>NC_141549.1:43574318-43892045 GCF_021556685.1 Rattus norvegicus
AGGCGAATTCAGTGAGTTCCCAAAGGGACATGCTTGTGTGAGTGTGCTTTTCAATATGTAACAACATTTTACGGAACGGACTCTAAGTATCATGGTGAATTCAGTAGGTTCCCAATAGGATTCGCATGTAATGAGCTTGTTATTCAAGATAGAGCAACGTTTTAAGGAACGGAAACACTGTTTCTCTGTGAATTCAGTTAGTTCCCAGTAGCAGGCTCTTGTAATATGCGTACTTCTAAAGATTTATCAAAATTTGGTGTGCCGAATCTGAGTAACATGGTGAATTCGGTTAGTTTCCAATAGGCCGCAATAGTAATAAGTGGACTGTTCGGGATATAGAAAAATTTTCACGAATGGAATCAAAATTTCTAGGCGAATTCAGTGAGTTCCCAAAGGGTCATGCTTGTGTGAGTGTGCTTTTCAATATGTAACAACATTTTAAGGAACGGACTCTAAGTATCATGGTGAATTCAGTAGGTTCCCAATAGGATTCGCATGTAATAAGCTTGTTATTCAAGATAGAGCAACGTTTTAAGGAACAGAAACACTGTTTCTCTGTGAATTCAGTTAGTTCCCAGTAGCAGGCTCTTGTAATATGCGTACTTCTTAAGATTTATCAAAATTTGGTGTGCCGAATCTGAGTAACATGGTGAATTCGGTTAGTTCCCAATAGGCCGCATTAGTAATAATGGACTGTTCGGGATATAGAAAAATTTTCACGAGTGGAATCAAAATTTCTAGGCGAATTCAGTGAGTTCCCAATGGGACATGCTTGTATGAGTGTACTTTTCAATATGTAAAAACATTTTAAGGAACGAACTCTAAGTATCATGGTGAATTCAGTAGGTTCCCAATAGGATTCGCATTTATAAGCTTGTTATTCAAGATAGAGCAACGTTTTAAGGAACGGAAACACTGTTTCTCTGTGAATTCAGTTAGTTCCCAGTAGCAGGCTCTTGTAATATGCGTACTTCTAAAGATTTCTCAAAATTTGGTGTGCCGAATCTGAGTAACATGGTGAATTCGGTTAGTTCCCAATAGGCCGCAGTAGTAATAAGTGGACTGTTCGGGATATAGAAAAATTTTCACGAATGGACTCAAAATTTCTAGGCGAATTCAGTGAGTTCCCAATGGGACATGCTTGTATGAGTGTGCTTTTCAATATGTAACAATATTTTACGGAACGGACTCTAAGTATCATGGTGAATTCAGTAGGTTCCCAATAGGATTCACATGTAATAAGCTTGTATTCAAGATAGAGCAACGTTTTAAGGAACGGAAACACTGTTTCTCTGTGAATTCAGTTAGTTCCCAGTAGCAGGCTCTTGTAATATGCGTACTTCTAAAGATTTATCAAAATTTGGTGTGCCGAATCTGAGTAACATGGTGAATTCGGTTAGTTTCCAATAGGCCCCAATAGTAATAAGTGGACTGTTCGGGATATAGAAAAATTTTCACGAATGGACTCAAAATTTCTAGGCGAATTCAGTGAGTTCCCAAAGGGACATGCTTGTGTGAGTGTGCTTTTCAATATGTAACAACATTTTAAGGAACGGACTCTAAGTATCATGGTTAATTCAGTAGGTTCCCAATAGGATTCGCATGTAATAAGCTTGTTATTCAAGATAGAGCAACGTTTTAAGGAACGGAAACACTGTTTCTCTGTGAATTCAGTTAGTTCCCAGTAGCAGGCTCTTGTAATATGCGTACTTCTAAAGATTTATCAAAATTTGGTGTGCCGAATCTGAGTAACATGGTGAATTCGGTTAGTTTCCAATAGGCCGCAATAGTAATAAGTGGACTGTTCGGGATATAGAAAAATTTTCACGAATGGACTCAAAATTTCTAGGCGAATTCAGTGAGTTCCCAAAGGGACATGCTTGTATGAGTGTGCTTTTCAATATGTAACAACATTTTACGGAACGGACTCTAAGTATCATGGTTAATTCAGTAGGTTCCCAATAGGATTCGCATGTAATAAGCTTGTTATTCAAGATAGAGCAACGTTTTAAGGAACGGAAACACTGTTTCTCTGTGAATTCAGTTAGTTCCCAGTAGCAGGCTCTTGTAATATGCGTACTTCTTAAGATTTATCAAAATTTGGAGTGCCGAATCTGAGTAACATGGTGAATTCGGTTAGTTTCCAATAGGCCGCAGTAGTAATAAGTGGACTGTTCGGGATATAGAAAAATTTTCACGAATGGACTCAAAATTTCTAGGCGAATACAGTGAGTTCCCAATGGGACATGTTTGTATGAGTGTGCTTTTCAATATGTAACAGCATTTTAAGGAACGGACTCTAAGTATCATGGTGAATTCAGTAGGTTCCCAATAGGATTCGCATGTAATAAGCTTGTTATTCAAGATAGAGCAACGTTTTAAGGAACGGAAACACTGTTTCTCTGTGAATTCAGTTAGTTCCCAGTAGCAGGCTCTTGTAATATGCGTACTTCTAAAGATTTATCAAAATTTGGTGTGCCAAATCTGAGTAACATGGTGAATTCGGTTAGTTTCCAATAGACCGCAATAGTAATAAGTGGACTGTTCGGGATATAGAAAAATTTTCACGAATGGAATCAAAATTTCTAGGCGAATTCAGTGAGTTCCCAAAGGGACATGCTTGTGTGAGTGTGCTTTTCAATATGTAACAACATTTTAAGGAACGGACTCTAAGTATCATGGTTAATTCAGTAGGTTCCCAATAGGATTCGCATGTAATAAGCTTGTTATTCAAGATAGAGCAACGTTTTAAGGAACGGAAACACTGTTTCTCTGTGAATTCAGTTAGTTCCCAGTAGCAGGCTCTTGTAATATGCGTACTTCTTAAGATTTATCAAAATTTGGAGTGCCGAATCTGAGTAACATGGTGAATTCGGTTAGTTTCCAATAGGACGCAGTAGTAATAAGTGGACTGTTCGGGATATAGAAAAATTTTCACGAATGGACTCAAAATTTCTAGGCGAATACAGTGAGTTCCCAATGGGACATGCTTGTATGAGTGTACTTTTCGATATGTAACAACATTTTAAGGAACGGACTCTAAGTATCATGGTGAATTCAGTAGGTTCCCAATAGGATTCGCATGTAATAAGCTTGTTATTCAAGATAGAGCAACGTTTTAAGGAACGGAAACACTGTTTCTCTGTGAATTCAGTTAGTTCCCAGTAGCAGGCTCTTGTAAAATGCGTACTTCTAAAGATTTATCAAAATTTGGTGTGCCGAATCTGAGTAACATTGTGAATTCGGTTAGTTTCCAATAGGCCGCAATAGTAATAAGTGGACTGTTCGGGATATAGAAAAATTTTCACGAATGGAATCAAAATTTCTAGGCGAATTCAGTGAGTTCCCAAAGGGACATGCTTGTGTGAGTGTGCTTTTCAATATGTAACAACATTTTAAGGAACGGACTCTAAGTATCATGGTGAATTCAGTAGGTTCCCAATAGGATTCGCATGTAATAAGCTTGTTATTCAAGATAGAGCAACGTTTTAAGGAACGGAAACACTGTTTCTCTGTGAATTCAGTTAGTTCCCAGTAGCAGGCTCTTGTAATATGCGTACTTCTAAAGATTTATCAAAATTTGGTGTGCCGAATCTGAGTAACATGGTGAATTCGGTTAGTTTCCAATAGGCCGCAATAGTAATAAGTGGACTGTTCGGGATATAGAAAAATTTTCACGAATGGAATCAAAATTTCTAGGCGAATTCAGTGAGTTCCCAAAGGGTCATGCTTGTGTGAGTGTGCTTTTCAATATGTAACAACATTTTAAGGAACGGACTCTAAGTATCATGGTGAATTCAGTAGGTTCCCAATAGGATTCGCATGTAATAAGCTTGTTATTCAAGATAGAGCAACGTTTTAAGGAACGGAAACACTGTTTCTCTGTGAATTCAGTTAGTTCCCAGTAGCAGGCTCTTGTAATATGCGTACTTCTTAAGATTTATCAAAATTTGGAGTGCCGAATCTGAGTAACATGGTGAATTCGGTTAGTTTCCAATAGGCCGCAGTAGTAATAAGTGGACTGTTCGGGATATAGAAAAATTTTCACGAATGGACTCACAATTTCTAGGCGAATACAGTGAGTTCCCAATGGGACATGCTTGTATGAGTGTACTTTTCAATATGTAACAACATTTTAAGGAACGGACTCTAAGTATCATGGTGAATTCAGTAGGTTCCCAATAGGATTCGCATGTAATAAGCTTGTTATTCAAGATAGAGCAACGTTTTAAGGAACGGAAACACTGTTTCTCTGTGAATTCAGTTAGTTCCCAGTAGCAGGCTCTTGTAATATGCGTACTTCTAAAGATTTATCAAAATTTGGTGTGCCGAATCTGAGTAACATTGTGAATTCGGTTAGTTTCCAATAGGCCGCAATAGTAATAAGTGGACTGTTCGGGATATAGAAAAATTTTCACGAATGGAATCAAAATTTCTAGGCGAATTCAGTGAGTTCCCAAAGGGACATGCTTGTGTGAGTGTGCTTTTCAATATGTAACAACATTTTAAGGAACGGACTCTAAGTATCATGGTGAATTCAGTAGGTTCCCAATAGGATTCGCATGTAATAAGCTTGTTATTCAAGATAGAGCAACGTTTTAAGGAACGCAAACACTGTTTCTCTGTGAATTCAGTTAGTTCCCAGTAGCAGGCTCTTGTAATATGCGTACTTCTAAAGATTTATCAAAATTTGGTGTGCCGAATCTGAGTAACATGGTGAATTCGGTTAGTTTCCAATAGGCCGCAATAGTAATAAGTGGACTGTTCGGGATATAGAAAAATTTTCACGAATGGAATCAAAATTTCTAGGCGAATTCAGTGAGTTCCCAAAGGGTCATGCTTGTGTGAGTGTGCTTTTCAATATGTAACAACATTTTAAGGAACGGACTCTAAGTATCATGGTGAATTCAGTAGGTTCCCAATAGGATTCGCATGTAATAAGCTTGTTATTCAAGATAGAGCAACGTTTTAAGGAACGGAAACACTGTTTCTCTGTGAATTCAGTTAGTTCCCAGTAGCAGGCTCTTGTAATATGCGTACTTCTAAAGATTTATCAAAATTTGGTGTGCCGAATCTGAGTAACCTGGTGAATTCGGTTAGTTTCCAATAGGCCGCAATAGTAATAAGTGGACTGTTCGGGATATAGAAAAATTTTCACGAATGGAATCAAAATTTCTAGGCGAATTCAGTGAGTTCCCAAAGGGTCATGCTTGTGTGAGTGTGCTTTTCAATATGTAACAACATTTTAAGGAACGGACTCTAAGTATCATGGTGAATTCAGTAGGTTCCCAATAGGATTCGCATGTAATAAGCTTGTTATTCAAGATAGAGCAACGTTTTAAGGAACGGAAACACTGTTTCTCTGTGAATTCAGTTAGTTCCCAGTAGCAGGCTCTTGTAATATGCGTACTTCTTAAGATTTATCAAAATTTGGTGTGCCGAATCTGAGTAACATGGTGAATTCGGTTAGTTCCCAATAGGCCGCAGTAGTAATAAGTGGACTGTTCGGGATATAGAAAAATTTTCACGAGTGGAATCAAAATTTCTAGGCGAATTCAGTGAGTTCCCAATGGGACATGCTTGTATGAGTGTGCTTTTCAATATGTAACAACATTTTAAGGAACGGACTCTAAGTATCATGGTGAATTCAGTAGGTTCCCAATAGGATTCGCATGTAATAAGCTTGTTATTCAAGATAGAGCAAAGTTTTAAGGAACGGAAACACTGTTTCTCTGTGAATTCAGTTAGTTCCCAGTAGCAGGCTCTTGTAATATGCGTACTTCTAAAGATTTATCAAAATTTGGTGTGCCGAATCTGAGTAACATGGTGAATTCGGTTAGTTTCCAATAGGCCGCAATAGTAATAAGTGGACTGTTCGGGATATAGAAAAATTTTCACGAATGGACTCAAAATTTCTAGGCGAATTCAGTGAGTTCCCAAAGGGACATGCTTGTATGAGTGTACTTTTCAATATGTAACAACATTTTACGGAACGGACTCTAAGTATCATGGTTAATTCAGTAGGTTCCCAATAGGATTCGCATGTAATAAGCTTGTTATTCAAGATAGAGCAACGTTTTAAGGAACGGAAACACTGTTTCTTTGTGAATTCAGTTAGTTCCCAGTAGCAGGCTCTTGTAATATGCGTACTACTTAAGATTTATCAAAATTTGGAGTGCCGAATCTGAGTAACATGGTGAATTCGGTTAGTTTCCAATAGGCCGCAGTAGTAATAAGTGGACTGTTCGGGATATAGAAAAATTTTCACGAATGGACTCAAAATTTCTAGGCGAATACAGTGAGTTCCCAATGGGACATGCTTGTATGAGTGTACTTTTCAATATGTAACAACATTTTAAGGAACGGACTCTAAGTATCATGGTGAATTCAGTAGGTTCCCAATAGGATTCGCATGTAATAAGCTTGTTATTCAAGATAGAGCAACGTTTTAAGGAACGGAAACACTGTTTCTCTGTGAATTCAGTTAGTTCCCAGTAGCAGGCTCTTGTAATATGCGTACTTCTAAAGATTTATCAAAATTTGGTGTGCCGAATCTGAGTAACATTGTGAATTCGGTTAGTTTCCAATAGGCCGCAATAGTAATAAGTGGACTGTTCGGGATATAGAAAAATTTTCACGAATGGAATCAAAATTTCTAGGCGAATTCAGTGAGTTCCCAAAGGGACATGCTTGTGTGAGTGTGCTTTTCAATATGTAACAACATTTTAAGGAACGGACTCTAAGTATCATGGTGAATTCAGTAGGTTCCCAATAGGATTCGCATGTAATAAGCTTGTTATTCAAGATAGAGCAACGTTTTAAGGAACGGAAACACTGTTTCTCTGTGAATTCAGTTAGTTCCCAGTAGCAGGCTCTTGTAATATGCGTACTTCTAAAGATTTATCAAAATTTGGTGTGCCGAATCTGAGTAACATGGTGAATTCGGTTAGTTTCCAATAGGCCGCAGTAGTAATAAGTGGACTGTTCGGGATATAGAAAAATTTTCACGAGTGGAATCAAAATTTCTAGGCGAATTCAGTGAGTTCCCAATGGGACATGCTTGTATGAGTGTGCTTTTCAATATGTAACAACATTTTAAGGAACGGACTCTAAGTATCATGGTGAATTCAGTAGGTTCCCAATAGGATTCGCATGTAATAAGCTTGTTATTCAAGATAGAGCAACGTTTTAAGGAACGGAAACACTGTTTCTCTGTGAATTCAGTTAGTTCCCAGTAGCAGGCTCTTGTAATATGCGTACTTCTAAAGATTTATCAAAATTTGGTGTGCCGAATCTGAGTAACATGGTGAATTCGGTTAGTTTCCAATAGGCCGCAATAGTAATAAGTGGACTGTTCGGGATATAGAAAAATTTTCACGAATGGACTCAAAATTTCTAGGCGAATTCAGTGAGTTCCCAAAGGGACATGCTTGTGTGAGTGTGCTTTTCAATATGTAACAACATTTTAAGGAACGGACTCTAAGTATCATGGTGAATTCAGTAGGTTCGCAATAGGATTCGCATGTAATAAGCTTGTTATTCAAGATAGAGCAACGTTTTAAGGAACGGAAACACTGTTTCTTTGTGAATTCAGTTAGTTCCCAGGAGCAGGCTCTTGTAATATGCGTACTTCTAAAGATTTATCAAAATTTGGTGTGCCGAATCTGAGTAACATGGTGAATTCGGTTAGTTTCCAATAGGCCGCAATAGTAATAAGTGGACTGTTCGGGATATAGAAAAATTTTCACGAATGGAATCAAAATTTCTAGGCGAATTCAGTGAGTTCCCAAAGGGTCATGCTTGTGTGAGTGTGCTTTTCAATATGTAACAACATTTTAAGGAACGGACTCTAAGTATCATGGTGAATTCAGTAGGTTCCCAATAGGATTCGCATGTAATAAGCTTGTTATTCAAGATAGAGCAACGTTTTAAGGAACGGAAACACTGTTTCTCTGTGAATTCAGTTAGTTCCCAGTAGCAGGCTCTTGTAATATGCGTACTTCTAAAGATTTATCAAAATTTGGTGTGCCGAATCTGAGTAACATGGTGAATTCGGTTAGTTTCCAATAGGCCGCAATAGTAATAAGTGGACTGTTCGGGATATAGAAAAATTTTCACCAATGGAATCAAAATTTCTAGGCGAATTCAGTGAGTTCCCAAAGGGACATGCTTGTGTGAGTGTGCTTTTCAATATGTAACAACATTTTAAGGAACGGACTCTAAGTATCATGGTGAATTCAGTAGGTTCCCAATAGGATTCGCATGTAATAAGCTTGTTATTCAAGATAGAGCAACGTTTTAAAGAACGGAAACAATGTTTCTCTGTGAATTCAGTTAGTTCCCAGTAGCAGGCTCTTGTAATATGCGTACTTCTTAAGATTTATCAAAATTTGGAGTGCCGAATCTGAGTAACATGGTGAATTCGATTAGTTTCCAATAGGCCGCAATAGTAATAAGTGGACTGTTCGGGATATAGAAAAATTTTCACGAATGGAATCAAAATTTCTAGGCGAATTCAGTGAGTTCCCAAAGGGACATGCTTGTGTGAGTGTGCTTTTCAATATGTAACAACATTTTAAGGAACGGACTCTAAGTATCATGGTGAATTCAGTAGGTTCCCAATAGGATTCGCATGAATAAGCTTGTTATTCAAGATAGAGCAACGTTTTAAGGAACGGAAACACTGTTTCTCTGTGAATTCAGTTAGTTCCCAGTAGCAGGCTCTTGTAATATGCGTACTTCTAAAGATTTATCAAAATTTGGTGTGCCGAATCTGAGTAACATGGTGAATTCGGTTAGTTTCCAATAGGCCGCAATAGTAATAAGTGGACTGTTCGGGATATAGAAAAATTTTCACGAATGGAATCAAAATTTCTAGGCGAATTCAGTGAGTTCCCAAAGGGTCATGCTTGTGTGAGTGTGCTTTTCAATATGTAACAACATTTTAAGGAACGGACTCTAAGTATCATGGTGAATTCAGTAGGTTCCCAATAGGATTCGCATGTAATAAGCTTGTTATTCAAGATAGAGCAACGTTTTAAGGAACGGAAACACTGTTTCTCTGTGAATTCAGTTAGTTCCCAGTAGCAGGCTCTTGTAATATGCGTACTTCTAAAGATTTATCAAAATTTGGTGTGCCGAATCTGAGTAACATGGTGAATTCGGTTAGTTTCCAATAGGCCGCAATAGTAATAAGTGGACTGTTCGGGATATAGAAAAATTTTCACGAATGGAATCAAAATTTCTAGGCGAATTCAGTGAGTTCCCAAAGGGTCATGCTTGTGTGAGTGTGCTTTTCAATATGTAACAACATTTTAAGGAACGGACTCTAAGTATCATGGTGAATTCAGTAGGTTCCCAATAGGATTCGCATGTAATAAGCTTGTTATTCAAGATAGAGCAACGTTTTAAGGAACGGAAACACTGTTTCTCTGTGAATTCAGTTAGTTCCCAGTAGCAGGCTCTTGTAATATGCGTACTTCTTAAGATTTATCAAAATTTGGTGTGCCGAATCTGAGTAACATGGTGAATTCGGTTAGTTCCCAATAGGCCGCAGTAGTAATAAGTGGACTGTTCGGGATATAGAAAAATTTTCACGAGTGGAATCAAAATTTCTAGGCGAATTCAGTGAGTTCCCAATGGGACATGCTTGTATGAGTGTGCTTTTCAATATGTAACAACATTTTAAGGAACGGACTCTAAGTATCATGGTGAATTCAGTAGGTTCCCAATAGGATTCGCATGTAATAAGCTTGTTATTCAAGATAGAGCAACGTTTTAAGGAACGGAAACACTGTTTCTCTGTGAATTCAGTTAGTTCCCAGTAGCAGGCTCTTGTAATATGCGTACTTCTTAAGATTTATCAAAATTTGGAGTGCCGAATCTGAGTAACATGGTGAATTCGGTTAGTTCCCAATAGGCCGCAGTAGTAATAAGTGGACTGTTCGGGATATAGAAAAATTTTCACGAGTGGAATCAAAATTTCTAGGCGAATTCAGTGAGTTCCCAATGGGACATGCTTGTATGAGTGTGCTTTTCAATATGTAACAACATTTTAAGGAACGGACTCTAAGTATCATGGTGAATTCAGTAGGTTCCCAATAGGATTCGCATGTAATAAGCTTGTTATTCAAGATAGAGCAACGTTTTAAGGAACGGAAACACTGTTTCTCTGTGAATTCAGTTAGTTCCCAGTAGCAGGCTCTTGTAATATGCGTACTTCTAAAGATTTATCAAAATTTGGTGTGCCGAATCTGAGTAACATGGTGAATTCGGTTAGTTTCCAATAGGCCGCAATAGTAATAAGTGGACTGTTCGGGATATAGAAAAATTTTCACCAATGGAATCAAAATTTCTAGGCGAATTCAGTGAGTTCCCAAAGGGACATGCTTGTGTGAGTGTGCTTTTCAATATGTAACAACATTTTAAGGAACGGACTCTAAGTATCATGGTGAATTCAGTAGGTTCCCAATAGGATTCGCATGTAATAAGCTTGTTATTCAAGATAGAGCAACGTTTTAAAGAACGGAAACAATGTTTCTCTGTGAATTCAGTTAGTTCCCAGTAGCAGGCTCTTGTAATATGCGTACTTCTTAAGATTTATCAAAATTTGGAGTGCCGAATCTGAGTAACATGGTGAATTCGGTTAGTTTCCAATAGGCCGCAATAGTAATAAGTGGACTGTTCGGGATATAGAAAAATTTTCACGAATGGAATCAAAATTTCTAGGCGAATTCAGTGAGTTCCCAAAGGGACATGCTTGTGTGAGTGTGCTTTTCAATATGTAACAACATTTTAAGGAACGGACTCTAAGTATCATGGTGAATTCAGTAGGTTCCCAATAGGATTCGCATGTAATAAGCTTGTTATTCAAGATAGAGCAACGTTTTAAGGAACGGAAACACTGTTTCTCTGTGAATTCAGTTAGTTCCCAGTAGCAGGCTCTTGTAATATGCGTACTTCTAAAGATTTATCAAAATTTGGTGTGCCGAATCTGAGTAACATGGTGAATTCGGTTAGTTTCCAATAGGCCGCAATAGTATTAAGTGGACTGTTCGGGATATAGAAAAATTTTCACGAATGGAATCAAAATTTCTAGGCGAATTCAGTGAGTTCCCAAAGGGTCATGCTTGTGTGAGTGTGCTTTTCAATATGTAACAACATTTTAAGGAACGGACTCTAAGTATCATGGTGAATTCAGTAGGTTCCCAATAGGATTCGCATGTAATAAGCTTGTTATTCAAGATAGAGCAACGTTTTAAGGAACGGAAACACTGTTTCTCTGTGAATTCAGTTAGTTCCCAGTAGCAGGCTCTTGTAATATGCGTACTTCTAAAGATTTATCAAAATTTGGTGTGCCGAATCTGAGTAACATGGTGAATTCGGTTAGTTTCCAATAGGCCGCAATAGTAATAAGTGGACTGTTCGGGATATAGAAAAATTTTCACGAATGGAATCAAAATTTCTAGGCGAATTCAGTGAGTTCCCAAAGGGTCATGCTTGTGTGAGTGTGCTTTTCAATATGTAACAACATTTTAAGGAACGGACTCTAAGTATCATGGTGAATTCAGTAGGTTCCCAATAGGATTCGCATGTAATAAGCTTGTTATTCAAGATAGAGCAACGTTTTAAGGAACGGAAACACTGTTTCTCTGTGAATTCAGTTAGTTCCCAGTAGCAGGCTCTTGTAATATGCGTACTTCTTAAGATTTATCAAAATTTGGTGTGCCGAATCTGAGTAACATGGTGAATTCGGTTAGTTCCCAATAGGCCGCAGTAGTAATAAGTGGACTGTTCGGGATATAGAAAAATTTTCACGAGTGTAATCAAAATTTCTAGGCGAATTCAGTGAGTTCCCAATGGGACATGCTTGTATGAGTGTGCTTTTCAATATGTAACAACATTTTAAGGAACGGACTCTAAGTATCATGGTGAATTCAGTAGGTTCCCAATAGGATTCGCATGTAATAAGCTTGTTATTCAAGATAGAGCAACGTTTTAAGGAACGGAAACACTGTTTCTCTGTGAATTCAGTTAGTTCCCAGTAGCAGGCTCTTGTAATATGCGTACTTCTTAAGATTTATCAAAATTTGGAGTGCCGAATCTGAGTAACATGGTGAATTCGGTTAGTTCCCAATAGGCCGCAGTAGTAATAAGTGGACTGTTCGGGATATAGAAAAATTTTCAGGAGTGGAATCAAAATTTCTAGGCGAATTCAGTGAGTTCCCAATGGGACATGCTTGTATGAGTGTGCTTTTCAATATGTAACAACATTTTAAGGAACGGACTCTAAGTATCATGGTGAATTCAGTAGGTTCCCAATAGGATTCGCATGTAATAAGCTTGTTATTCAAGATAGAGCAACGTGTTAAGGAACGGAAACACTGTTTCTCTGTGAATTCAGTTAGTTCCCAGTAGCAGGCTTTTGTAATATGCGTACTTCTAAAGATTTATCAAAATTTGGTGTGCCGAATCTGAGTAACATGGTGAATTCGGTTAGTTCCCAATAGGCCGCAGTAGTAATAAGTGGACTGTTCGGGATATAGAAAAATTTTCACGAATGGACTCAAAATTTCTATGCGAATTCAGTGAGTTCCCAATGGGACATGCTTGTATGAGTGTGCTTTTCAATATGTAACAATATTTTACGGAACGGACTCTAAGTATCATGGTGAATTCAGTAGGTTCCCAATAGGATTCACATGTAATAAGCTTGTTATTCAAGATAGAGCAACGTTTTAAGGAACGGAAACACTGTTTCTCTGTGAATTCAGTTAGTTCCCAGTAGCAGGCTCTTGTAATATGCGTACTTCTAAAGATTTATCAAAATTTGGTGTGCTGAATCTGAGTAACATGGTGAATTCGGTTAGTTTCCAATAGGCCGCAATAGTAATAAGTGGACTGTTCGGGATATAGAAAAATTTTCACGAATGGACTCAAAATTTTTAGGCGAATTCAGTGAGTTCCCAAAGGGACATGCTTGTGTGAGTGTGCTTTTCAATATGTAACAACATTTTAAGGAACGGACTCTAAGTATCATGGTTAATTCAGTAGGTTCCCAATAGGATTCGCATGTAATAAGCTTGTTATTCAAGATAGAGCAACGTTTTAAGGAACGGAAACACTGTTTCTCTGTGAATTCAGTTAGTTCCCAGTAGCAGGCTCTTGTAATATGCGTACTTCTAAAGATTTATCAAAATTTGGTGTGCCGAATCTGAGTAACATGGTGAATTCGGTTAGTTTCCAATAGGCCGCAATAGTAATAAGTGGACTGTTCGGGATATAGAAAAATTTTCACGAATGGACTCAAAATTTCTAGGCGAATTCAGTGAGTTCCCAAAGGGACATGCTTGTATGAGTGTGCTTTTCAATATGTAACAACATTTTACGGAACGGACTCTAAGTATCATGGTTAATTCAGTAGGTTCCCAATAGGATTCGCATGTAATAAGCTTGTTATTCAAGATAGAGCAACGTTTTAAGGAACGGAAACACTGTTTCTCTGTGAATTCAGTTAGTTCCCAGTAGCAGGCTCTTGTAATATGCGTACTTCTTAAGATTTATCAAAATTTGGAGTGCCGAATCTGAGTAACATGGTGAATTCGGTTAGTTTCCAATAGGCCGCAGTAGTAATAAGTGGACTGTTCGGGATATAGAAAAATTTTCACGAATGGACTCAAAATTTCTAGGCGAATACAGTGAGTTCCCAATGGGACATGCTTGTATGAGTGTACTTTTCAATATGTAACAACATTTTAAGGAACGGACTCTAAGTATCATGGTGAATTCAGTAGGTTCCCAATAGGATTCGCATGTAATAAGCTTGTTATTCAAGATAGAGCAACGTTTTAAGGAACGGAAACACTGTTTCTCTGTGAATTCAGTTAGTTCCCAGTAGCAGGCTCTTGTAATATGCGTACTTCTAAAGATTTATCAAAATTTGGTGTGCCGAATCTGAGTAACATTGTGAATTCGGTTAGTTTCCAATAGGCCGCAATAGTAATAAGTGGACTGTTCGGGATATAGAAAAATTTTCACGAATGGAATCAAAATTTCTAGGCGAATTCAGTGAGTTCCCAAAGGGACATGCTTGTGTGAGTGTGCTTTTCAATATGTAACAACATTTTAAGGAACGGACTCTAAGTATCATGGTGAATTCAGTAGGTTCCCAATAGGATTCGCATGTAATAAGCTTGTTATTCAAGATAGAGCAACGTTTTAAGGAACGGAAACACTGTTTCTCTGTGAATTCAGTTAGTTCCCAGTAGCAGGCTCTTGTAATATGCGTACTTCTAAAGATTTATCAAAATTTGGTGTGCCGAATCTGAGTAACATGGTGAATTCGGTTAGTTTCCAATAGGCCGCAATAGTAATAAGTGGACTGTTCGGGATATAGAAAAATTTTCACGAATGGAATCAAAATTTCTAGGCGAATTCAGTGAGTTCCCAAAGGGTCATGCTTGTGTGAGTGTGCTTTTCAATATGTAACAACATTTTAAGGAACGGACTCTAAGTATCATGGTTAATTCAGTAGGTTCCCAATAGGATTCGCATGTAATAAGCTTGTTATTCAAGATAGAGCAACGTTTTAAGGAACGGAAACACTGTTTCTCTGTGAATTCAGTTAGTTCCCAGTAGCAGGCTCTTGTAATATGCGTACTTCTTAAGATTTATCAAAATTTGGTGTGCCGAATCTGAGTAACATGGTGAATTCGGTTAGTTTCCAATAGGCCGCAGTAGTAATAAGTGGACTGTTCGGGATATAGAAAAATTTTCACGAATGGACTCAAAATTTCTAGGCGAATACAGTGAGTTCCCAATGGGACATGCTTGTATGAGTGTACTTTTCAATATGTAACAACATTTTAAGGAACGGACTCTAACTATCATGGTGAATTCAGTAGGTTCCCAATAGGATTCGCATGTAATAAGCTTGTTATTCAAGATAGAGCAACGTTTTAAGGAACGGAAACACTGTTTCTCTGTGAATTCAGTTAGTTCCCAGTAGCAGGCTCTTGTAATATGCGTACTTCTAAAGATTTATCAAAATTTGGTGTGCCGAATCTGAGTAACATTGTGAGTTCGGTTAGTTTCCAATAGGCCGCAATAGTAATAAGTGGACTGTTCGGGATATAGAAAAATTTTCACGAATGGAATCAAAATTTCTAGGCGAATTCAGTGAGTTCCCAAAGGGACATGCTTGTGTGAGTGTGCTTTTCAATATGTAACAACATTTTAAGGAACGGACTCTAAGTATCATGGTGAATTCAGTAGGTTCCCAATAGGATTCGCATGTAATAAGCTTGTTATTCAAGATAGAGCAACGTTTTAAGGAACGGAAACACTGTTTCTCTGTGAATTCAGTTAGTTCCCAGTAGCAGGCTCTTGTAATATGCGTACTTCTAAAGATTTATCAAAATTTGGTGTGCCGAATCTGAGTAACCTGGTGAATTCGGTTAGTTTCCAATAGGCCGCAATAGTAATAAGTGGACTGTTCGGGATATAGAAAAATTTTCACGAATGGAATCAAAATTTCTAGGCGAATTCAGTGAGTTCCCAAAGGGTCATGCTTGTGTGAGTGTGCTTTTCAATATGTAACAACATTTTAAGGAACGGACTCTAAGTATCATGGTGAATTCAGTAGGTTCCCAATAGGATTCGCATGTAATAAGCTTGTTATTCAAGATAGAGCAACGTTTTAAGGAACGGAAACACTGTTTCTCTGTGAATTCAGTTAGTTCCCAGTAGCAGGCTCTTGTAATATGCGTACTTCTTAAGATTTATCAAAATTTGGTGTGCCGAATCTGAGTAACATGGTGAATTCGGTTAGTTCCCAATAGGCCGCAGTAGTAATAAGTGGACTGTTCGGGATATAGAAAAATTTTCACGAATGGACTCAAAATTTCTAGGCGAATTCAGTGAGTTCCCAAAGGGACATGCTTGTATGAGTGTGCTTTTCAATATGTAACAACATTTTACGGAACGGACTCTAAGTATCATGGTTAATTCAGTAGGTTCCCAATAGGATTCGCATGTAATAAGCTTGTTATTCAAGATAGAGCAACGTTTTAAGGAACGGAAACACTGTTTCTCTGTGAATTCAGTTAGTTCCCAGTAGCAGGCTCTTGTAATATGCGTACTTCTTAAGATTTATCAAAATTTGGAGTGCCGAATCTGAGTAACATGGTGAATTCGGTTAGTTTCCAATAGGCCGCAGTAGTAATAAGTGGACTGTTCGGGATATAGAAAAATTTTCACGAATGGACTCAAAATTTCTAGGCGAATACAGTGAGTTCCCAATGGGACATGCTTGTATGAGTGTACTTTTCAATATGTAACAACATTTTAAGGAACGGACTCTAAGTATCATGGTGAATTCAGTAGGTTCCCAATAGGATTCGCATGTAATAAGCTTGTTATTCAAGATAGAGCAACGTTTTAAGGAACGGAAACACTGTTTCTCTGTGAATTCAGTTAGTTCCCAGTAGCAGGCTCTTGTAATATGCGTACTTCTAAAGATTTATCAAAATTTGGTGTGCCGAATCTGAGTAACATTGTGAATTCGGTTAGTTTCCAATAGGCCGCAATAGTAATAAGTGGACTGTTCGGGATATAGAAAAATTTTCACGAATGGAATCAAAATTTCTAGGCGAATTCAGTGAGTTCCCAAAGGGACATGCTTGTGTGAGTGTGCTTTTCAATATGTAACAACATTTTAAGGAACGGACTCTAAGTATCATGGTGAATTCAGTAGGTTCCCAATAGGATTCGCATGTAATAAGCTTGTTATTCAAGATAGAGCAACGTTTTAAGGAACGGAAACACTGTTTCTCTGTGAATTCAGTTAGTTCCCAGTAGCAGGCTCTTGTAATATGCGTACTTCTAAAGATTTATCAAAATTTGGTGTGCCGAATCTGAGTAACATGGTGAATTCGGTTAGTTTCCAATAGGCCGCAATAGTAATAAGTGGACTGTTCGGGATATAGAAAAATTTTCACGAATGGAATCAAAATTTCTAGGCGAATTCAGTGAGTTCCCAAAGGGTCATGCTTGTGTGAGTGTGCTTTTCAATATGTAACAACATTTTAAGGAACGGACTCTAAGTATCATGGTTAATTCAGTAGGTTCCCAATAGGATTCGCATGTAATAAGCTTGTTATTCAAGATAGAGCAACGTTTTAAGGAACGGAAACACTGTTTCTCTGTGAATTCAGTTAGTTCCCAGTAGCAGGCTCTTGTAATATGCGTACTTCTTAAGATTTATCAAAATTTGGTGTGCCGAATCTGAGTAACATGGTGAATTCGGTTAGTTTCCAATAGGCCGCAGTAGTAATAAGTGGACTGTTCGGGATATAGAAAAATTTTCACGAATGGACTCAAAATTTCTAGGCGAATACAGTGAGTTCCCAATGGGACATGCTTGTATGAGTGTACTTTTCAATATGTAACAACATTTTAAGGAACGGACTCTAAGTATCATGGTGAATTCAGTAGGTTCCCAATAGGATTCGCATGTAATAAGCTTGTTATTCAAGATAGAGCAACGTTTTAAGGAACGGAAACACTGTTTCTCTGTGAATTCAGTTAGTTCCCAGTAGCAGGCTCTTGTAATATGCGTACTTCTAAAGATTTATCAAAATTTGGTGTGCCGAATCTGAGTAACATTGTGAGTTCGGTTAGTTTCCAATAGGCCGCAATAGTAATAAGTGGACTGTTCGGGATATAGAAAAATTTTCACGAATGGAATCAAAATTTCTAGGCGAATTCAGTGAGTTCCCAAAGGGACATGCTTGTGTGAGTGTGCTTTTCAATATGTAACAACATTTTAAGGAACGGACTCTAAGTATCATGGTGAATTCAGTAGGTTCCCAATAGGATTCGCATGTAATAAGCTTGTTATTCAAGATAGAGCAACGTTTTAAGGAACGGAAACACTGTTTCTCTGTGAATTCAGTTAGTTCCCAGTAGCAGGCTCTTGTAATATGCGTACTTCTAAAGATTTATCAAAATTTGGTGTGCCGAATCTGAGTAACCTGGTGAATTCGGTTAGTTTCCAATAGGCCGCAATAGTAATAAGTGGACTGTTCGGGATATAGAAAAATTTTCACGAATGGAATCAAAATTTCTAGGCGAATTCAGTGAGTTCCCAAAGGGTCATGCTTGTGTGAGTGTGCTTTTCAATATGTAACAACATTTTAAGGAACGGACTCTAAGTATCATGGTGAATTCAGTAGGTTCCCAATAGGATTCGCATGTAATAAGCTTGTTATTCAAGATAGAGCAACGTTTTAAGGAACGGAAACACTGTTTCTCTGTGAATTCAGTTAGTTCCCAGTAGCAGGCTCTTGTAATATGCGTACTTCTTAAGATTTATCAAAATTTGGTGTGCCGAATCTGAGTAACATGGTGAATTCGGTTAGTTCCCAATAGGCCGCAGTAGTAATAAGTGGACTGTTCGGGATATAGAAAAATTTTCACGAGTGGAATCAAAATTTCTAGGCGAATTCAGTGAGTTCCCAATGGGACATGCTTGTATGAGTGTGCTTTTCAATATGTAACAACATTTTAAGGAACGGACTCTAAGTATCATGGTGAATTCAGTAGGTTCCCAATAGGATTCGCATGTAATAAGCTTGTTATTCAAGATAGAGCAAAGTTTTAAGGAACGGAAACACTGTTTCTCTGTGAATTCAGTTAGTTCCCAGTAGCAGGCTCTTGTAATATGCGTACTTCTAAAGATTTATCAAAATTTGGTGTGCCGAATCTGAGTAACATGGTGAATTCGGTTAGTTTCCAATAGGCCGCAATAGTAATAAGTGGACTGTTCGGGATATAGAAAAATTTTCACGAATGGACTCAAAATTTCTAGGCGAATTCAGTGAGTTCCCAAAGGGACATGCTTGTATGAGTGTACTTTTCAATATGTAACAACATTTTACGGAACGGACTCTAAGTATCATGGTTAATTCAGTAGGTTCCCAATAGGATTCGCATGTAATAAGCTTGTTATTCAAGATAGAGCAACGTTTTAAGGAACGGAAACACTGTTTCTTTGTGAATTCAGTTAGTTCCCAGTAGCAGGCTCTTGTAATATGCGTACTACTTAAGATTTATCAAAATTTGGAGTGCCGAATCTGAGTAACATGGTGAATTCGGTTAGTTTCCAATAGGCCGCAGTAGTAATAAGTGGACTGTTCGGGATATAGAAAAATTTTCACGAATGGACTCAAAATTTCTAGGCGAATACAGTGAGTTCCCAATGGGACATGCTTGTATGAGTGTACTTTTCAATATGTAACAACATTTTAAGGAACGGACTCTAAGTATCATGGTGAATTCAGTAGGTTCCCAATAGGATTCGCATGTAATAAGCTTGTTATTCAAGATAGAGCAACGTTTTAAGGAACGGAAACACTGTTTCTCTGTGAATTCAGTTAGTTCCCAGTAGCAGGCTCTTGTAATATGCGTACTTCTAAAGATTTATCAAAATTTGGTGTGCCGAATCTGAGTAACATTGTGAATTCGGTTAGTTTCCAATAGGCCGCAATAGTAATAAGTGGACTGTTCGGGATATAGAAAAATTTTCACGAATGGAATCAAAATTTCTAGGCGAATTCAGTGAGTTCCCAAAGGGACATGCTTGTGTGAGTGTGCTTTTCAATATGTAACAACATTTTAAGGAACGGACTCTAAGTATCATGGTGAATTCAGTAGGTTCCCAATAGGATTCGCATGTAATAAGCTTGTTATTCAAGATAGAGCAACGTTTTAAGGAACGGAAACACTGTTTCTCTGTGAATTCAGTTAGTTCCCAGTAGCAGGCTCTTGTAATATGCGTACTTCTAAAGATTTATCAAAATTTGGTGTGCCGAATCTGAGTAACATGGTGAATTCGGTTAGTTTCCAATAGGCCGCAGTAGTAATAAGTGGACTGTTCGGGATATAGAAAAATTTTCACGAGTGGAATCAAAATTTCTAGGCGAATTCAGTGAGTTCCCAATGGGACATGCTTGTATGAGTGTGCTTTTCAATATGTAACAACATTTTAAGGAACGGACTCTAAGTATCATGGTGAATTCAGTAGGTTCCCAATAGGATTCGCATGTAATAAGCTTGTTATTCAAGATAGAGCAACGTTTTAAGGAACGGAAACACTGTTTCTCTGTGAATTCAGTTAGTTCCCAGTAGCAGGCTCTTGTAATATGCGTACTTCTAAAGATTTATCAAAATTTGGTGTGCCGAATCTGAGTAACATGGTGAATTCGGTTAGTTTCCAATAGGCCGCAATAGTAATAAGTGGACTGTTCGGGATATAGAAAAATTTTCACGAATGGACTCAAAATTTCTAGGCGAATTCAGTGAGTTCCCAAAGGGACATGCTTGTGTGAGTGTGCTTTTCAATATGTAACAACATTTTAAGGAACGGACTCTAAGTATCATGGTGAATTCAGTAGGTTCGCAATAGGATTCGCATGTAATAAGCTTGTTATTCAAGATAGAGCAACGTTTTAAGGAACGGAAACACTGTTTCTTTGTGAATTCAGTTAGTTCCCAGGAGCAGGCTCTTGTAATATGCGTACTTCTAAAGATTTATCAAAATTTGGTGTGCCGAATCTGAGTAACATGGTGAATTCGGTTAGTTTCCAATAGGCCGCAATAGTAATAAGTGGACTGTTCGGGATATAGAAAAATTTTCACGAATGGAATCAAAATTTCTAGGCGAATTCAGTGAGTTCCCAAAGGGTCATGCTTGTGTGAGTGTGCTTTTCAATATGTAACAACATTTTAAGGAACGGACTCTAAGTATCATGGTGAATTCAGTAGGTTCCCAATAGGATTCGCATGTAATAAGCTTGTTATTCAAGATAGAGCAACGTTTTAAGGAACGGAAACACTGTTTCTCTGTGAATTCAGTTAGTTCCCAGTAGCAGGCTCTTGTAATATGCGTACTTCTAAAGATTTATCAAAATTTGGTGTGCCGAATCTGAGTAACATGGTGAATTCGGTTAGTTTCCAATAGGCCGCAATAGTAATAAGTGGACTGTTCGGGATATAGAAAAATTTTCACCAATGGAATCAAAATTTCTAGGCGAATTCAGTGAGTTCCCAAAGGGACATGCTTGTGTGAGTGTGCTTTTCAATATGTAACAACATTTTAAGGAACGGACTCTAAGTATCATGGTGAATTCAGTAGGTTCCCAATAGGATTCGCATGTAATAAGCTTGTTATTCAAGATAGAGCAACGTTTTAAAGAACGGAAACAATGTTTCTCTGTGAATTCAGTTAGTTCCCAGTAGCAGGCTCTTGTAATATGCGTACTTCTTAAGATTTATCAAAATTTGGAGTGCCGAATCTGAGTAACATGTTGAATTCGATTAGTTTCCAATAGGCCGCAATAGTAATAAGTGGACTGTTCGGGATATAGAAAAATTTTCACGAATGGAATCAAAATTTCTAGGCGAATTCAGTGAGTTCCCAAAGGGACATGCTTGTGTGAGTGTGCTTTTCAATATGTAACAACATTTTAAGTAACGGACTCTAAGTATCATGGTGAATTCAGTAGGTTCCCAATAGGATTCGCATGTAATAAGCTTGTTATTCAAGATAGAGCAACGTTTTAAGGAACGGAAACACTGTTTCTCTGTGAATTCAGTTAGTTCCCAGTAGCAGGCTCTTGTAATATGCGTACTTCTAAAGATTTATCAAAATTTGGTGTGCCGAATCTGAGTAACATGGTGAATTCGGTTAGTTTCCAATAGGCCGCAATAGTAATAAGTGGACTGTTCGGGATATAGAAAAATTTTCACGAATGGAATCAAAATTTCTAGGCGAATTCAGTGAGTTCCCAAAGGGTCATGCTTGTGTGAGTGTGCTTTTCAATATGTAACAACATTTTAAGGAACGGACTCTAAGTATCATGGTGAATTCAGTAGGTTCCCAATAGGATTCGCATGTAATAAGCTTGTTATTCAAGATAGAGCAACGTTTTAAGGAACGGAAACACTGTTTCTCTGTGAATTCAGTTAGTTCCCAGTAGCAGGCTCTTGTAATATGCGTACTTCTAAAGATTTATCAAAATTTGGTGTGCCGAATCTGAGTAACATGGTGAATTCGGTTAGTTTCCAATAGGCCGCAATAGTAATAAGTGGACTGTTCGGGATATAGAAAAATTTTCACGAATGGAATCAAAATTTCTAGGCGAATTCAGTGAGTTCCCAAAGGGTCATGCTTGTGTGAGTGTGCTTTTCAACATGTAACAACATTTTAAGGAACGGACTCTAAGTATCATGGTGAATTCAGTAGGTTCCCAATAGGATTCGCATGTAATAAGCTTGTTATTCAAGATAGAGCAACGTTTTAAGGAACGGAAACACTGTTTCTCTGTGAATTCAGTTAGTTCCCAGTAGCAGGCTCTTGTAATATGCGTACTTCTTAAGATTTATCAAAATTTGGTGTGCCGAATCTGAGTAACATGGTGAATTCGGTTAGTTCCCAATAGGCCGCAGTAGTAATAAGTGGACTGTTCGGGATATAGAAAAATTTTCACGAGTGGAATCAAAATTTCTAGGCGAATTCAGTGAGTTCCCAATGGGACATGCTTGTATGAGTGTGCTTTTCAATATGTAACAACATTTTAAGGAACGGACTCTAAGTATCATGGTGAATTCAGTAGGTTCCCAATAGGATTCGCATGTAATAAGCTTGTTATTCAAGATAGAGCAACGTTTTAAGGAACGGAAACACTGTTTCTCTGTGAATTCAGTTAGTTCCCAGTAGCAGGCTCTTGTAATATGCGTACTTCTTAAGATTTATCAAAATTTGGAGTGCCGAATCTGAGTAACATGGTGAATTCGGTTAGTTCCCAATAGGCCGCAGTAGTAATAAGTGGACTGTTCGGGATATAGAAAAATTTTCACGAGTGGAATCAAAATTTCTAGGCGAATTCAGTGAGTTCCCAATGGGACATGCTTGTATGAGTGTGCTTTTCAATATGTAACAACATTTTAAGGAACGGACTCTAAGTATCATGGTGAATTCAGTAGGTTCCCAATAGGATTCGCATGTAATAAGCTTGTTATTCAAGATAGAGCAACGTTTTAAGGAACGGAAACACTGTTTCTCTGTGAATTCAGTTAGTTCCCAGTAGCAGGCTCTTGTAATATGCGTACTTCTAAAGATTTATCAAAATTTGGTGTGCCGAATCTGAGTAACATGGTGAATTCGGTTAGTTTCCAATAGGCCGCAATAGTAATAAGTGGACTGTTCGGGATATAGAAAAATTTTCACCAATGGAATCAAAATTTCTAGGCGAATTCAGTGAGTTCCCAAAGGGACATGCTTGTGTGAGTGTGCTTTTCAATATGTAACAACATTTTAAGGAACGGACTCTAAGTATCATGGTGAATTCAGTAGGTTCCCAATAGGATTCGCATGTAATAAGCTTGTTATTCAAGATAGAGCAACGTTTTAAAGAACGGAAACAATGTTTCTCTGTGAATTCAGTTAGTTCCCAGTAGCAGGCTCTTGTAATATGCGTACTTCTTAAGATTTATCAAAATTTGGAGTGCCGAATCTGAGTAACATGGTGAATTCGGTTAGTTTCCAATAGGCCGCAATAGTAATAAGTGGACTGTTCGGGATATAGAAAAATTTTCACGAATGGAATCAAAATTTCTAGGCGAATTCAGTGAGTTCCCAAAGGGACATGCTTGTGTGAGTGTGCTTTTCAATATGTAACAACATTTTAAGGAACGGACTCTAAGTATCATGGTGAATTCAGTAGGTTCCCAATAGGATTCGCATGTAATAAGCTTGTTATTCAAGATAGAGCAACGTTTTAAGGAACGGAAACACTGTTTCTCTGTGAATTCAGTTAGTTCCCAGTAGCAGGCTCTTGTAATATGCGTACTTCTAAAGATTTATCAAAATTTGGTGTGCCGAATCTGAGTAACATGGTGAATTCGGTTAGTTTCCAATAGGCCGCAATAGTAATAAGTGGACTGTTCGGGATATAGAAAAATTTTCACGAATGGAATCAAAATTTCTAGGCGAATTCAGTGAGTTCCCAAAGGGTCATGCTTGTGTGAGTGTGCTTTTCAATATGTAACAACATTTTAAGGAACGGACTCTAAGTATCATGGTGAATTCAGTAGGTTCCCAATAGGATTCGCATGTAATAAGCTTGTTATTCAAGATAGAGCAACGTTTTAAGGAACGGAAACACTGTTTCTCTGTGAATTCAGTTAGTTCCCAGTAGCAGGCTCTTGTAATATGCGTACTTCTAAAGATTTATCAAAATTTGGTGTGCCGAATCTGAGTAACATGGTGAATTCGGTTAGTTTCCAATAGGCCGCAATAGTAATAAGTGGACTGTTCGGGATATAGAAAAATTTTCACCAATGGAATCAAAATTTCTAGGCGAATTCAGTGAGTTCCCAAAGGGACATGCTTGTGTGAGTGTGCTTTTCAATATGTAACAACATTTTAAGGAACGGACTCTAAGTATCATGGTGAATTCAGTAGGTTCCCAATAGGATTCGCATGTAATAAGCTTGTTATTCAAGATAGAGCAACGTTTTAAAGAACGGAAACAATGTTTCTCTGTGAATTCAGTTAGTTCCCAGTAGCAGGCTCTTGTAATATGCGTACTTCTTAAGATTTATCAAAATTTGGAGTGCCGAATCTGAGTAACATGTTGAATTCGATTAGTTTCCAATAGGCCGCAATAGTAATAAGTGGACTGTTCGGGATATAGAAAAATTTTCACGAATGGAATCAAAATTTCTAGGCGAATTCAGTGAGTTCCCAAAGGGACATGCTTGTGTGAGTGTGCTTTTCAATATGTAACAACATTTTAAGTAACGGACTCTAAGTATCATGGTGAATTCAGTAGGTTCCCAATAGGATTCGCATGTAATAAGCTTGTTATTCAAGATAGAGCAACGTTTTAAGGAACGGAAACACTGTTTCTCTGTGAATTCAGTTAGTTCCCAGTAGCAGGCTCTTGTAATATGCGTACTTCTAAAGATTTATCAAAATTTGGTGTGCCGAATCTGAGTAACATGGTGAATTCGGTTAGTTTCCAATAGGCCGCAATAGTAATAAGTGGACTGTTCGGGATATAGAAAAATTTTCACGAATGGAATCAAAATTTCTAGGCGAATTCAGTGAGTTCCCAAAGGGTCATGCTTGTGTGAGTGTGCTTTTCAATATGTAACAACATTTTAAGGAACGGACTCTAAGTATCATGGTGAATTCAGTAGGTTCCCAATAGGATTCGCATGTAATAAGCTTGTTATTCAAGATAGAGCAACGTTTTAAGGAACGGAAACACTGTTTCTCTGTGAATTCAGTTAGTTCCCAGTAGCAGGCTCTTGTAATATGCGTACTTCTAAAGATTTATCAAAATTTGGTGTGCCGAATCTGAGTAACATGGTGAATTCGGTTAGTTTCCAATAGGCCGCAATAGTAATAAGTGGACTGTTCGGGATATAGAAAAATTTTCACGAATGGAATCAAAATTTCTAGGCGAATTCAGTGAGTTCCCAAAGGGTCATGCTTGTGTGAGTGTGCTTTTCAACATGTAACAACATTTTAAGGAACGGACTCTAAGTATCATGGTGAATTCAGTAGGTTCCCAATAGGATTCGCATGTAATAAGCTTGTTATTCAAGATAGAGCAACGTTTTAAGGAACGGAAACACTGTTTCTCTGTGAATTCAGTTAGTTCCCAGTAGCAGGCTCTTGTAATATGCGTACTTCTTAAGATTTATCAAAATTTGGTGTGCCGAATCTGAGTAACATGGTGAATTCGGTTAGTTCCCAATAGGCCGCAGTAGTAATAAGTGGACTGTTCGGGATATAGAAAAATTTTCACGAGTGGAATCAAAATTTCTAGGCGAATTCAGTGAGTTCCCAATGGGACATGCTTGTATGAGTGTGCTTTTCAATATGTAACAACATTTTAAGGAACGGACTCTAAGTATCATGGTGAATTCAGTAGGTTCCCAATAGGATTCGCATGTAATAAGCTTGTTATTCAAGATAGAGCAACGTTTTAAGGAACGGAAACACTGTTTCTCTGTGAATTCAGTTAGTTCCCAGTAGCAGGCTCTTGTAATATGCGTACTTCTTAAGATTTATCAAAATTTGGAGTGCCGAATCTGAGTAACATGGTGAATTCGGTTAGTTCCCAATAGGCCGCAGTAGTAATAAGTGGACTGTTCGGGATATAGAAAAATTTTCACGAGTGGAATCAAAATTTCTAGGCGAATTCAGTGAGTTCCCAATGGGACATGCTTGTATGAGTGTGCTTTTCAATATGTAACAACATTTTAAGGAACGGACTCTAAGTATCATGGTGAATTCAGTAGGTTCCCAATAGGATTCGCATGTAATAAGCTTGTTATTCAAGATAGAGCAACGTTTTAAGGAACGGAAACACTGTTTCTCTGTGAATTCAGTTAGTTCCCAGTAGCAGGCTCTTGTAATATGCGTACTTCTAAAGATTTATCAAAATTTGGTGTGCCGAATCTGAGTAACATGGTGAATTCGGTTAGTTTCCAATAGGCCGCAATAGTAATAAGTGGACTGTTCGGGATATAGAAAAATTTTCACCAATGGAATCAAAATTTCTAGGCGAATTCAGTGAGTTCCCAAAGGGACATGCTTGTGTGAGTGTGCTTTTCAATATGTAACAACATTTTAAGGAACGGACTCTAAGTATCATGGTGAATTCAGTAGGTTCCCAATAGGATTCGCATGTAATAAGCTTGTTATTCAAGATAGAGCAACGTTTTAAAGAACGGAAACAATGTTTCTCTGTGAATTCAGTTAGTTCCCAGTAGCAGGCTCTTGTAATATGCGTACTTCTTAAGATTTATCAAAATTTGGAGTGCCGAATCTGAGTAACATGGTGAATTCGGTTAGTTTCCAATAGGCCGCAATAGTAATAAGTGGACTGTTCGGGATATAGAAAAATTTTCACGAATGGAATCAAAATTTCTAGGCGAATTCAGTGAGTTCCCAAAGGGACATGCTTGTGTGAGTGTGCTTTTCAATATGTAACAACATTTTAAGGAACGGACTCTAAGTATCATGGTGAATTCAGTAGGTTCCCAATAGGATTCGCATGTAATAAGCTTGTTATTCAAGATAGAGCAACGTTTTAAGGAACGGAAACACTGTTTCTCTGTGAATTCAGTTAGTTCCCAGTAGCAGGCTCTTGTAATATGCGTACTTCTAAAGATTTATCAAAATTTGGTGTGCCGAATCTGAGTAACATGGTGAATTCGGTTAGTTTCCAATAGGCCGCAATAGTAATAAGTGGACTGTTCGGGATATAGAAAAATTTTCACGAATGGAATCAAAATTTCTAGGCGAATTCAGTGAGTTCCCAAAGGGTCATGCTTGTGTGAGTGTGCTTTTCAATATGTAACAACATTTTAAGGAACGGACTCTAAGTATCATGGTGAATTCAGTAGGTTCCCAATAGGATTCGCATGTAATAAGCTTGTTATTCAAGATAGAGCAACGTTTTAAGGAACGGAAACACTGTTTCTCTGTGAATTCAGTTAGTTCCCAGTAGCAGGCTCTTGTAATATGCGTACTTCTTAAGATTTATCAAAATTTGGTGTGCCGAATCTGAGTAACATGGTGAATTCGGTTAGTTCCCAATAGGCCGCAGTAGTAATAAGTGGACTGTTCGGGATATAGAAAAATTTTCACGAGTGGAATCAAAATTTCTAGGCGAATTCAGTGAGTTCCCAATGGGACATGCTTGTATGAGTGTGCTTTTCAATATGTAACAACATTTTAAGGAACGGACTCTAAGTATCATGGTGAATTCAGTAGGTTCCCAATAGGATTCGCATGTAATAAGCTTGTTATTCAAGATAGAGCAACGTTTTAAGGAACGGAAACACTGTTTCTCTGTGAATTCAGTTAGTTCCCAGTAGCAGGCTCTTGTAATATGCGTACTTCTTAAGATTTATCAAAATTTGGAGTGCCGAATCTGAGTAACATGGTGAATTCGGTTAGTTCCCAATAGGCCGCAGTAGTAATAAGTGGACTGTTCGGGATATAGAAAAATTTTCACGAGTGGAATCAAAATTTCTAGGCGAATTCAGTGAGTTCCCAATGGGACATGCTTGTATGAGTGTGCTTTTCAATATGTAACAACATTTTAAGGAACGGACTCTAAGTATCATGGTGAATTCAGTAGGTTCCCAATAGGATTCGCATGTAATAAGCTTGTTATTCAAGATAGAGCAACGTGTTAAGGAACGGAAACACTGTTTCTCTGTGAATTCAGTTAGTTCCCAGTAGCAGGCTTTTGTAATATGCGTACTTCTAAAGATTTATCAAAATTTGGTGTGCCGAATCTGAGTAACATGGTGAATTCGGTTAGTTCCCAATAGGCCGCAGTAGTAATAAGTGGACTGTTCGGGATATAGAAAAATTTTCACGAATGGACTCAAAATTTCTATGCGAATTCAGTGAGTTCCCAATGGGACATGCTTGTATGAGTGTGCTTTTCAATATGTAACAATATTTTACGGAACGGACTCTAAGTATCATGGTGAATTCAGTAGGTTCCCAATAGGATTCACATGTAATAAGCTTGTTATTCAAGATAGAGCAACGTTTTAAGGAACGGAAACACTGTTTCTCTGTGAATTCAGTTAGTTCCCAGTAGCAGGCTCTTGTAATATGCGTACTTCTAAAGATTTATCAAAATTTGGTGTGCTGAATCTGAGTAACATGGTGAATTCGGTTAGTTTCCAATAGGCCGCAATAGTAATAAGTGGACTGTTCGGGATATAGAAAAATTTTCACGAATGGACTCAAAATTTTTAGGCGAATTCAGTGAGTTCCCAAAGGGACATGCTTGTGTGAGTGTGCTTTTCAATATGTAACAACATTTTAAGGAACGGACTCTAAGTATCATGGTTAATTCAGTAGGTTCCCAATAGGATTCGCATGTAATAAGCTTGTTATTCAAGATAGAGCAACGTTTTAAGGAACGGAAACACTGTTTCTCTGTGAATTCAGTTAGTTCCCAGTAGCAGGCTCTTGTAATATGCGTACTTCTAAAGATTTATCAAAATTTGGTGTGCCGAATCTGAGTAACATGGTGAATTCGGTTAGTTTCCAATAGGCCGCAATAGTAATAAGTGGACTGTTCGGGATATAGAAAAATTTTCACGAATGGACTCAAAATTTCTAGGCGAATTCAGTGAGTTCCCAAAGGGACATGCTTGTATGAGTGTGCTTTTCAATATGTAACAACATTTTACGGAACGGACTCTAAGTATCATGGTTAATTCAGTAGGTTCCCAATAGGATTCGCATGTAATAAGCTTGTTATTCAAGATAGAGCAACGTTTTAAGGAACGGAAACACTGTTTCTCTGTGAATTCAGTTAGTTCCCAGTAGCAGGCTCTTGTAATATGCGTACTTCTTAAGATTTATCAAAATTTGGAGTGCCGAATCTGAGTAACATGGTGAATTCGGTTAGTTTCCAATAGGCCGCAGTAGTAATAAGTGGACTGTTCGGGATATAGAAAAATTTTCACGAATGGACTCAAAATTTCTAGGCGAATACAGTGAGTTCCCAATGGGACATGCTTGTATGAGTGTACTTTTCAATATGTAACAACATTTTAAGGAACGGACTCTAAGTATCATGGTGAATTCAGTAGGTTCCCAATAGGATTCGCATGTAATAAGCTTGTTATTCAAGATAGAGCAACGTTTTAAGGAACGGAAACACTGTTTCTCTGTGAATTCAGTTAGTTCCCAGTAGCAGGCTCTTGTAATATGCGTACTTCTAAAGATTTATCAAAATTTGGTGTGCCGAATCTGAGTAACATTGTGAATCGGTTAGTTTCCAATAGGCCGCAATAGTAATAAGTGGACTGTTCGGGATATAGAAAAATTTTCACGAATGGAATCAAAATTTCTAGGCGAATTCAGTGAGTTCCCAAAGGGACATGCTTGTGTGAGTGTGCTTTTCAATATGTAACAACATTTTAAGGAACGGACTCTAAGTATCATGGTGAATTCAGTAGGTTCCCAATAGGATTCGCATGTAATAAGCTTGTTATTCAAGATAGAGCAACGTTTTAAGGAACGGAAACACTGTTTCTCTGTGAATTCAGTTAGTTCCCAGTAGCAGGCTCTTGTAATATGCGTACTTCTAAAGATTTATCAAAATTTGGTGTGCCGAATCTGAGTAACATGGTGAATTCGGTTAGTTTCCAATAGGCCGCAATAGTAATAAGTGGACTGTTCGGGATATAGAAAAATTTTCACGAATGGAATCAAAATTTCTAGGCGAATTCAGTGAGTTCCCAAAGGGTCATGCTTGTGTGAGTGTGCTTTTCAATATGTAACAACATTTTAAGGAACGGACTCTAAGTATCATGGTGAATTCAGTAGGTTCCCAATAGGATTCGCATGTAATAAGCTTGTTATTCAAGATAGAGCAACGTTTTAAGGAACGGAAACACTGTTTCTCTGTGAATTCAGTTAGTTCCCAGTAGCAGGCTCTTGTAATATGCGTACTTCTTAAGATTTATCAAAATTTGGAGTGCCGAATCTGAGTAACATGGTGAATTCGGTTAGTTTCCAATAGGCCGCAGTAGTAATAAGTGGACTGTTCGGGATATAGAAAAATTTTCACGAATGGACTCAAAATTTCTAGGCGAATACAGTGAATTCCCAATGGGACATGCTTGTATGAGTGTACTTTTCAATATGTAACAACATTTTAAGGAACGGACTCTAAGTATCATGGTGAATTCAGTAGGTTCCCAATAGGATTCGCATGTAATAAGCTTGTTATTCAAGATAGAGCAACGTTTTAAGGAACGGAAACACTGTTTCTCTGTGAATTCAGTTAGTTCCCAGTAGCAGGCTCTTGTAATATGCGTACTTCTAAAGATTTATCAAAATTTGGAGTGCCGAATCTGAGTAACATTGTGAATTCGGTTAGTTTCCAATAGGCCGCAATAGTAATAAGTGGACTGTTCGGGATATAGAAAAATTTTCACGAATGGAATCAAAATTTCTAGGCGAATTCAGTGAGTTACCAAAGGGACATGCTTGTGTGAGTGTGCTTTTCAATATGTAACAACATTTTAAGGAACGGACTCTAAGTATCATGGTGAATTCAGTAGGTTCCCAATAGGATTCGCATGTAATAAGCTTGTTATTCAAGATAGAGCAACGTTTTAAGGAACGCAAACACTGTTTCTCTGTGAATTCAGTTAGTTCCCAGTAGCAGGCTCTTGTAATATGCGTACTTCTAAAGATTTATCAAAATTTGGTGTGCCGAATCTGAGTAACATGGTGAATTCGGTTAGTTTCCAATAGGCCGCAATAGTAATAAGTGGACTGTTCGGGATATAGAAAAATTTTCACGAATGGAATCAAAATTTCTAGGCGAATTCAGTGAGTTCCCAAAGGGTCATGCTTGTGTGAGTGTGCTTTTCAATATGTAACAACATTTTAAGGAACGGACTCTAAGTATCATGGTGAATTCAGTAGGTTCCCAATAGGATTCGCATGTAATAAGCTTGTTATTCAAGATAGAGCAACGTTTTAAGGAACGGAAACACTGTTTCTCTGTGAATTCAGTTAGTTCCCAGTAGCAGGCTCTTGTAATATGCGTACTTCTTAAGATTTATCAAAATTTGGTGTGCCGAATCTGAGTAACATGGTGAATTCGGTTAGTTCCCAATAGGCCGCAGTAGTAATAAGTGGACTGTTCGGGATATAGAAAAATTTTCACGAGTGGAATCAAAATTTCTAGGCGAATTCAGTGAGTTCCCAATGGGACATGCTTGTATGAGTGTGCTTTTCAATATGTAACAACATTTTAAGGAACGGACTCTAAGTATCATGGTGAATTCAGTAGGTTCCCAATAGGATTCGCATGTAATAAGCTTGTTATTCAAGATAGAGCAACGTTTTAAGGAACGGAAACACTGTTTCTCTGTGAATTCAGTTAGTTCCCAGTAGCAGGCTCTTGTAATATGCGTACTTCTAAAGATTTATCAAAATTTGGTGTGCCGAATCTGAGTAACATTGTGAATTCGGTTAGTTTCCAATAGGCCGCAATAGTAATAAGTGGACTGTTCGGGATATAGAAAAATTTTCAAGAATGGACTCAAAATTTCTAGGCGAATTCAGTGAGTTCCCAAAGGGACATGCTTGTATGAGTGTGCTTTTCAATATGTAACAACATTTTACGGAACGGACTCTAAGTATCATGGTTAATTCAGTAGGTTCCCAATAGGATTCGCATGTAATAAGCTTGTTATTCAAGATAGAGCAACGTTTTAAGGAACGGAAACACTGTTTCTCTGTGAATTCAGTTAGTTCCCAGTAGCAGGCTCTTGTAATATGCGTACTACTTAAGATTTATCAAAATTTGGAGTGCCGAATCTGAGTAACATGGTGAATTCGGTTAGTTTCCAATAGGCCGCAGTAGTAATAAGTGGACTGTTCGGGATATAGAAAAATTTTCACGAATGGACTCAATATTTCTAGGCGAATACAGTGAGTTCCCAATGGGACATGCTTGTATGAGTGTACTTTTCAATATGTAAAAACATTTTAAGGAACGGACTCTAAGTATCATGGTGAATTCAGTAGGTTCCCAATAGGATTCGCATGTAATAAGCTTGTTATTCAAGATAGAGCAACGTTTTAAGGAACGGAAACACTGTTTCTCTGTGAATTCAGTTAGTTCCCAGTAGCAGGCTCTTGTAATATGCGTACTTCTAAAGATTTATCAAAATTTGGTGTGCCGAATCTGAGTAACATTGTGAATTCGGTTAGTTTCCAATAGGCCGCAATAGTAATAAGTGGACTGTTCGGGATATAGAAAAATTTTCACGAATGGAATCAAAATTTCTAGGCGAATTCAGTGAGTTCCCAAAGGGACATGCTTGTGTGAGTGTGCTTTTCAATATGTAACAACATTTTAAGGAACGGACTCTAAGTATCATGGTGAATTCAGTAGGTTCCCAATAGGATTCGCATGTAATAAGCTTGTTATTCAAGATAGAGCAACGTTTTAAGGAACGCAAACACTGTTTCTCTGTGAATTCAGTTAGTTCCCAGTAGCAGGCTCTTGTAATATGCGTACTTCTAAAGATTTATCAAAATTTGGTGTGCCGAATCTGAGTAACATGGTGAATTCGGTTAGTTTCCAATAGGCCGCAGTAGTAATAAGTGGACTGTTCGGGATATAGAAAAATTTTCACGAGTGGAATCAAAATTTCTAGGCGAATTCAGTGAGTTCCCAATGGGACATGCTTGTATGAGTGTGCTTTTCAATATGTAACAACATTTTAAGGAACGGACTCTAAGTATCATGGTGAATTCAGTAGGTTCCCAATAGGATTCGCATGTAATAAGCTTGTTATTCAAGATAGAGCAACGTTTAAAGGAACGGAAACACTGTTTCTCTGTGAATTCAGTTAGTTCCCAGTAGCAGGCTCTTGTAATATGCGTACTTCTAAAGATTTATCAAAATTTGGTGTGCCGAATCTGAGTAACATTGTGAATTCGGTTAGTTTCCAATAGGCCGCAATAGTAATAAGTGGACTGTTCAGGATATAGAAAAATTTTCACGAATGGAATCAAAATTTCTAGGCGAATTCAGTGAGTTCCCAAAGGGACATGCTTGTGTGAGTGTGCTTTTCAATATGTAACAACATTTTAAGGAACGGACTCTAAGTATCATGGTGAATTCAGTAGGTTCCCAATAGGATTCGCATGTAATAAGCTTGTTATTCAAGATAGAGCAACGTTTTAAGGAACGGAAACACTGTTTCTCTGTGAATTCAGTTAGTTCCCAGTAGCAGGCTCTTGTAATATGCGTACTTCTAAAGATTTATCAAAATTTGGTGTGCCGAATCTGAGTAACATGGTGAATTCGGTTAGTTTCCAATAGGCCGCAATAGTAATAAGTGGACTGTTCGGGATATAGAAAAATTTTCACGAATGGAATCAAAATTTCTAGGCGAATACAGTGAGTTCCCAATGGACATGCTTGTATGAGTGTACTTTTCAATATGTAACAACATTTTAAGGAACGGACTATAAGTATCATGGTGAATTCAGTAGGTTCCCAATAGGATTCGCATGTAATAAGCTTGTTATTCAAGATAGAGCAACGTTTTAAGGAACGGAAACACTGTTTCTCTGTGAATTCAGTTAGTTCCCAGTAGCAGGCTCTTGTAATATGCGTACTTCTTAAGATTTATCAAAATTTGGAGTGCCGAATCTGAGTAACATGGTGAATTCGGTTAGTTTCCAATAGGCCGCAGTAGTAATAAGTGGACTGTTCGGGATATAGAAAAATTTTCACGAATGGACTCAAAATTTCTAGGCGAATACAGTGAGTTCCCAATGGGACATGCTTGTATGAGTGTACTTTTCAATATGTAACAACATTTTAAGGAACGGACTCTAAGTATCATGGTGAATTCAGTAGGTTCCCAATAGGATTCGCATGTAATAAGCTTGTTATTCAAGATAGAGCAACGTTTTAAGGAACGGAAACACTGTTTCTCTGTGAATTCAGTTAGTTCCCAGTAGCAGGCTCTTGTAATATGCGTACTTCTAAAGATTTATCAAAATTTGGTGTGCCGAATCTGAGTAACATTGTGAATTCGGTTAGTTTCCAATAGGCCGCAATAGTAATAAGTGGACTGTTCGGGATATAGAAAAATTTTCACGAATGGAATCAAAATTTCTAGGCGAATTCAGTGAGTTCCCAAAGGGACATGCTTGTGTGAGTGTGCTTTTCAATATGTAACAACATTTTAAGGAACGGACTCTAAGTATCATGGTGAATTCAGTAGGTTCCCAATAGGATTCGCATGTAATAAGCTTGTTATTCAAGATAGAGCAACGTTTTAAGGAACGGAAACACTGTTTCTCTGTGAATTCAGTTAGTTCCCAGTAGCAGGCTCTTGTAATATGCGTACTTCTAAAGATTTATCAAAATTTGGTGTGCCGAATCTGAGTAACATGGTGAATTCGGTTAGTTTCCAATAGGCCGCAATAGTAATAAGTGGACTGTTCGGGATATAGAAAAATTTTCACGAATGGAATCAAAATTTCTAGGCGAATTCAGTGAGTTCCCAAAGGGTCATGCTTGTGTGAGTGTGCTTTTCAATATGTAACAACATTTTATGGAACGGACTCTAAGTATCATGGTGAATTCAGTAGGTTCCCAATAGGATTCGCATGTAATAAGCTTGTTATTCAAGATAGAGCAACGTTTTAAGGAACGGAAACACTGTTTCTCTGTGAATTCAGTTAGTTCCCAGTAGCAGGCTCTTGTAATATGCGTACTTCTTAAGATTTATCAAAATTTGGTGTGCCGATTCTGAATAACATGGTGAATTCGGTTAGTTCCCAATAGGCCGCAGTAGTAATAAGTGGACTGTTCGGGATATAGAAAAATATTCACGAGTGGAATCAAAATTTCTAGGCGAATTCAGTGAGTTCCCAATGGGACATGCTTGTATGAGTGTGCTTTTCAATATGTAACAACATTTTAAGGAACGGACTCTAAGTATCATGGTGAATTCAGTAGGTTCCCAATAGGATTCGCATGTAATAAGCTTGTTATTCAAGATAGAGCAACGTTTTAAGGAACGGAAACACTGTTTCTCTGTGAATTCAGTTAGTTCCCAGTAGCAGGCTCTTGTAATATGCGTACTTCTAAAGATTTATCAAAATTTGGTGTGCCGAATCTGAGTAACATTGTGAATTCGGTTAGTTTCCAATAGGCCGCAATAGTAATAAGTGGACTATTCGCGATATAAAAAAATTTTCACGAATGGACTCAAAATTTCTAGGCGAATTCAGTGAGTTCCCAAAGGGACATGCTTGTATGAGTGTGCTTTTCAATATGTAACAACATTTTAAGGAACGGACTCTAAGTATCATGGTTAATTCAGTAGGTTCCCAATAGGATTCGCATGTAATAAGCTTGTTATTCAAGATAGAGCAACGTTTTAAGGAACGGAAACACTGTTTCTCTGTGAATTCAGTTAGTTCCCAGTAGCAGGCTCTTGTAATATGCGTACTACTTAAGATTTATCAAAATTTGGAGTGCCGAATCTGAGTAACATGGTGAATTCGGTTAGTTTCCAATAGGCCGCAGTAGTAATAAGTGGACTGTTCGGGATATAGAAAAATTTTCACGAATGGACTCAAAATTTCTAGGCGAATACAGTGAGTTCCCAATGGGACATGCTTGTATGAGTGTACTTTTCAATATGTAAAAACATTTTAAGGAACGGACTCTAAGTATCATGGTGAATTCAGTAGGTTCCCAATAGGATTCGCATGTAATAAGCTTGTTATTCAAGATAGAGCAACGTTTTAAAGAACGGAAACACTGTTTCTCTGTGAATTCAGTTAGTTCCCAGTAGCAGGCTCTTGTAATATGCGTACTTCTTAAGATTTATCAAAATTTGGAGTGCCGAATCTGAGTAACATGGTGAATTCGGTTAGTTCCCAATAGGCCGCAGTAGTAATAAGTGGACTGTTCGGGATATAGAAAAATTTTCACGAGTGGAATCAAAATTTCTAGGCGAATTCAGTGAGTTCCCAATGGGACATGCTTGTATGAGTGTGCTTTTCAATATGTAACAACATTTTAAGGAACGGACTCTAAGTATCATGGTGAATTCAGTAGGTTCCCAATAGGATTCGCATGTAATAAGCTTGTTATTCAAGATAGAGCAACGTTTTAAGGAACGGAAACACTGTTTCTCTGTGAATTCAGTTAGTTCCCAGTAGCAGGCTTTTGTAATATGCGTACTTCTAAAGATTTATCAAAATTTGGTGTGCCGAATCTGAGTAACATGGTGAATTCGGTTAGTTCCCAATAGGCCGCAGTAGTAATAAGTGGACTGTTCGGGATATAGAAAAATTTTCACGAATGGACTCAAAATTTCTAGGCGAATTCAGTGAGTTCCCAATGGGACATGCTTGTATGTGTGTGCTTTTCAATATGTAACAACATTTTACGGAACGGACTCTAAGTATCATGGTGAATTCAGTAGGTTCCCAATAGGATTCGCATGTAATAAGCTTGTTATTCAAGATAGAGCAACGTTTTAAGGAACGGAAACACTGTTTCTCTGTGAATTCAGTTAGTTCCCAGTAGCAGGCTCTTGTAATATGCGTACTTCTAAAGATTTATCAAAATTTGGTGTGCCGAATCTGAGTAACATGGTGAATTCGGTTAGTTTCCAATAGGCCGCAATAGTAATAAGTGGACTGTTCGGGATATAGAAAAATTTTCACGAATGGAATCAAAATTTCTAGGCGAATTCAGTGAGTTCCCAAAGGGTCATGCTTGTGTGAGTGTGCTTTTCAATATGTAACAACATTTTAAGGAACGGACTCTAAGTATCATGGTGAATTCAGTAGGTTCCCAATAGGATTCGCATGTAATAAGCTTGTTATTCAAGATAGAGCAACGTTTTAAGGAACGGAAACACTGTTTCTCTGTGAATTCAGTTAGTTCCCAGTAGCAGGCTCTTGTAATATGCGTACTTCTTAAGATTTATCAAAATTTGGTGTGCCGAATCTGAGTAACATGGTGAATTCGGTTAGTTCCCAATAGGCCGCATTAGTAATAAGTGGACTATTCGCGATATAGAAAAATTTTCACGAGTGGAATCAAAATTTCTAGGCGAATTCAGTGAGTTCCCAATGCGACATGCTTGTATGAGTGTGCTTTTCAATATGTAACAACATTTTAAGGAACGGACTCTAAGTATCATGGTGAATTCACTAGGTTCCCAATAGGATTCGCATGTAATAAGCTTGTTATTCAAGATAGAGCAACGTTTTAAGGAACGGAAACACTGTTTCTCTGTGAATTCAGTTAGTTCCCAGTAGCAGGCTCTTGTAATATGCGTACTTCTAAAGATTTATCAAAATTTGGTGTGCCGAATCTGAGTAACATGGTGAATTCGGTTAGTTTCCAATAGGCCGCAATAGTAATAAGTGGACTGTTCGGGATATAGAAAAATTTTCACCAATGGAATCAAAATTTCTAGGCGAATTCAGTGAGTTCCCAAAGGGACATGCTTGTGTGAGTGTGCTTTTCAATATGTAACAACATTTTAAGGAACGGACTCTAAGTATCATGGTGAATTCAGTAGGTTCCCAATAGGATTCGCATGTAATAAGCTTGTTATTCAAGATAGAGCAACGTTTTAAAGAACGGAAACACTGTTTCTCTGTGAATTCAGTTAGTTCCCAGTAGCAGGCTCTTGTAATATGCGTACTTCTTAAGATTTATCAAAATTTGGAGTGCCGAATCTGAGTAACATGGTGAATTCGGTTAGTTCCCAATAGGCCGCAGTAGTAATAAGTGGACTGTTCGGGATATAGAAAAATTTTCACGAGTGGAATCAAAATTTCTAGGCGAATTCAGTGAGTTCCCAATGGGACATGCTTGTATGAGTGTGCTTTTCAATATGTAACAACATTTTAAGGAACGGACTCTAAGTATCATGGTGAATTCAGTAGGTTCCCAATAGGATTCGCATGTAATAAGCTTGTTATTCAAGATAGAGCAACGTTTTAAGGAACGGAAACACTGTTTCTCTGTGAATTCAGTTAGTTCCCAGTAGCAGGCTTTTGTAATATGCGTACTTCTAAAGATTTATCAAAATTTGGTGTGCCGAATCTGAGTAACATGGTGAATTCGGTTAGTTCCCAATAGGCCGCAGTAGTAATAAGTGGACTGTTCGGGATATAGAAAAATTTTCACGAATGGACTCAAAATTTCTAGGCGAATTCAGTGAGTTCCCAATGGGACATGCTTGTATGTGTGTGCTTTTCAATATGTAACAACATTTTACGGAACGGACTCTAAGTATCATGGTGAATTCAGTAGGTTCCCAATAGGATTCGCATGTAATAAGCTTGTTATTCAAGATAGAGCAACGTTTTAAGGAACGGAAACACTGTTTCTCTGTGAATTCAGTTAGTTCCCAGTAGCAGGCTCTTGTAATATGCGTACTTCTAAAGATTTATCAAAATTTGGTGTGCCGAATCTGAGTAACATGGTGAATTCGGTTAGTTCCCAATAGGCCGCAGTAGTAATAAGTGGACTGTTCGGGATATAGAAAAATTTTCACGAGTGGAATCAAAATTTCTAGGCGAATTCAGTGAGATCCCATTGGGACATGCTTGTATGAGTGTGCTTTTCTATATGTAACAACATTTTAAGAAACGGACTCTAAGTATCATGGTGAATTCAGTAGGTTCCCAATAGGATTCGCATGTAATAAGCTTGTTATTCAAGATAGAGCAACGTTTTAAGGAACGGAAACACTGTTTCTCTGTGAATTCAGTTAGTTCCCAGTAGCAGGCTCTTGTAATATGCGTACTTCTAAAGATTTATCAAAATTTGGTGTGCCGAATCTGAGTAACATGGTGAATTCGGTTAGTTCCCAATAGGCCGCAGTAGTAATAAGTGGACTGTTCGGGATATAGAAAATTTTTCACGGGTGGAATCAAAATTTCTAGGCGAATTCAGTGAGTTCCCAATGGGACATGCTTGTATGAGTGTGCTTTTCAATATGTAACAACATTTTAAGGAACGGACTCTAAGTATCATGGTGAATTCAGTAGGTTCCCAATAGGATTCGCATGTAATAAGCTTGTTATTCAAGATAGAGCAACGTTTTAAGGAACGGAAACACTGTTTCTCTGTGAATTCAGTTAGTTCCCAGTAGCAGGCTCTTGTAATATGCGTACTTCTTAAGATTTATCAAAATTTGGTGTGCCGAATCTGAGTAACATGGTGAATTCGGTTAGTTTCCAATAGGCCGCAATAGTAATAAGTGGACTGTTCGGGATATAGAAAAATTTTCACGAATGGAATCAAAATTTCTAGGCGAATTCAGTGAGTTCCCAAAGGGACATGCTTGTGTGAGTGTGCTTTTCAATATGTAACAACAATTTAAGGAACGGACTCTAAGTATCATGGTTAAATCTGTAGGTTCCCAATAGGATTCGCATGTAATAAGCTTGTTATTCAAGATAGAGCAACGTTTTAAGGAACGGAAACACTGTTTCTCTGTGAATTCAGTTAGTTCCCAGTAGCAGGCTTTTGTAATATGCGTACTTCTAAAGATTTATCAAAATTTGGTGTGCCGAATCTGAGTAACATGGTGAATTCGGTTAGTTCCCAATAGGCCGCAGTAGTAATAAGTGGACTGTTCGGGATATAGAAAAATTTTCACGAATGGACTCAAAATTTCTAGGCGAATTCAGTGAGTTCCCAATGGGACATGCTTGTATGAGTGTGCTTTTCAATATGTAACAACATTTTACGGAACGGACTCTAAGTATCATGGTGAATTCAGTAGATTCCCAATAGGATTCGCATGTAATAAGCTTGTTATTCAAGATAGAGCAACGTTTTAAGGTACGGAAACAGTGTTTCTCTGTGAATTCAGTTAGTTCCCAGTAGCAGGCTCTTGTAATATGCGTACTTCTAAAGATTTATCAAAATTTGGAGTGCCGAATCTGAGTAACATGGTGAATTCGGTTAGTTTCCAATAGGCCGCAATAGTAATAAGTGGACTGTTCGGGATATAGAAAAATTTTCACGAGTGGAATCAAAATTTCTAGGCGAATTCAGTGAGTTCCCAATGGGACATGCTTGTATGAGTGTGCTTTTCAATATGTAACAACATTTTAAGGAACGGACTCTAAGTATCATGGTGAATTCAGTAGGTTCCCAATAGGATTCGCATGTAATAAGCTTGTTATTCAAGATAGAGCAACGTTTTAAGGAACGGAAACACTGTTTCTCTGTGAATTCAGTTAGTTCCCAGTAGCAGGCTTTTGTAATATGCGTACTTCTAAAGATTTATCAAAATTTGGTGTGCCGAATCTGAGTAACATGGTGAATTCGGTTAGTTCCCAATAGGCCGCAGTAGTAATAAGTGGACTGTTCGGGATATAGAAAAATTTTCACGAATGGACTCAAAATTTCTAGGCGAATTCAGTGAGTTCCCAATGGGACATGCTTGTATGTGTGTGCTTTTCAATATGTAACAACATTTTACGGAACGGACTCTAAGTATCATGGTGAATTCAGTAGGTTCCCAATAGGATTCGCATGTAATAAGCTTGTTATTCAAGATAGAGCAACGTTTTAAGGAACGGAAACACTGTTTCTCTGTGAATTCAGTTAGTTCCCAGTAGCAGGCTCTTGTAATATGCGTACTTCTAAAGATTTATCAAAATTTGGTGTGCCGAATCTGAGTAACATGGTGAATTCGGTTAGTTCCCAATAGGCCGCAGTAGTAATAAGTGGACTGTTCGGGATATAGAAAAATTTTCACGAGTGGAATCAAAATTTCTAGGCGAATTCAGTGAGATCCCATTGGGACATGCTTGTATGAGTGTGCTTTTCTATATGTAACAACATTTTAAGAAACGGACTCTAAGTATCATGGTGAATTCAGTAGGTTCCCAATAGGATTCGCATGTAATAAGCTTGTTATTCAAGATAGAGCAACGTTTTAAGGAACGGAAACACTGTTTCTCTGTGAATTCAGTTAGTTCCCAGTAGCAGGCTCTTGTAATATGCGTACTTCTAAAGATTTATCAAAATTTGGTGTGCCGAATCTGAGTAACATGGTGAATTCGGTTAGTTCCCAATAGGCCGCAGTAGTAATAAGTGGACTGTTCGGGATATAGAAAATTTTTCACGGGTGGAATCAAAATTTCTAGGCGAATTCAGTGAGTTCCCAATGGGACATGCTTGTATGAGTGTGCTTTTCAATATGTAACAACATTTTAAGGAACGGACTCTAAGTATCATGGTGAATTCAGTAGGTTCCCAATAGGATTCGCATGTAATAAGCTTGTTATTCAAGATAGAGCAACGTTTTAAGGAACGGAAACACTGTTTCTCTGTGAATTCAGTTAGTTCCCAGTAGCAGGCTCTTGTAATATGCGTACTTCTTAAGATTTATCAAAATTTGGTGTGCTGAATCTGAGTAACATGGTGAATTCGGTTAGTTTCCAATAGGCCGCAATAGTAATAAGTGGACTGTTCGGGATATAGAAAAATTTTCACGAATGGAATCAAAATTTCTAGGCGAATTCAGTGAGTTCCCAAAGGGACATGCTTGTGTGAGTGTGCTTTTCAATATGTAACAACAATTTAAGGAACGGACTCTAAGTATCATGGTTAATTCTGTAGGTTCCCAATAGGATTCGCATGTAATAAGCTTGTTATTCAAGATAGAGCAACGTTTTAAGGAACGGAAACACTGTTTCTCTGTGAATTCAGTTAGTTCCCAGTAGCAGGCTTTTGTAATATGCGTACTTCTAAAGATTTATCAAAATTTGGTGTGCCGAATCTGAGTAACATGGTGAATTCGGTTAGTTCCCAATAGGCCGCAGTAGTAATAAGTGGACTGTTCGGGATATAGAAAAATTTTCACGAATGGACTCAAAATTTCTAGGCGAATTCAGTGAGTTCCCAATGGGACATGCTTGTATGAGTGTGCTTTTCAATATGTAACAACATTTTACGGAACGGACTCTAAGTATCATGGTGAATTCAGTAGATTCCCAATAGGATTCGCATGTAATAAGCTTGTTATTCAAGATAGAGCAACGTTTTAAGGTACGGAAACAGTGTTTCTCTGTGAATTCAGTTAGTTCCCAGTAGCAGGCTCTTGTAATATGCGTACTTCTAAAGATTTATCAAAATTTGGAGTGCCGAATCTGAGTAACATGGTGAATTCGGTTAGTTTCCAATAGGCCGCAATAGTAATAAGTGGACTGTTCGGGATATAGAAAAATTTTCACGAGTGGAATCAAAATTTCTAGGCGAATTCAGTGAGTTCCCAATGGGACATGCTTGTATGAGTGTGCTTTTCAATATGTAACAACATTTTAAGGAACGGACTCTAAGTATCATGGTGAATTCAGTAGGTTCCCAATAGGATTCGCATGTAATAAGCTTGTTATTCAAGATAGAGCAACGTTTTAAGGAACGGAAACACAGTTTCTCTGTGAATTCAGTTAGTTCCCAGTAGCAGGCTCTTGTAATATGCGTACTTCTAAAGATTTATCAAAATTTGGTGTGCCGAATCTGAGTAACATGGTGAATTCGGTTAGTTTCCAATAGGCCGCAGTAGTAATAAGTGGACTGTTCGGAATATAGAAAAATTTTCACGAGTGGAATCAAAATTTCTAGGCGAATTCAGTGAGTTCCCATTGGGACATGCTTGTATGAGTGTGCTTTTCAATATGTAACAACATTTTAAGAAACGGACTCTAAGTATCATGGTGAATTCAGTAGGTTCCCAATAGGATTTGCATGTAATAAGCTTGTTATTCAAGATAGAGCAACGTTTTAAGGAACGGAAACACTGTTTCTCTGTGAATTCAGTTAGTTCCCAGTAGCAGGCTCTTGTAATATGCGTACTTCTAAAGATTTATCAAAATTTGGTGTGCCGAATCTGAGTAACATGGTGAATTCGGTTAGTTCCCAATAGGCCGCAGTAGTAATAAGTGGACTGTTCGGGATATAGAAAAATTTTCACGGGTGGAATCAAAATTTCTAGGCGAATTCAGTGAGTTCCCAATGGGACATGCTTGTATGAGTGTGCTTTTCAATATGTAACAACATTTTAAGGAACGGACTCTAAGTATCATGGTGAATTCAGTAGGTTCCCAATAGGATTCGCATGTAATAAGCTTGTTATTCAAGATAGAGCAACGTTTAAAGGAACGGAAACACTGTTTCTCTGTGAATTCAGTTAGTTCCCAGTAGCAGGCTCTTGTAATATGCGTACTTCTAAAGATTTATCAAAATTTGGTGTGCCGAATCTGAGTAACATTGTGAATTCGGTTAGTTTCCAATAGGCCGCAATAGTAATAAGTGGACTGTTCAGGATATAGAAAAATTTTCACGAATGGAATCAAAATTTCTAGGCGAATTCAGTGAGTTCCCAAAGGGACATGCTTGTGTGAGTGTGCTTTTCAATATGTAACAACATTTTAAGGAACGGACTCTAAGTATCATGGTGAATTCAGTAGGTTCCCAATAGGATTCGCATGTAATAAGCTTGTTATTCAAGATAGAGCAACGTTTTAAGGAACGGAAACACTGTTTATTTGTGAATTCAGTTAGTTCCCAGTAGCAGGCTCTTGTAATATGCGTACTTCTAAAGATTTATCAAAATTTGGTGTGCCGAATCTGAGTAACATGGTGAATTCGGTTAGTTTCCAATAGGCCGCAATAGTAATAAGTGGACTGTTCGGGATATAGAAAAATTTTCACGAATGGAATCAAAATTTCTAGGCGAATTCAGTGAGTTCCCAAAGGGTCATGCTTGTGTGAGTGTGCTTTTCAATATGTAACAACATTTTAAGGAACGGACTCTAAGTATCATGGTGAATTCAGTAGGTTCCCAATAGGATTCGCATGTAATAAGCTTGTTATTCAAGATAGAGCAACGTTTTAAGGAACGGAAACACTGTTTCTCTGTGAATTCAGTTAGTTCCCAGTAGCAGGCTCTTGTAATATGCGTACTTCTTAAGATTTATCAAAATTTGGTGTGCCGAATCTGAGTAACATGGTGAATTCGGTTAGTTCCCAATAGGCCGCATTAGTAATAAGTGGACTATTCGCGATATAGAAAAATTTTCACGAGTGGAATCAAATTTTCTAGGCGAATTCAGTGAGTTCCCAATGCGACATGCTTGTATGAGTGTGCTTTTCAATATGTAACAACATTTTAAGGAACGGACTCTAAGTATCATGGTGAATTCACTAGGTTCCCAATAGGATTCGCATGTAATAAGCTTGTTATTCAAGATAGAGCAACGTTTTAAGGAACGGAAACACTGTTTCTCTGTGAATTCAGTTAGTTCCCAGTAGCAGGCTCTTGTAATATGCGTACTTCTAAAGATTTATCAAAATTTGGTGTGCCGAATCTGAGTAACATGGTGAATTCGGTTAGTTTCCAATAGGCCGCAATAGTAATAAGTGGACTGTTCGGGATATAGAAAAATTTTCACCAATGGAATCAAAATTTCTAGGCGAATTCAGTGAGTTCCCAAAGGGACATGCTTGTGTGAGTGTGCTTTTCAATATGTAACAACATTTTAAGGAACGGACTCTAAGTATCATGGTGAATTCAGTAGGTTCCCAATAGGATTCGCATGTAATAAGCTTGTTATTCAAGATAGAGCAACGTTTTAAAGAACGGAAACACTGTTTCTCTGTGAATTCAGTTAGTTCCCAGTAGCAGGCTCTTGTAATATGCGTACTTCTTAAGATTTATCAAAATTTGGAGTGCCGAATCTGAGTAACATGGTGAATTCGGTTAGTTCCCAATAGGCCGCAGTAGTAATAAGTGGACTGTTCGGGATATAGAAAAATTTTCACGAGTGGAATCAAAATTTCTAGGCGAATTCAGTGAGTTCCCAATGGGACATGCTTGTATGAGTGTGCTTTTCAATATGTAACAACATTTTAAGGAACGGACTCTAAGTATCATGGTGAATTCAGTAGGTTCCCAATAGGATTCGCATGTAATAAGCTTGTTATTCAAGATAGAGCAACGTTTTAAGGAACGGAAACACTGTTTCTCTGTGAATTCAGTTAGTTCCCAGTAGCAGGCTTTTGTAATATGCGTACTTCTAAAGATTTATCAAAATTTGGTGTGCCGAATCTGAGTAACATGGTGAATTCGGTTAGTTCCCAATAGGCCGCAGTAGTAATAAGTGGACTGTTCGGGATATAGAAAAATTTTCACGAATGGACTCAAAATTTCTAGGCGAATTCAGTGAGTTCCCAATGGGACATGCTTGTATGTGTGTGCTTTTCAATATGTAACAACATTTTACGGAACGGACTCTAAGTATCATGGTGAATTCAGTAGGTTCCCAATAGGATTCGCATGTAATAAGCTTGTTATTCAAGATAGAGCAACGTTTTAAGGAACGGAAACACTGTTTCTTTGTGAATTCAGTTAGTTCCCAGTAGCAGGCTCTTGTAATATGCGTACTTCTAAAGATTTATCAAAATTTGGTGTGCCGAATCTGAGTAATATGGTGAATTCGGTTAGTTTCCAATAGGCCGCAATAGTAATAAGTGGACTGTTCGGGATATAGAAAAATTTTCACGAATGGAATCAAAATTTCTAGGCGAATTCAGTGAGTTCCCAAAGGGTCATGCTTGTGTGAGTGTGCTTTTCAATATGTAACAACATTTTAAGGAACGGACTCTAAGTATCATGGTGAATTCAGTAGGTTCCCAATAGGATTCGCATGTAATAAGCTTGTTATTCAAGATAGAGCAACGTTTTAAGGAACGGAAACACTGTTTCTCTGTGAATTCAGTTAGTTCCCAGTAGCAGGCTCTTGTAATATGCGTACTTCTTAAGATTTATCAAAATTTGGTGTGCCGAATCTGAGTAACATGGTGAATTCGGTTAGTTCCCAATAGGCCGCATTAGTAATAAGTGGACTATTCGCGATATAGAAAAATTTTCACGAGTGGAATCAAAATTTCTAGGCGAATTCAGTGAGTTCCCAATGCGACATGCTTGTATGAGTGTGCTTTTCAATATGTAACAACATTTTAAGGAACGGACTCTAAGTATCATGGTGAATTCACTAGGTTCCCAATAGGATTCGCATGTAATAAGCTTGTTATTCAAGATAGAGCAACGTTTTAAGGAACGGAAACACTGTTTCTCTGTGAATTCAGTTAGTTCCCAGTAGCAGGCTCTTGTAATATGCGTACTTCTAAAGATTTATCAAAATTTGGTGTGCCGAATCTGAGTAACATGGTGAATTCGGTTAGTTTCCAATAGGCCGCAATAGTAATAAGTGGACTGTTCGGGATATAGAAAAATTTTCACCAATGGAATCAAAATTTCTAGGCGAATTCAGTGAGTTCCCAAAGGGACATGCTTGTGTGAGTGTGCTTTTCAATATGTAACAACATTTTAAGGAACGGACTCTAAGTATCATGGTGAATTCAGTAGGTTCCCAATAGGATTCGCATGTAATAAGCTTGTTATTCAAGATAGAGCAACGTTTTAAAGAACGGAAACACTGTTTCTCTGTGAATTCAGTTAGTTCCCAGTAGCAGGCTCTTGTAATATGCGTACTTCTTAAGATTTATCAAAATTTGGAGTGCCGAATCTGAGTAACATGGTGAATTCGGTTAGTTCCCAATAGGCCGCAGTAGTAATAAGTGGACTGTTCGGGATATAGAAAAATTTTCACGAGTGGAATCAAAATTTCTAGGCGAATTCAGTGAGTTCCCAATGGGACATGCTTGTATGAGTGTGCTTTTCAATATGTAACAACATTTTAAGGAACGGACTCTAAGTATCATGGTTAATTCTGTAGGTTCCCAATAGGATTCGCATGTAATAAGCTTGTTATTCAAGATAGAGCAACGTTTTAAGGAACGGAAACACTGTTTCTCTGTGAATTCAGTTAGTTCCCAGTAGCAGGCTTTTGTAATATGCGTACTTCTAAAGATTTATCAAAATTTGGTGTGCCGAATCTGAGTAACATGGTGAATTCGGTTAGTTCCCAATAGGCCGCAGTAGTAATAAGTGGACTGTTCGGGATATAGAAAAATTTTCACGAATGGACTCAAAATTTCTAGGCGAATTCAGTGAGTTCCCAATGGGACATGCTTGTATGAGTGTGCTTTTCAATATGTAACAACATTTTACGGAACGGACTCTAAGTATCATGGTGAATTCAGTAGATTCCCAATAGGATTCGCATGTAATAAGCTTGTTATTCAAGATAGAGCAACGTTTTAAGGTACGGAAACAGTGTTTCTCTGTGAATTCAGTTAGTTCCCAGTAGCAGGCTCTTGTAATATGCGTACTTCTAAAGATTTATCAAAATTTGGAGTGCCGAATCTGAGTAACATGGTGAATTCGGTTAGTTTCCAATAGGCCGCAATAGTAATAAGTGGACTGTTCGGGATATAGAAAAATTTTCACGAGTGGAATCAAAATTTCTAGGCGAATTCAGTGAGTTCCCAATGGGACATGCTTGTATGAGTGTGCTTTTCAATATGTAACAACATTTTAAGGAACGGACTCTAAGTATCATGGTGAATTCAGTAGGTTCCCAATAGGATTCGCATGTAATAAGCTTGTTATTCAAGATAGAGCAACGTTTTAAGGAACGGAAACACAGTTTCTCTGTGAATTCAGTTAGTTCCCAGTAGCAGGCTCTTGTAATATGCGTACTTCTAAAGATTTATCAAAATTTGGTGTGCCGAATCTGAGTAACATGGTGAATTCGGTTAGTTTCCAATAGGCCGCAGTAGTAATAAGTGGACTGTTCGGAATATAGAAAAATTTTCACGAGTGGAATCAAAATTTCTAGGCGAATTCAGTGAGTTCCCATTGGGACATGCTTGTATGAGTGTGCTTTTCAATATGTAACAACATTTTAAGAAACGGACTCTAAGTATCATGGTGAATTCAGTAGGTTCCCAATAGGATTTGCATGTAATAAGCTTGTTATTCAAGATAGAGCAACGTTTTAAGGAACGGAAACACTGTTTCTCTGTGAATTCAGTTAGTTCCCAGTAGCAGGCTCTTGTAATATGCGTACTTCTAAAGATTTATCAAAATTTGGTGTGCCGAATCTGAGTAACATGGTGAATTCGGTTAGTTCCCAATAGGCCGCAGTAGTAATAAGTGGACTGTTCGGGATATAGAAAAATTTTCACGGGTGGAATCAAAATTTCTAGGCGAATTCAGTGAGTTCCCAATGGGACATGCTTGTATGAGTGTGCTTTTCAATATGTAACAACATTTTAAGGAACGGACTCTAAGTATCATGGTGAATTCAGTAGGTTCCCAATAGGATTCGCATGTAATAAGCTTGTTATTCAAGATAGAGCAACGTTTTAAGGAACGGAAACACTGTTTCTCTGTGAATTCAGTTAGTTCCCAGTAGCAGGCTCTTGTAATATGCGTACTTCTTAAGATTTATCAAAATTTGGTGTGCTGAATCTGAGTAACATGGTGAATTCGGTTAGTTTCCAATAGGCCGCAATAGTAATAAGTGGACTGTTCGGGATATAGAAAAATTTTCACGAATGGAATCAAAATTTCTAGGCGAATTCAGTGAGTTCCCAAAGGGACATGCTTGTGTGAGTGTGCTTTTCAATATGTAACAACATTTTAAGGAACGGACTCTAAGTATCATGGTTAATTCTGTAGGTTCCCAATAGGATTCGCATGTAATAAGCTTGTTATTCAAGATACAGCAACGTTTTAAGGAACGGAAACACTGTTTCTCTGTGAATTCAGTTAGTTCCCAGTAGCAGGCTTTTGTAATATGCGTACTTCTAAAGATTTATCAAAATTTGGTGTGCCGAATCTGAGTAACATGGTGAATTCGGTTAGTTCCCAATAGGCCGCAGTAGTAATAAGTGGACTGTTCGGGATATAGAAAAATTTTCACGAATGGACTCAAAATTTCTAGGCGAATTCAGTGAGTTCCCAATGGGACATGCTTGCATGAGTGTGCTTTTCAATATGTAACAACATTTTACGGAACGGACTCTAAGTATCATGGTGAATTCAGTAGGTTCCCAATAGGATTCGCATGTAATAAGCTTGTTATTCAAGATAGAGCAACGTTTTAAGGTACGGAAACACTGTTTCTCTGTGAATTCAGTTAGTTCCCAGTAGCAGGCTCTTGTAATATGCGTACTTCTAAAGATTTATCAAAATTTGGAGTGCCGAATCTGAGTAACATGGTGAATTCGGTTAGTTTCCAATAGGCCGCAATAGTAATAAGTGGACTGTTCGGGATATAGAAAAATTTTCACGAGTGGAATCAAAATTTCTAGGCGAATTCAGTGAGTTCCCAATGGGACATGCTTGTATGAGTGTGCTTTTCAATATGTAACAACATTTTAAGGAACGGACTCTAAGTATCATGGTGAATTCAGTAGGTTCCCAATAGGATTCGCATGTAATAAGCTTGTTATTCAAGATAGAGCAACGTTTTAAGGAACGGAAACACAGTTTCTCTGTGAATTCAGTTAGTTCCCAGTAGCAGGCTCTTGTAATATGCGTACTTCTAAAGATTTATCAAAATTTGGTGTGCCGAATCTGAGTAACATGGTGAATTCGGTTAGTTTCCAATAGGCCGCAGTAGTAATAAGTGGACTGTTCGGAATATAGAAAAATTTTCACGAGTGGAATCAAAATTTCTAGGCGAATTCAGTGAGTTCCCATTGGGACATGCTTGTATGAGTGTGCTTTTCAATATGTAACAACATTTTAAGGAACGGACTCTAAGTATCATGGTTAATTCTGTAGGTTCCCAATAGGATTCGCATGTAATAAGCTTGTTATTCAAGATAGAGCAAGGTTTTAAGGAACGGAAACACTGTTTCTCTGTGAATTCAGTTAGTTCCCAGTAGCAGGCTCTTGTAATATGCGTACTTCTTAAGATTTATCAAAATTTGGTGTGCCGAATCTGAGTAACATGGTGAATTCGGTTAGTTCCCAATAGGCCGCATTAGTAATAAGTGGACTGTTCGGGATATAGAAAAATTTTCACGAGTGGAATCAAAATTTCTAGGCGAATTCAGTGAGTTCCCAATGCGACATGCTTGTATGAGTGTGCTTTTCAATATGTAACAACATTTTAAGGAACGGACTCTAAGTATCATGGTGAATTCAGTAGGTTCCCAATAGGATTCGCATGTAATAAGCTTGTTATTCAAGATAGAGCAACGTTTTAAGGAACGGAAACACTGTTTCTCTGTGAATTCAGTTAGTTCCCAGTAGCAGGCTCTTGTAATATGCGTACTTCTAAAGATTTATCAAAATTTGGTGTGCCGAATCTGAGTAACATGGTGAATTCGGTTAGTTCCCAATAGGCCGCAATAGTAATAAGTGGACTGTTCGGGATATAGAAAAATTTTCACCAATGGAATCAAAATTTCTAGGCGAATTCAGTGAGTTCCCAAAGGGACATGCTTGTGTGAGTGTGCTTTTCAATATGTAACAACATTTTAAGGAACGGACTCTAAGTATCATGGTGAATTCAGTAGGTTCCCAATAGGATTCGCATGTAATAAGCTTGTTATTCAAGATAGAGCAACGTTTTAAAGAACGGAAACACTGTTTCTCTGTGAATTCAGTTAGTTCCCAGTAGCAGGCTCTTGTAATATGCGTACTTCTTAAGATTTATCAAAATTTGGAGTGCCGAATCTGAGTAACATGGTGAATTCGGTTAGTTCCCAATAGGCCGCAGTAGTAATAAGTGGACTGTTCGGGATATAGAAAAATTTTCACGAGTGGAATCAAAATTTCTAGGCGAATTCAGTGAGTTCCCAATGGGACATGCTTGCATGAGTGTGCTTTTCAATATGTAACAACATTTTACGGAACGGACTCTAAGTATCATGGTGAATTCAGTAGGTTCCCAATAGGATTCGCATGTAATAAGCTTGTTATTCAAGATAGAGCAACGTTTTAAGGTACGGAAACACTGTTTCTCTGTGAATTCAGTTAGTTCCCAGTAGCAGGCTCTTGTAATATGCGTACTTCTAAAGATTTATCAAAATTTGGAGTGCCGAATCTGAGTAACATGGTGAATTCGGTTAGTTTCCAATAGGCCGCAATAGTAATAAGTGGACTGTTCGGGATATAGAAAAATTTTCACGAGTGGAATCAAAATTTCTAGGCGAATTCAGTGAGTTCCCAATGGGACATGCTTGTATGAGTGTGCTTTTCAATATGTAACAACATTTTAAGGAACGGACTCTAAGTATCATGGTGAATTCAGTAGGTTCCCAATAGGATTCGCATGTAATAAGCTTGTTATTCAAGATAGAGCAACGTTTTAAGGAACGGAAACACAGTTTCTCTGTGAATTCAGTTAGTTCCCAGTAGCAGGCTCTTGTAATATGCGTACTTCTAAAGATTTATCAAAATTTGGTGTGCCGAATCTGAGTAACATGGTGAATTCGGTTAGTTTCCAATAGGCCGCAGTAGTAATAAGTGGACTGTTCGGAATATAGAAAAATTTTCACGAGTGGAATCAAAATTTCTAGGCGAATTCAGTGAGTTCCCATTGGGACATGCTTGTATGAGTGTGCTTTTCAATATGTAACAACATTTTAAGGAACGGACTCTAAGTATCATGGTTAATTCTGTAGGTTCCCAATAGGATTCGCATGTAATAAGCTTGTTATTCAAGATAGAGCAACGTTTTAAGGAACGGAAACACTGTTTCTCTGTGAATTCAGTTAGTTCCCAGTAGCAGGCTCTTGTAATATGCGTACTTCTTAAGATTTATCAAAATTTGGTGTGCCGAATCTGAGTAACATGGTGAATTCGGTTAGTTCCCAATAGGCCGCATTAGTAATAAGTGGACTGTTCGGGATATAGAAAAATTTTCACGAGTGGAATCAAAATTTCTAGGCGAATTCAGTGAGTTCCCAATGCGACATGCTTGTATGAGTGTGCTTTTCAATATGTAACAACATTTTAAGGAACGGACTCTAAGTATCATGGTGAATTCAGTAGGTTCCCAATAGGATTCGCATGTAATAAGCTTGTTATTCAAGATAGAGCAACGTTTTAAGGAACGGAAACACTGTTTCTCTGTGAATTCAGTTAGTTCCCAGTAGCAGGCTCTTGTAATATGCGTACTTCTAAAGATTTATCAAAATTTGGTGTGCCGAATCTGAGTAACATGGTGAATTCGGTTAGTTCCCAATAGGCCGCAATAGTAATAAGTGGACTGTTCGGGATATAGAAAAATTTTCACGAGTGGAATCAAAATTTCTAGGCGAATTCAGTGAGTTCCCAATGGGACATGCTTGTATGAGTGTGCTTTTCAATATGTAACAACATTTTAAGGAACGGACTCTAAGTATCATGGTGAATTCAGTAGGTTCCCAATAGGATTCGCATGTAATAAGCTTGTTATTCAAGATAGAGCAACGTTTTAAGGAACGGAAACACAGTTTCTCTGTGAATTCAGTTAGTTCCCAGTAGCAGGCTCTTGTAATATGCGTACTTCTAAAGATTTATCAAAATTTGGTGTGCCGAATCTGAGTAACATGGTGAATTCGGTTAGTTTCCAATAGGCCGCAGTAGTAATAAGTGGACTGTTCGGAATATAGAAAAATTTTCACGAGTGGAATCAAAATTTCTAGGCGAATTCAGTGAGTTCCCATTGGGAAATGCTTGTATGAGTGTGCTTTTCAATATGTAACAACATTTTAAGGAACGGACTCTAAGTATCATGGTTAATTCTGTAGGTTCCCAATAGGATTCGCATGTAATAAGCTTGTTATTCAAGATAGAGCAACGTTTTAAGGAACGGAAACACTGTTTCTCTGTGAATTCAGTTAGTTCCCAGTAGCAGGCTCTTGTAATATGCGTACTTCTTAAGATTTATCAAAATTTGGTGTGCCGAATCTGAGTAACATGGTGAATTCGGTTAGTTCCCAATAGGCCGCATTAGTAATAAGTGGACTGTTCGGGATATAGAAAAATTTTCACGAGTGGAATCAAAATTTCTAGGCGAATTCAGTGAGTTCCCAATGCGACATGCTTGTATGAGTGTGCTTTTCAATATGTAACAACATTTTAAGGAACGGACTCTAAGTATCATGGTGAATTCAGTAGGTTCCCAATAGGATTCGCATGTAATAAGCTTGTTATTCAAGATAGAGCAACGTTTTAAGGAACGGAAACACTGTTTCTCTGTGAATTCAGTTAGTTCCCAGTAGCAGGCTCTTGTAATATGCGTACTTCTAAAGATTTATCAAAATTTGGTGTGCCGAATCTGAGTAACATGGTGAATTCGGTTAGTTCCCAATAGGCCGCAATAGTAATAAGTGGACTGTTCGGGATATAGAAAAATTTTCACCAATGGAATCAAAATTTCTAGGCGAATTCAGTGAGTTCCCAAAGGGACATGCTTGTGTGAGTGTGCTTTTCAATATGTAACAACATTTTAAGGAACGGACTCTAAGTATCATGGTGAATTCAGTAGGTTCCCAATAGGATTCGCATGTAATAAGCTTGTTATTCAAGATAGAGCAACGTTTTAAAGAACGGAAACACTGTTTCTCTGTGAATTCAGTTAGTTCCCAGTAGCAGGCTCTTGTAATATGCGTACTTCTTAAGATTTATCAAAATTTGGAGTGCCGAATCTGAGTAACATGGTGAATTCGGTTAGTTCCCAATAGGCCGCAGTAGTAATAAGTGGACTGTTCGGGATATAGAAAAATTTTCACGAGTGGAATCAAAATTTCTAGGCGAATTCAGTGAGTTCCCAATGGGACATGCTTGTATGAGTGTGCTTTTCAATATGTAACAACATTTTAAGGAACGGACTCTAAGTATCATGGTGAATTCAGTAGGTTCCCAATAGGATTCGCATGTAATAAGCTTGTTATTCAAGATAGAGCAACGTTTTAAGGAACGGAAACACTGTTTCTCTGTGAATTCAGTTAGTTCCCAGTAGCAGGCTTTTGTAATATGCGTACTTCTAAAGATTTATCAAAATTTGGTGTGCCGAATCTGAGTAACATGGTGAATTCGGTTAGTTCCCAATAGGCCGCAGTAGTAATAAGTGGACTGTTCGGGATATAGAAAAATTTTCACGAATGGACTCAAAATTTCTAGGCGAATTCAGTGAGTTCCCAATGGGACATGCTTGTATGTGTGTGCTTTTCAATATGTAACAACATTTTACGGAATGGACTCTAAGTATCATGGTGAATTCAGTAGGTTCCCAATAGGATTCGCATGTAATAAGCTTGTTATTCAAGATAGAGCAACGTTTTAAGGAACGGAAACACTGTTTCTCTGTGAATTCAGTTAGTTCCCAGTAGCAGGCTCTTGTAATATGCGTACTTCTAAAGATTTATCAAAATTTGGTGTGCCGAATCTGAGTAACATGGTGAATTCGGTTAGTTTCCAATAGGCCGCAGTAGTAATAAGTGGACTGTTCGGGATATAGAAAAATTTTCACGAATGGACTCAAAATTTCTAGGCGAATACAGTGAGTTCCCAATGGGACATGCTTGTATGAGTGTGCTTTTCAATATGTAACAACATTTTAAGGAACGGACTCTAAGTATCATGGTGAATTCAGTAGGTTCCCAATAGGATTCGCATTTAATAAGCTTGTTATTCAAGATAGAGCAACGTTTTAAGGAACGGAAACACTGTTTCTCTGTGAATTCAGTTAGTTCCCAGTAGCAGGCTCTTGTAATATGCGTACTTCTAAAGATTTATCAAAATTTGGTGTGCCGAATCTGAGTAACATGGTGAATTCGGTTAGTTTCCAATAGGCCGCAATAGTAATAAGTGGACTGTTCGGGATATAGAAAAATTTTCACGAATGGAATCAAAATTTCTAGGCGAATTCAGTGAGTTCCCAAAGGGACATGCTTGTGTGAGTGTGCTTTTCAATATGTAATAACATTTTAAGGAACGGACTCTAAGTATCATGGTGAATTCAGTAGGTTCCCAATAGGATTCGCATGTAATAAGCTTGTTATTCAAGATAGAGCAACGTTTTAAGGAACGGAAACACTGTTTCTCTGTGAATTCAGTTAGTTCCCAGTAGCAGGCTCTTGTAATATGCGTACTTCTAAAGATTTATCAAAATTTGGTGTGCCGAATCTGAGTAACATGGTGAATTCGGTTAGTTCCCAATAGGCCGCAGTAGTAATAAGTGGACTGTTCGGGATATAGAAAAATTTTCACGAGTGGAATCAAAATTTCTAGGCGAATTCAGTGAGTTCCCATTGGGACATGCTTGTATGAGTGTGCTTTTCTATATGTAACAACATTTTAAGAAACGGACTCTAAGTATCATGGTGAATTCAGTAGGTTCCCAATAGGATTCGCATGTAATAAGCTTGTTATTCAAGATAGAGCAACGTTTTAAGGAACGGAAACACTGTTTCTCTGTGAATTCAGTTAGTTCCCAGTAGCAGGCTCTTGTAATATGCGTACTTCTAAAGATTTATCAAAATTTGGTGTGCCGAATCTGAGTAACATGGTGAATTCGGTTAGTTCCCAATAGGCGGCAGTAGTAATAAGTGGACTGTTCGGGATATAGAAAAATTTTCACGAGTGGAATCAAAATTTCTAGGCGAATTCAGTGAGTTTCCAATGGGACATGCTTGTATGAGTGTGCTTTTCAATATGTAACAACATTTTAAGGAACGGACTCTAAGTATCATGGTTAATTCTGTAGGTTCCCAATAGGATTCGCATGTAATAAGCTTGTTATTCAAGATAGAGCAACGTTTTAAGGAACGGAAACACTGTTTCTCTGTGAATTCAGTTAGTTCTCAGTAGCAGGCTTTTGTAATATGCGTACTTCTAAAGATTTATCAAAATTTGGTGTGCCGAATCTGAGTAACATGGTGAATTCGGTTAGTTCCCAATAGGCCGCAGTAGTAATAAGTGGACTGTTCGGGATATAGAAAAATTTTCACGAATGGACTCAAAATTTCTAGGCGAATTCAGTGAGTTCCCAATGGGACATGCTTGTATGAGTGTGCTTTTCAATATGTAACAACATTTTACGGAACGGACTCTAAGTATCATGGTGAATTCAGTAGGTTCCCAATAGGATTCGCATGTAATAAGCTTGTTATTCAAGATAGAGCAACGTTTTAAGGAACGGAAACACTGTTTCTCTGTGAATTCAGTTAGTTCCCAGTAGCAGGCTCTTGTAATATGCGTACTTCTAAAGATTTATCAAAATTTGGAGTGCCGAATCTGAGTAACATGGTGAATTCGGTTAGTTTCCAATAGGCCGCAATAGTAATAAGTGGACTGTTCGGGATATAGAAAAATTTTCACGAGTGGAATCAAAATTTCTAGGCGAATTCAGTGAGTTCCCAATGGGACATGCTTGTATGAGTGTGCTTTTCAATATGTAACAACATTTTAAGGAACGGACTCTAAGTATCATGGTGAATTCAGTAGGTTCCCAATAGGATTCGCATGTAATAAGCTTGTTATTCAAGATAGAGCAACGTTTTAAGGAACGGAAACACTGTTTCTCTGTGAATTCAGTTAGTTCCCAGTAGCAGGCTCTTGTAATATGCGTACTTCTAATTTATCAAAATTTGGTGTGCCGAATCTGAGTAACATGGTGAATTCCGTTAGTTTCCAATAGGCCGCAATAGTAATAAGTGGACTGTTCGGGATATAGAAAAATTTTCACCAATGGAATCAAAATTTCTAGGCGAATTCAGTGAGTTCCCAAAGGGACATGCTTGTGTGAGTGTGCTTTTCAATATGTAACAACATTTTAAGGAACGGACTCTAAGTATCATGGTGAATTCAGTAGGTTCCCAATAGGATTCGCATGTAATAAGCTTGTTATTCAAGATAGAGCAACGTTTTAAAGAACGGAAACACTGTTTCTCTGTGAATTCAGTTAGTTCCCAGTAGCAGGCTCTTGTAATATGCGTACTTCTTAAGATTTATCAAAATTTGGAGTGCCGAATCTGAGTAACATGGTGAATTCGGTTAGTTCCCAATAGGCCGCAGTAGTAATAAGTGGACTGTTCGGGATATAGAAAAATTTTCACGAGTGGAATCAAAATTTCTAGGCGAATTCAGTGAGTTCCCAATGGGACATGCTTGTATGAGTGTGCTTTTCAATATGTAACAACATTTTAAGGAACGGACTCTAAGTATCATGGTGAATTCAGTAGGTTCCCAATAGGATTCGCATGTAATAAGCTTGTTATTCAAGATAGAGCAACGTTTTAAGGAACGGAAACACTGTTTCTCTGTGAATTCAGTTAGTTCCCAGTAGCAGGCTTTTGTAATATGCGTACTTCTAAAGATTTATCAAAATTTGGTGTGCCGAATCTGAGTAACATGGTGAATTCGGTTAGTTCCCAATAGGCCGCAGTAGTAATAAGTGGACTGTTCGGGATATAGAAAAATTTTCACGAATGGACTCAAAATTTCTAGGCGAATTCAGTGAGTTCCCAATGGGACATGCTTGTATGAGTGTGCTTTTCAATATGTAACAACATTTTAAGGAACGGACTCTAAGTATCATGGTGAATTCAGTAGGTTCCCAATAGGATTCGCATGTAATAAGCTTGTTATTCAAGATAGAGCAACGTTTTAAGGAACGGAAACACTGTTTCTCTGTGAATTCAGTTAGTTCCCAGTAGCAGGTTCTTGTAATATGCGTACTTCTAAAGATTTATCAAAATTTGGTGTGCCGAATCTGAGTAACATGGTGAATTCGGTTAGTTTCCAATAGGCCGCAGTAGTAATAAGTGGACTGTTCGGGATATAGAAAAATTTTCACGAATGGACTCAAAATTTCTAGGCGAATACAGTGAGTTCCCAATGGGACATGCTTGTATGAGTGTGCTTTTCAATATGTAACAACATTTTAAGGAACGGACTCTAAGTATCATGGTGAATTCAGTAGGTTCCCAATAGGATTCGCATGTAATAAGCTTGTTATTCAAGATAGAGCAACGTTTTAAGGAACGGAAACACTGTTTCTCTGTGAATTCAGTTAGTTCCCAGTAGCAGGCTCTTGTAATATGCGTACTTCTAATTTATCAAAATTTGGTGTGCCGAATCTGAGTAACATGGTGAATTCCGTTAGTTTCCAATAGGCCGCAATAGTAATAAGTGGACTGTTCGGGATATAGAAAAATTTTCACCAATGGAATCAAAATTTCTAGGCGAATTCAGTGAGTTCCCAAAGGGACATGCTTGTGTGAGTGTGCTTTTCAATATGTAACAACATTTTAAGGAACGGACTCTAAGTATCATGGTGAATTCAGTAGGTTCCCAATAGGATTCGCATGTAATAAGCTTGTTATTCAAGATAGAGCAACGTTTTAAAGAACGGAAACACTGTTTCTCTGTGAATTCAGTTAGTTCCCAGTAGCAGGCTCTTGTAATATGCGTACTTCTTAAGATTTATCAAAATTTGGAGTGCCGAATCTGAGTAACATGGTGAATTCGGTTAGTTCCCAATAGGCCGCAGTAGTAATAAGTGGACTGTTCGGGATATAGAAAAATTTTCACGAGTGGAATCAAAATTTCTAGGCGAATTCAGTGAGTTCCCAATGGGACATGCTTGTATGAGTGTGCTTTTCAATATGTAACAACATTTTAAGGAACGGACTCTAAGTATCATGGTGAATTCAGTAGGTTCCCAATAGGATTCGCATGTAATAAGCTTGTTATTCAAGATAGAGCAACGTTTTAAGGAACGGAAACACTGTTTCTCTGTGAATTCAGTTAGTTCCCAGTAGCAGGCTTTTGTAATATGCGTACTTCTAAAGATTTATCAAAATTTGGTGTGCCGAATCTGAGTAACATGGTGAATTCGGTTAGTTCCCAATAGGCCGCAGTAGTAATAAGTGGACTGTTCGGGATATAGAAAAATTTTCACGAATGGACTCAAAATTTCTAGGCGAATTCAGTGAGTTCCCAATGGGACATGCTTGTATGAGTGTGCTTTTCAATATGTAACAACATTTTAAGGAACGGACTCTAAGTATCATGGTGAATTCAGTAGGTTCCCAATAGGATTCGCATGTAATAAGCTTGTTATTCAAGATAGAGCAACGTTTTAAGGAACGGAAACACTGTTTCTCTGTGAATTCAGTTAGTTCCCAGTAGCAGGCTCTTGTAATATGCGTACTTCTAAAGATTTATCAAAATTTGGTGTGCCGAATCTGAGTAACATGGTGAATTCGGTTAGTTTCCAATAGGCCGCAATAGTAATAAGTGGACTGTTCGGGATATAGAAAAATTTTCACCAATGGAATCAAAATTTCTAGGCGAATTCAGTGAGTTCCCAAAGGGACATGCTTGTGTGAGTGTGCTTTTCAATATGTAACAACATTTTAAGGAACGGACTCTAAGTATCATGGTGAATTCAGTAGGTTCCCAATAGGATTCGCATGTAATAAGCTTGTTATTCAAGATAGAGCAACGTTTTAAAGAACGGAAACACTGTTTCTCTGTGAATTCAGTTAGTTCCCAGTAGCAGGCTCTTGTAATATGCGTACTTCTTAAGATTTATCAAAATTTGGAGTGCCGAATCTGAGTAACATGGTGAATTCGGTTAGTTCCCAATAGGCCGCAGTAGTAATAAGTGGACTGTTCGGGATATAGAAAAATTTTCACGAGTGGAATCAAAATTTCTAGGCGAATTCAGTGAGTTCCCAATGGGACATGCTTGTATGAGTGTGCTTTTCAATATGTAACAACATTTTAAGGAACGGACTCTAAGTATCATGGTGAATTCAGTAGGTTCCCAATAGGATTCGCATGTAATAAGCTTGTTATTCAAGATAGAGCAACGTTTTAAGGAACGGAAACACTGTTTCTCTGTGAATTCAGTTAGTTCCCAGTAGCAGGCTTTTGTAATATGCGTACTTCTAAAGATTTATCAAAATTTGGTGTGCCGAATCTGAGTAACATGGTGAATTCGGTTAGTTCCCAATAGGCCGCAGTAGTAATAAGTGGACTGTTCGGGATATAGAAAAATTTTCACGAATGGACTCAAAATTTCTAGGCGAATTCAGTGAGTTCCCAATGGGACATGCTTGTATGTGTGTGCTTTTCAATATGTAACAACATTTTAAGGAACGGACTCTAAGTATCATGGTGAATTCAGTAGGTTCCCAATAGGATTCGCATGTAATAAGCTTGTTATTCAAGATAGAGCAACGTTTTAAGGAACGGAAACACTGTTTCTCTGTGAATTCAGTTAGTTCCCAGTAGCAGGTTCTTGTAATATGCGTACTTCTAAAGATTTATCAAAATTTGGTGTGCCGAATCTGAGTAACATGGTGAATTCGGTTAGTTTCCAATAGGCCGCAGTAGTAATAAGTGGACTGTTCGGGATATAGAAAAATTTTCACGAATGGACTCAAAATTTCTAGGCGAATACAGTGAGTTCCCAATGGGACATGCTTGTATGAGTGTGCTTTTCAATATGTAACAACATTTTAAGGAACGGACTCTAAGTATCATGGTGAATTCAGTAGGTTCCCAATAGGATTCGCATGTAATAAGCTTGTTATTCAAGATAGAGCAACGTTTTAAGGAACGGAAACACTGTTTCTCTGTGAATTCAGTTAGTTCCCAGTAGCAGGCTCTTGTAATATGCGTACTTCTAATTTATCAAAATTTGGTGTGCCGAATCTGAGTAACATGGTGAATTCCGTTAGTTTCCAATAGGCCGCAATAGTAATAAGTGGACTGTTCGGGATATAGAAAAATTTTCACCAATGGAATCAAAATTTCTAGGCGAATTCAGTGAGTTCCCAAAGGGACATGCTTGTGTGAGTGTGCTTTTCAATATGTAACAACATTTTAAGGAACGGACTCTAAGTATCATGGTGAATTCAGTAGGTTCCCAATAGGATTCGCATGTAATAAGCTTGTTATTCAAGATAGAGCAACGTTTTAAAGAACGGAAACACTGTTTCTCTGTGAATTCAGTTAGTTCCCAGTAGCAGGCTCTTGTAATATGCGTACTTCTTAAGATTTATCAAAATTTGGAGTGCCGAATCTGAGTAACATGGTGAATTCGGTTAGTTCCCAATAGGCCGCAGTAGTAATAAGTGGACTGTTCGGGATATAGAAAAATTTTCACGAGTGGAATCAAAATTTCTAGGCGAATTCAGTGAGTTCCCAATGGGACATGCTTGTATGAGTGTGCTTTTCAATATGTAACAACATTTTAAGGAACGGACTCTAAGTATCATGGTGAATTCAGTAGGTTCCCAATAGGATTCGCATGTAATAAGCTTGTTATTCAAGATAGAGCAACGTTTTAAGGAACGGAAACACTGTTTCTCTGTGAATTCAGTTAGTTCCCAGTAGCAGGCTTTTGTAATATGCGTACTTCTAAAGATTTATCAAAATTTGGTGTGCCGAATCTGAGTAACATGGTGAATTCGGTTAGTTCCCAATAGGCCGCAGTAGTAATAAGTGGACTGTTCGGGATATAGAAAAATTTTCACGAATGGACTCAAAATTTCTAGGCGAATTCAGTGAGTTCCCAATGGGACATGCTTGTATGAGTGTGCTTTTCAATATGTAACAACATTTTAAGGAACGGACTCTAAGTATCATGGTGAATTCAGTAGGTTCCCAATAGGATTCGCATGTAATAAGCTTGTTATTCAAGATAGAGCAACGTTTTAAGGAACGGAAACACTGTTTCTCTGTGAATTCAGTTAGTTCCCAGTAGCAGGCTCTTGTAATATGCGTACTTCTAAAGATTTATCAAAATTTGGTGTGCCGAATCTGAGTAACATGGTGAATTCGGTTAGTTTCCAATAGGCCGCAATAGTAATAAGTGGACTGTTCGGGATATAGAAAAATTTTCACCAATGGAATCAAAATTTCTAGGCGAATTCAGTGAGTTCCCAAAGGGACATGCTTGTGTGAGTGTGCTTTTCAATATGTAACAACATTTTAAGGAACGGACTCTAAGTATCATGGTGAATTCAGTAGGTTCCCAATAGGATTCGCATGTAATAAGCTTGTTATTCAAGATAGAGCAACGTTTTAAAGAACGGAAACACTGTTTCTCTGTGAATTCAGTTAGTTCCCAGTAGCAGGCTCTTGTAATATGCGTACTTCTTAAGATTTATCAAAATTTGGAGTGCCGAATCTGAGTAACATGGTGAATTCGGTTAGTTCCCAATAGGCCGCAGTAGTAATAAGTGGACTGTTCGGGATATAGAAAAATTTTCACGAGTGGAATCAAAATTTCTAGGCGAATTCAGTGAGTTCCCAATGGGACATGCTTGTATGAGTGTGCTTTTCAATATGTAACAACATTTTAAGGAACGGACTCTAAGTATCATGGTGAATTCAGTAGGTTCCCAATAGGATTCGCATGTAATAAGCTTGTTATTCAAGATAGAGCAACGTTTTAAGGAACGGAAACACTGTTTCTCTGTGAATTCAGTTAGTTCCCAGTAGCAGGCTTTTGTAATATGCGTACTTCTAAAGATTTATCAAAATTTGGTGTGCCGAATCTGAGTAACATGGTGAATTCGGTTAGTTCCCAATAGGCCGCAGTAGTAATAAGTGGACTGTTCGGGATATAGAAAAATTTTCACGAATGGACTCAAAATTTCTAGGCGAATTCAGTGAGTTCCCAATGGGACATGCTTGTATGTGTGTGCTTTTCAATATGTAACAACATTTTAAGGAACGGACTCTAAGTATCATGGTGAATTCAGTAGGTTCCCAATAGGATTCGCATGTAATAAGCTTGTTATTCAAGATAGAGCAACGTTTTAAGGAACGGAAACACTGTTTCTCTGTGAATTCAGTTAGTTCCCAGTAGCAGGCTCTTGTAATATGCGTACTTCTAAAGATTTATCAAAATTTGGTGTGCCGAATCTGAGTAACATGGTGAATTCGGTTAGTTTCCAATAGACCGCAGTAGTAATAAGTGGACTGTTCGGGATATAGAAAAATTTTCACGAATGGACTCAAAATTTCTAGGCGAATACAGTGAGTTCCCAAAGGGACATGCTTGTATGAGTGTGCTTTTCAATATGTAACAACATTTTAAGGAACGGACTCTAAGTATCATGGTGAATTCAGTAGGTTCCCAATAGGATTCGCATTTAATAAGCTTGTTATTCAAGATAGAGCAACGTTTTAAGGAACGGAAACACTGTTTCTCTGTGAATTCAGTTAGTTCCCAGTAGCAGGCTCTTGTAATATGCGTACTTCTAAAGATTTATCAAAATTTGGTGTGCCGAATCTGAGTAACATGGTGAATTCGGTTAGTTTCCAATAGGCCGCAATAGTAATAAGTGGACTGTTCGGGATATAGAAAAATTTTCACCAATGGAATCAAAATTTCTAGGCGAATTCAGTGAGTTCCCAAAGGGACATGCTTGTGTGAGTGTGCTTTTCAATATGTAACAACATTTTAAGGAACGGACTCTAAGTATCATGGTGAATTCAGTAGGTTCCCAATAGGATTCGCATGTAATAAGCTTGTTATTCAAGATAGAGCAACGTTTTAAAGAACGGAAACACTGTTTCTCTGTGAATTAAGTTAGTTCCCATTAGCAGGCTCTTGTAATATGCGTACTTCTTAAGATTTATCAAAATTTGGAGTGCCGAATCTGAGTAACATGGTGAATTCGGTTAGTTCCCAATAGGCCGCAGTAGTAATAAGTGGACTGTTCGGGATATAGAAAAATTTTCACGAGTGGAATCAAAATTTCTAGGCGAATTCAGTGAGTTCCCAATGGGACATGCTTGTATGAGTGTGCTTTTCAATATGTAACAACATTTTAAGGAACGGACTCTAAGTATCATGGTGAATTCAGTAGGTTCCCAATAGGATTCGCATGTAATAAGCTTGTTATTCAAGATAGAGCAACGTTTTAAGGAACGGAAACACTGTTTCTCTGTGAATTCAGTTAGTTCCCAGTAGCAGGCTTTTGTAATATGCGTACTTCTAAAGATTTATCAAAATTTGGTGTGCCGAATCTGAGTAACATGGTGAATTCGGTTAGTTCCCAATAGGCCGCAGTAGTAATAAGTGGACTGTTCGGGATATAGAAAAATTTTCACGAATGGACTCAAAATTTCTAGGCGAATTCAGTGAGTTCCCAATGGGACATGCTTGTATGTGTGTGCTTTTCAATATGAAACAACATTTTACGGAACGGACTCTAAGTATTATGGTGAATTCAGTAGGTTCCCAATAGGATTCGCATGTAATAAGCTTGTTATTCAAGATAGAGCAACGTTTTAAGGAACGGAAACACTGTTTCTCTGTGAATTCAGTTAGTTCCCAGTACCAGGCTCTTGTAATATGCGTACTTCTAAAGATTTATCAAAATTTGGTGTGCCGAATCTGAGTAACATGGTGAATTCGGTTAGTTCCCAATAGGCGGCAGTAGTAATAAGTGGACTGTTCGGGATATAGAAAAATTTTCACGAGTGGAATCAAAATTTCTAGGCGAATTCAGTGAGTTCCCAATGGGACATGCTTGTATGAGTGTGCTTTTCAATATGTAACAACATTTTAAGGAACGGACTCTAAGTATCATGGTGAATTCAGTAGGTTCCCAATAGGATTCGCATGTAATAAGCTTGTTATTCAAGATAGAGCAACGTTTTAAGGAACGGAAACACTGTTTCTCTGTGAATTCAGTTAGTTCCCAGTAGCAGGCTCTTGTAATATGCGTACTTCTAAAGATTTATCAAAATTTGGAGTGCCGAATCTGAGTAACATGGTGAATTCGGTTAGTTTCCAATAGGCCGCAATAGTAATAAGTGGACTGTTCGGGATATAGAAAAATTTTCACGAGTGGAATCAAAATTTCTAGGCGAATTCAGTGAGTTCCCAATGGGACATGCTTGTATGAGTGTGCTTTTCAATATGTAACAACATTTTAAGGAACGGACTCTAAGTATCATGGTGAATTCAGTAGGTTCCCAATAGGATTCGCATGTAATAAGCTTGTTATTCAAGATAGAGCAACGTTTTAAGGAACGGAAACACTGTTTCTCTGTGAATTCAGTTAGTTCCCAGTAGCAGGCTCTTGTAATATGCGTACTTCTAATTTATCAAAATTTGGTGTGCCGAATCTGAGTAACATGGTGAATTCCGTTAGTTTCCAATAGGCCGCAATAGTAATAAGTGGACTGTTCGGGATATAGAAAAATTTTCACCAATGGAATCAAAATTTCTAGGCGAATTCAGTGAGTTCCCAAAGGGACATGCTTGTGTGAGTGTGCTTTTCAATATGTAACAACATTTTAAGGAACGGACTCTAAGTATCATGGTGAATTCAGTAGGTTCCCAATAGGATTCGCATGTAATAAGCTTGTTATTCAAGATAGAGCAACGTTTTAAAGAACGGAAACACTGTTTCTCTGTGAATTCAGTTAGTTCCCAGTAGCAGGCTCTTGTAATATGCGTACTTCTTAAGATTTATCAAAATTTGGTGTGCCGAATCTGAGTAACATGGTGAATTCGGTTAGTTCCCAATAGGCCGCAGTAGTAATAAGTGGACTGTTCGGGATATAGAAAAATTTTCACGAGTGGAATCAAAATTTCTAGGCGAATTCAGTGAGTTCCCAATGGGACATGCTTGTATGAGTGTGCTTTTCAATATGTAACAACATTTTAAGGAACGGACTCTAAGTATCATGGTGAATTCAGTAGGTTCCCAATAGGATTCGCATGTAATAAGCTTGTTATTCAAGATAGAGCAACGTTTTAAGGAACGGAAACACTGTTTCTCTGTGAATTCAGTTAGTTCCCAGTAGCAGGCTTTTGTAATATGCGTACTTCTAAAGATTTATCAAAATTTGGTGTGCCGAATCTGAGTAACATGGTGAATTCGGTTAGTTCCCAATAGGCCGCAGTAGTAATAAGTGGACTGTTCGGGATATAGAAAAATTTTCACGAATGGACTCAAAATTTCTAGGCGAATTCAGTGAGTTCCCAATGGGACATGCTTGTATGTGTGTGCTTTTCAATATGTAACAACATTTTACGGAACGGACTCTAAGTATCATGGTGAATTCAGTAGGTTCCCAATAGGATTCGCATGTAATAAGCTTGTTATTCAAGATAGAGCAACGTTTTAAGGAACGGAAACACTGTTTCTCTGTGAATTCAGTTAGTTCCCAGTAGCAGGCTCTTGTAATATGCGTACTTCTAAAGATTTATCAAAATTTGGTGTGCCGAATCTGAGTAACATGGTGAATTCGGTTAGTTTCCAATAGGCCGCAGTAGTAATAAGTGGACTGTTCGGGATATAGAAAAATTTTCACGAATGGACTCAAAATTTCTAGGCGAATATAGTGAGTTCCCAAAGGGACATGCTTGTATGAGTGTGCTTTTCAATATGTAACAACATTTTAAGGAACGGACTCTAAGTATCATGGTGAATTCAGTAGGTTCCCAATAGGATTCGCATTTAATAAGCTTGTTATTCAAGATAGAGCAACGTTTTAAGGAACGGAAACACTGTTTCTCTGTGAATTCAGTTAGTTCCCAGTAGCAGGCTCTTGTAATATGCGTACTTCTAAAGATTTATCAAAATTTGGTGTGCCGAATCTGAGTAACATGGTGAATTCGGTTAGTTTCCAATAGGCCGCAATAGTAATAAGTGGACTGTTCGGGATATAGAAAAATTTTCACCAATGGAATCAAAATTTCTAGGCGAATTCAGTGAGTTCCCAAAGGGACATGCTTGTGTGAGTGTGCTTTTCAATATGTAACAACATTTTAAGGAACGGACTCTAAGTATCATGGTGAATTCAGTAGGTTCCCAATAGGATTCGCATGTAATAAGCTTGTTATTCAAGATAGAGCAACGTTTTAAAGAACGGAAACACTGTTTCTCTGTGAATTCAGTTAGTTCCCATTAGCAGGCTCTTGTAATATGCGTACTTCTTAAGATTTATCAAAATTTGGAGTGCCGAATCTGAGTAACATGGTGAATTCGGTTAGTTCCCAATAGGCCGCAGTAGTAATAAGTGGACTGTTCGGGATATAGAAAAATTTTCACGAGTGGAATCAAAATTTCTAGGCGAATTCAGTGAGTTCCCAATGGGACATGCTTGTATGAGTGTGCTTTTCAATATGTAACAATATTTTAAGGAACGGACTCTAAGTATCATGGTGAATTCAGTAGGTTCCCAATAGGATTCGCATGTAATAAGCTTGTTATTCAAGATAGAGCAACGTTTTAAGGAACGGAAACACTGTTTCTCTGTGAATTCAGTTAGTTCCCAGTAGCAGGCTTTTGTAATATGCGTACTTCTAAAGATTTATCAAAATTTGGTGTGCCGAATCTGAGTAACATGGTGAATTCGGTTAGTTCCCAATAGGCCGCAGTAGTAATAAGTGGACTGTTCGGGATATAGAAAAATTTTCACGAATGGACTCAAAATTTCTAGGCGAATTCAGTGAGTTCCCAATGGGACATGCTTGTATGTGTGTGCTTTTCAATATGAAACAACATTTTACGGAACGGACTCTAAGTATTATGGTGAATTCAGTAGGTTCCCAATAGGATTCGCATGTAATAAGCTTGTTATTCAAGATAGAGCAATGTTTTAAGGAACGGAAACACTGTTTCTCTGTGAATTCAGTTAGTTCCCAGTAGCAGGCTCTTGTAATATGCGTACTTCTAAAGATTTATCAAAATTTGGTGTGCCGAATCTGAGTAACATGGTGAATTCGGTTAGTTTCCAATAGGCCGCAGTAGTAATAAGTGGACTGTTCGGGATATAGAAAAATTTTCACGAATGGACTCAAAATTTCTAGGCGAATACAGTGAGTTCCCAATGGGACATGCTTGTATGTGTGTGCTTTTCAATATGTAACAACATTTTAAGGAACGGACTCTAAGTATCATGGTGAATTCAGTAGGTTCCCAATAGGATTCGCATTTAATAAGCTTGTTATTCAAGATAGAGCAACGTTTTAAGGAACGGAAACACTGTTTCTCTGTGAATTCAGTTAGTTCCCAGTAGCAGGCTCTTGTAATATGCGTACTTCTAAAGATTTATCAAAATTTGGTGTGCCGAATCTGAGTAACATGGTGAATTCGGTTAGTTTCCAATAGGCCGCAATAGTAATAAGTGGACTGTTCGGGATATAGAAAAATTTTCACGAATGGAATCAAAATTTCTAGGCGAATTCAGTGAGTTCCCAAAGGGACATGCTTGTGTGAGTGTGCTTTTCAATATGTAATAACATTTTAAGGAACGGACTCTAAGTATCATGGTGAATTCAGTAGGTTCCCAATAGGATTCGCATGTAATAAGCTTGTTATTCAAGATAGAGCAACGTTTTAAGGAACGGAAACACTGTTTCTCTGTGAATTCAGTTAGTTCCCAGTAGCAGGCTCTTGTAATATGCGTACTTCTAAAGATTTATCAAAATTTGGTGTGCCGAATCTGAGTAACATGGTGAATTCGGTTAGTTCCCAATAGGCCGCAGTAGTAATAAGTGGACTGTTCGGGATATAGAAAAATTTTCACGAGTGGAATCAAAATTTCTAGGCGAATTCAGTGAGTTCCCATTGGGACATGCTTGTATGAGTGTGCTTTTCTATATGTAACAACATTTTAAGAAACGGACTCTAAGTATCATGGTGAATTCAGTAGGTTCCCAATAGGATTCGCATGTAATAAGCTTGTTATTCAAGATAGAGCAACGTTTTAAGGAACGGAAACACTGTTTCTCTGTGAAAAGTTAGTTAGTTCCCAGTAGCAGGCTCTTGTAATATGCGTACTTCTAAAGATTTATCAAAATTTGGTGTGCCGAATCTGAGTAACATGGTGAATTCGGTTAGTTTCCACTAGGCCGCAATAGTAATAAGTGGACTGTTCGGGATATAGAAAAATTTTCACGAATGGAATCAAAATTTCTAGGCGAATTCAGTGAGTTCCCAAAGGGACATGCTTGTGTGAGTGTGCTTTTCAATATGTAACAACATTTTAAGGAACGGACTCTAAGTATCATGGTTAATTCTGTAGGTTCCCAATAGGATTCGCATGTAATAAGCTTGTTATTCAAGATAGAGCAACGTTTTAAGGAACGGAAACACTGTTTCTCTGTGAATTCAGTTAGTTCCCAGTAGCAGGCTTTTGTAATATGCGTACTTCTAAAGATTTATCAAAATTTGGTGTGCCGAATCTGAGTAACATGGTGAATTCGGTTAGTTCCCAATAGGCCGCAGTAGTAATAAGTGGACTGTTCGGGATATAGAAAAATTTTCACGAATGGACTCTAAATTTCTAGGCGAATTCAGTGAGTTCCCAATGGGACATGCTTGTATGAGTGTGCTTTTCAATATGTAACAACATTTTACGGAACGGACTCTAAGTATCATGGTGAATTCAGTAGGTTCCCAATAGGATTCGCATGTAATAAGCTTGTTATTCAAGATAGAGCAACGTTTTAAGGTACGGAAACACTGTTTCTCTGTGAATTCAGTTAGTTCCCAGTAGCAGGCTCTTGTAATATGCGTACTTCTAAAGATTTATCAAAATTTGGAGTGCCGAATCTGAGTAACATGGTGAATTCGGTTAGTTTCCAATAGGCCGCAATAGTAATAAGTGGATTGTTCGGGATATAGAAAAATTTTCACGAATGGAATCAAAATTTCTAGGCGAATTCAGTGAGTTCCCAAAGGGACATGCTTGTGTGAGTGTGCTTTTCAATATGTAACAACATTTTAAGGAACGGACTCTAAATATCATGGTGAATTCAGTAGGTTCCCAATAGGATTCGCATGTAATAAGCTTGTTATTCAAGATAGAGCAACGTTTTAAGGAACGGAAACACTGTTTCTCTGTGAATTCAGTTAGTTCCCAGTAGCAGGCTCTTGTAATATGCGTACTTCTTAAGATTTATCAAAATTTGGTGTGCCGAATCTGAGTAACATGGTGAATTCGGTTAGTTCCCAATAGGCCGCAGTCGTAATAAGTGGACTGTTCGGGATATAGAAAAATTTTCACGAGTGGAATCAAAATTTCTAGGCGAATTCAGTGAGTTCCCAATGGGACATGCTTGTATGAGTGTGCTTTTCAATATGTAACAACATTTTAAGGAACGGACTCTAAGTATCATGGTGAATTCAGTAGGTTCCCAATAGGATTCGCATGTAATAAGCTTGTTATTCAAGATAGAGCAACGTTTTAAGGAACGGAAACACTGTTTCTCTGTGAATTCAGTTAGTTCCCAGTAGCAGGCTCTTGTAATATGCGTACTTCTAAAGATTTATCAAAATTTGGTGTGCCGAATCTGAGTATCATGGTGAATTCAGTAGGTTCCCAATAGGATTCGCATGTAATAAGCTTGTTATTCAAGATAGAGCAACGTTTTAAGGAACGGAAACACTGTTTCTTTGTGAATTCAGTTAGTTCCCAGTAGCAGGCTCTTGTAATATGCGTACTTCTAAAGATTTATCAAAATTTGGTGTGCCGAATCTGAGTAACATGGTGAATTCGGTTAGTTTCCAATAGGCCGCATAGTAATAAGTGGACTGTTCGGGATATAGAAAAATTTTCACGAATGGAACCAAAATTTCTAGGCGAATTCAGTGAGTTCCCAAAGGGTCATGCTTGTGTGAGTGTGCTTTTCAATATGTAACAACATTTTAAGGAACGGACTCTAAATATCATGGTGAATTCAGTAGGTTCCCAATAGGATTCGCATGTAATAAGCTTGTTATTCAAGATAGAGCAACTTTTTAAGGAACGGAAACACTGTTTCTCTGTGAATTCAGTTAGTTCCCAGTAGCAGGCTCTTGTAATATGCGTACTTCTTAAGATTTATCAAAATTTGGTGTGCCGAATCTGAGTAACATGGTGAATTCGGTTAGTTCCCAATAGGCCGCAGTAGTAATAAGTGGACTGTTCGGGATATAGAAAAATTTTCACGAGTGGAATCAAAATTTCTAGGCGAATTCAGTGAGTTCCCAATGCGACATGCTTGTATGAGTGTGCTTTTCAATATGTAACAACATTTTAAGGAACGGACTCTAAGTATCATGGTGAATTCAGTAGGTTCCCAATAGGATTCGCATGTAATAAGCTTGTTATTCAAGATAGAGCAACGATTTAAGGAACGGAAACACTGTTTCTCTGTGAATTCAGTTAGTTCCCAGTAGCAGGCTCTTGTAATATGCGTACTTCTAAAGATTTATCAAAATTTGGTGTGCCGAATCTGAGTAACATGGTGAATTCGGTTAGTTTCCAATAGGCCGCAATAGTAATAAGTGGACAGTTCGGGATATAGAAAAATTTTCACCAATGGAATCAAAATTTCTAGGCGAATTCAGTGAGTTCCCAAAGGGACATGCTTGTGTGAGTGGGCTTTTCAATATGTAACAACATTTTAAGGAACGGACTCTAAGTATCATGGTGAATTCAGTAGGTTCCCAATAGGATTCGCATGTAATAAGCTTGTTATTTAAGATAGAGCAACGTTTTAAGGAACGGAAACACTGTTTCTCTGTGAATTCAGTTAGTTCCCAGTAGCAGGCTCTTGTAATATGCGTACTTCTTAAGATTTATCAAAATTTGGTGTGCCGAATCTGAGTAACATGGTGAATTCGGTTAGTTCCCAATAGGCCGCAGTAGTAATAAGTGGACTGTTCGGGATATAGAAAAATTTTCACGAGTGGAATCAAAATTTCTAGGCGAATTCAGTGAGTTCCCAATGGGACATGCTTGTATGAGTGTGCTTTTCAATATGTAACAACATTTTAAGGAACGGACTCTAAGTATCATGGTGAATTCAGTAGGTTCCCAATAGGATTCGCATGTAATAAGCTTGTTATTCAAGATAGAGCAACGTTTTAAGGAACGGAAACACTGTTTCTCTGTGAATTCAGTTAGTTCCCAGTAGCAGGCTCTTGTAATATGCGTACTTCTAAAGATTTATCAAAATTTGGTGTGCCGAATCTGAGTAACATGGTGAATTCGGTTAGTTTCCAATAGGCCGCAGTAGTAATAAGTGGACTGTTCGGGATATAGAAAAATTTTCACGAATGGACTCAAAATTTCTAGGCGAATACAGTGAGTTCCCAATGGGACATGCTTGTATGAGTGTGCTTTTCAATATGTAACAACATTTTAAGGAACGGACTCTAAGTATCATGGTGAATTCAGTAGGTTCCCAATAGGATTCGCATGTAATAAGCTTGTTATTCAAGATAGAGCAACGTTTTAAGGAACGGAAACACTGTTTCTCTGTGAATTCAGTTAGTTCCCAGTAGCAGGCTTTTGTAATATGCGTACTTCTAAAGATTTATCAAAATTTGGTGTGCCGAATCTGAGTAACATGGTGAATTCGGTTAGTTCCCAATAGGCCGCAGTAGTAATAAGTGGACTGTTCGGGATATAGAAAAATTTTCACGAATGGACTCAAAATTTCTAGGCGAATTCAGTGAGTTCCCAATGGGACATGCTTGTATGTGTGTGCTTTTCAATATGTAACAACATTTTACGGAACGGACTCTAAGTATCATGGTGAATTCAGTAGGTTCCCAATAGGATTCGCATGTAATAAGCTTGTTATTCAAGATAGAGCAACGTTTTAAGGAACGGAAACACTGTTTCTCTGTGAATTCAGTTAGTTCCCAGTAGCAGGCTCTTGTAATATGCGTACTTCTAAAGATTTATCAAAATTTGGTGTGCCGAATCTGAGTAACATGGTGAATTCGGTTAGTTTCCAATAGGCCGCAGTAGTAATAAGTGGACTGTTCGGGATATAGAAAAATTTTCACGAAAGGACTCAAAATTTCTAGGCGAATACAGTGAGTTCCCAATGGGACATGCTTGTATGAGTGTGCTTTTCAATATGTAACAACATTTTAAGGAACGGACTCTAAGTATCATGGTGAATTCAGTAGGTTCCCAATAGGATTCGCATGTAATAAGCTTGTTATTCAAGATAGAGCAACGTTTTAAGGAACGGAAACACTGTTTCTCTGTGAATTCAGTTAGTTCCCAGTAGCAGGCTCTTGTAATATGCGTACTTCTAAAGATTTATCAAAATTTGGTGGGCCGAATCTGAGTAACATGGTGAATTCGGTTAGTTCCCAATAGGCCGCAGTAGTAATAAGTGGACTGTTCGGGATATAGAAAAATTTTCACGAGTGGAATCAAAATTTCTAGGCGAATTCAGTGAGTTCCCATTGGGACATGCTTGTATGAGTGTGCTTTTCTATATGTAACAACATTTTAAGAAACGGACTCTAAGTATCATGGTGAATTCAGTAGGTTCCCAATAGGATTCGCATGTAATAAGCTTGTTATTCAAGATAGAGCAACGTTTTAAGGAACGGAAACACTGTTTCTCTGTGAATTCAGTTAGTTCCCAGTAGCAGGCTCTTGTAATATGCGTACTTCTAAAGATTTATCAAAATTTGGTGTGCCGAATCTGAGTAACATGGTGAATTCGGTTAGTTTCCAATAGGCCGCAATAGTAATAAGTGGACTGTTCGGGATATAGAAAAATTTTCACGAATGGAATCAAAATTTCTAGGCGAATTCAGTGAGTTCCCAAAGGGACATGCTTGTGTGAGTGTGCTTTTCAATATGTAACAACATTTTAAGGAACGGACTCTAAGTATCATGGTTAATTCTGTAGGTTCCCAATAGGATTCGCATGTAATAAGCTTGTTATTCAAGATAGAGCAACGTTTTAAGGAACGGAAACACTGTTTCTCTGTGAATTCAGTTAGTTCCCAGTAGCAGGCTTTTGTAATATGCGTACTTCTAAAGATTTATCAAAATTTGGTGTGCCGAATCTGAGTAACATGGTGAATTCGGTTAGTTCCCAATAGGCCGCAGTAGTAATAAGTGGACTGTTCGGGATATAGAAAAATTTTCACGAATGGACTCTAAATTTCTAGGCGAATTCAGTGAGTTCCCAATGGGACATGCTTGTATGAGTGTGCTTTTCAATATGTAACAACATTTTACGGAACGGACTCTAAGTATCATGGTGAATTCAGTAGGTTCCCAATAGGATTCGCATGTAATAAGCTTGTTATTCAAGATAGAGCAACGATTTAAGGTACGGAAACACTGTTTCTCTGTGAATTCAGTTAGTTCCCAGTAGCAGGCTCTTGTAATGCGTACTTCTAAAGATTTATCAAAATTTGGAGTGCCGAATCTGAGTAACATGGTGAATTCGGTTAGTTTCCAATAGGCCGCAATAGTAATAAGTGGATTGTTCGGGATATAGAAAAATTTTCACGAATGGAATCAAAATTTCTAGGCGAATTCAGTGAGTTCCCAAAGGGACATGCTTGTGTGAGTGTGCTTTTCAATATGTAACAACATTTTAAGGAACGGACTCTAAATATCATGGTGAATTCAGTAGGTTCCCAATAGGATTCGCATGTAATAAGCTTGTTATTCAAGATAGAGCAACGTTTTAAGGAACGGAAACACTGTTTCTCTGTGAATTCAGTTAGTTCCCAGTAGCAGGCTCTTGTAATATGCGTACTTCTTAAGATTTATCAAAATTTGGTGTGCCGAATCTGAGTAACATGGTGAATTCGGTTAGTTCCCAATAGGCCGCAGTCGTAATAAGTGGACTGTTCGGGATATAGAAAAATTTTCACGAGTGGAATCAAAATTTCTAGGCGAATTCAGTGAGTTCCCAATGGGACATGCTTGTATGAGTGTGCTTTTCAATATGTAACAACATTTTAAGGAACGGACTCTAAGTATCATGGTGAATTCAGTAGGTTCCCAATAGGATTCGCATGTAATAAGCTTGTTATTCAAGATAGAGCAACGTTTTAAGGAACGGAAACACTGTTTCTCTGTGAATTCAGTTAGTTCCCAGTAGCAGGCTCTTGTAATATGCGTACTTCTAAAGATTTATCAAAATTTGGTGTGCCGAATCTGAGTATCATGGTGAATTCAGTAGGTTCCCAATAGGATTCGCATGTAATAAGCTTGTTATTCAAGATAGAGCAACGTTTTAAGGAACGGAAACACTGTTTCTTTGTGAATTCAGTTAGTTCCCAGTAGCAGGCTCTTGTAATATGCGTACTTCTAAAGATTTATCAAAATTTGGTGTGCCGAATCTGAGTAACATGGTGAATTCGGTTAGTTTCCAATAGGCCGCAATAGTAATAAGTGGACTGTTCGGGATATAGAAAAATTTTCACGAATGGAATCAAAATTTCTAGGCGAATTCAGTGAGTTCCCAAAGGGTCATGCTTGTGTGAGTGTGCTTTTCAATATGTAACAACATTTTAAGGAACGGACTCTAAGTATCATGGTGAATTCAGTAGGTTCCCAATAGGATTTGCATGTAATAAGCTTGTTATTCAAGATAGAGCAACTTTTTAAGGAACGGAAACACTGTTTCTCTGTGAATTCAGTTAGTTCCCAGTAGCAGGCTCTTGTAATATGCGTACTTCTTAAGATTTATCAAAATTTGGTGTGCCGAAACTGAGTAACATGGTGAATTCGGTTAGTTCCCAATAGGCCGCAGTAGTAATAAGTGGACTGTTCGGGATATAGAAAAATTTTCACGAGTGGAATCAAAATTTCTAGGCGAATTCAGTGAGTTCCCAATGCGACATGCTTGTATGAGTGTGCTTTTCAATATGTAACAACATTTTAAGGAACGGACTCTAAGTATCATGGTGAATTCAGTAGGTTCCCAATAGGATTCGCATGTAATAAGCTTGTTATTCAAGATAGAGCAACGTTTTAAGGAACGGAAACACTGTTTCTCTGTGAATTCAGTTAGTTCCCAGTAGCAGGCTCTTGTAATATGCGTACTTCTAAAGATTTATCAAAATTTGGTGTGCCGAATCTGAGTAACATGGTGAATTCGGTTAGTTTCCAATAGGCCGCAATAGTAATAAGTGGACTGTTCGGGATATAGAAAAATTTTCACCAATGGAATCAAAATTTCTAGGCGAATTCAGTGAGTTCCCAAAGGGACATGCTTGTGTGAGTGTGCTTTTCAATATGTAACAACATTTTAAGGAACGGACTCTAAGTATCATGGTGAATTCAGTAGGTTCCCAATAGGATTCGCATGTAATAAGCTTGTTATTTAAGATAGAGCAACGTTTTAAGGAACGGAAACACTGTTTCTCTGTGAATTCAGTTAGTTCCCAGTAGCAGGCTCTTGTAATATGCGTACTTCTTAAGATTTATCAAAATTTGGTGTGCCGAATCTGAGTAACATGGTGAATTCGGTTAGTTCCCAATAGGCCGCAGTAGTAATAAGTGGACTGTTCGGGATATAGAAAAATTTTCACGAGTGGAATCAAAATTTCTAGGCGAATTCAGTGAGTTCCCAATGGGACATGCTTGTATGAGTGTGCTTTTCAATATGTAACAACATTTTAAGGAACGGACTCTAAGTATCATGGTGAATTCAGTAGGTTCCCAATAGGATTCGCATGTAATAAGCTTGTTATTCAAGATAGAGCAACGTTTTAAGGAACGGAAACACTGTTTCTCTGTGAATTCAGTTAGTTCCCAGTAGCAGGCTCTTGTAATATGCGTACTTCTAAAGATTTATCAAAATTTGGTGTGCCGAATCTGAGTAACATGGTGAATTCGGTTAGTTTCCAATAGGCCGCAGTAGTAATAAGTGGACTGTTCGCGATATAGAAAAATTTTCACGAATGGACTCAAAATTTCTAGGCGAATACAGTGAGTTCCCAATGGGACATGCTTGTATGAGTGTCCTTTTCAATATGTAACAACATTTTAAGGAACGGACTCTAAGTATCATGGTGAATTCAGTAGGTTCCCAATAGGATTCGCATTTAATAAGCTTGTTATTCAAGATAGAGCAACGTTTTAAGGAACGGAAACACTGTTTCTCTGTGAATTCAGTTAGTTCCCAGTAGCAGGCTCTTGTAATATGCGTACTTCTAAAGATTTATCAAAATTTGGTGTGCCGAATCTGAGTAACATGGTGAATTCGGTTAGTTTCCAATAGGCCGCAATAGTAATAAGTGGACTGTTCGGGATATAGAAAAATTTTCACGAATGGAATCAAAATTTCTAGGCGAATTCAGTGAGTTCCCAAAGGGACATGCTTGTGTGAGTGTGCTTTTCAATATGTAATAATATTTTAAGGAACGGACTCTAAGTATCATGGTGAATTCAGTAGGTTCCCAATAGGATTCGCATGTAATAAGCTTGTTATTCAAGATAGAGCAACGTTTTAAGGAACGGAAACACTGTTTCTCTGTGAATTCAGTTAGTTCCCAGTAGCAGGCTCTTGTAATATGCGTACTTCTAAATATTTATCAAAATTTGGTGTGCCGAATCTGAGTAACATGGTGAATTCGGTTAGTTCCCAATAGGCCGCAGTAGTAATAAGTGGACTGTTCGGGATATAGAAAAATTTTCACGAGTGGAATCAAAATTTCTAGGCGAATTCAGTGAGTTCCCATTGGGACATGCTTGTATGAGTGTGCTTTTCTATATGTAACAACATTTTAAGAAACGGACTAAGTATCATGGTGAATTCAGTAGGTTCCCAATAGGATTCGCATGTAATAAGCTTGTTATTCAAGATAGAGCAACGTTTTAAGGAACGGAAACACTGTTTCTCTGTGAATTCAGTTAGTTCCCAGTAGCAGGCTCTTGTAATATGCGTACTTCTAAAGATTTATCAAAATTTGGTGTGCCGAATCTGAGTAACATGGTGAATTCGGTTAGTTCCCAATAGGCGGCAGTAGTAATAAGTGGACTGTTCGGGATATAGAAAAATTTTCACGAGTGGAATCAAAATTTCTAGGCGAATTCAGTGAGTTCCCAATGGGACATGCTTGTATGAGTGTGCTTTTCAATATGTAACAACATTTTAAGGAACGGACTCTAAGTATCATGGTGAATTCAGTAGGTTCCCAATAGGATTCGCATGTAATAAGCTTGTTATTCAAGATAGAGCAACGTTTTAAGGAACGGAAACACTGTTTCTCTGTGAATTCAGTTAGTTCCCAGTAGCAGGCTCTTGTAATATGCGTACTTCTAAAGATTTATCAAAATTTGGTGTGCCGAATCTGAGTAACATGGTGAATTCGGTTAGTTTCCAATAGGCCGCAATAGTAATAAGTGGACTGTTCGGGATATAGAAAAATTTTCACGAATGGAATCAAAATTTCTAGGCGAATTCAGTGAGTTCCCAAAGGGACATGCTTGTGTGAGTGTGCTTTTCAATATGTAACAACATTTTAAGGAACGGACTCTAAGTATCATGGTTAATTCTGTAGGTTCCCAATAGGATTCGCATGTAATAAGCTTGTTATTCAAGATAGAGCAACGTTTTAAGGAACGGAAACACTGTTTCTCTGTGAATTCAGTTAGTTCCCAGTAGCAGGCTTTTGTAATATGCGTACTTCTAAAGATTTATCAAAATTTGGTGTGCCGAATCTGAGTAACATGGTGAATTCGGTTAGTTCCCAATAGGCCGCAGTAGTAATAAGTGGACTGTTCGGGATATAGAAAAATTTTCACGCATGGACTCTAAATTTCTAGGCGAATTCAGTGAGTTCCCAATGGGACATGCTTGTATGAGTGTGCTTTTCAATATGTAACAACATTTTACGGAACGGACTCTAAGTATCATGGTGAATTCAGTAGGTTCCCAATAGGATTCGCATGTAATAAGCTTGTTATTCAAGATAGAGCAACGATTTAAGGTACGGAAACACTGTTTCTCTGTGAATTCAGTTAGTTCCCAGTAGCAGGCTCTTGTAATGCGTACTTCTAAAGATTTATCAAAATTTGGAGTGCCGAATCTGAGTAACATGGTGAATTCGGTTAGTTTCCAATAGGCCGCAATAGTAATAAGTGGATTGTTCGGGATATAGAAAAATTTTCACGAATGGAATCAAAATTTCTAGGCGAATTCAGTGAGTTCCCAAAGGGACATGCTTGTGTGAGTGTGCTTTTCAATATGTAACAACATTTTAAGGAACGGACTCTAAATATCATGGTGAATTCAGTAGGTTCCCAATAGGATTCGCATGTAATAAGCTTGTTATTCAAGATAGAGCAACGTTTTAAGGAACGGAAACACTGTTTCTCTGTGAATTCAGTTAGTTCCCAGTAGCAGGCTCTTGTAATATGCGTACTTCTTAAGATTTATCAAAATTTGGTGTGCCGAATCTGAGTAACATGGTGAATTCGGTTAGTTCCCAATAGGCCGCAGTCGTAATAAGTGGACTGTTCGGGATATAGAAAAATTTTCACGAGTGGAATCAAAATTTCTAGGCGAATTCAGTGAGTTCCCAATGGGACATGCTTGTATGAGTGTGCTTTTCAATATGTAACAACATTTTAAGGAACGGACTCTAAGTATCATGGTGAATTCAGTAGGTTCCCAATAGGATTCGCATGTAATAAGCTTGTTATTCAAGATAGAGCAACGTTTTAAGGAACGGAAACACTGTTTCTCTGTGAATTCAGTTAGTTCCCAGTAGCAGGCTCTTGTAATATGCGTACTTCTAAAGATTTATCAAAATTTGGTGTGCCGAATCTGAGTATCATGGTGAATTCAGTAGGTTCCCAATAGGATTCGCATGTAATAAGCTTGTTATTCAAGATAGAGCAACGTTTTAAGGAACGGAAACACTGTTTCTTTGTGAATTCAGTTAGTTCCCAGTAGCAGGCTCTTGTAATATGCGTACTTCTAAAGATTTATCAAAATTTGGTGTGCCGAATCTGAGTAACATGGTGAATTCGGTTAGTTTCCAATAGGCCGCAATAGTAATAAGTGGACTGTTCGGGATATAGAAAAATTTTCACGAATGGAATCAAAATTTCTAGGCGAATTCAGTGAGTTCCCAAAGGGTCATGCTTGTGTGAGTGTGCTTTTCAATATGTAACAACATTTTAAGGAACGGACTCTAAGTATCATGGTGAATTCAGTAGGTTCCCAATAGGATTTGCATGTAATAAGCTTGTTATTCAAGATAGAGCAACTTTTTAAGGAACGGAAACACTGTTTCTCTGTGAATTCAGTTAGTTCCCAGTAGCAGGCTCTTGTAATATGCGTACTTCTTAAGATTTATCAAAATTTGGTGTGCCGAAACTGAGTAACATGGTGAATTCGGTTAGTTCCCAATAGGCCGCAGTAGTAATAAGTGGACTGTTCGGGATATAGAAAAATTTTCACGAGTGGAATCAAAATTTCTAGGCGAATTCAGTGAGTTCCCAATGCGACATGCTTGTATGAGTGTGCTTTTCAATATGTAACAACATTTTAAGGAACGGACTCTAAGTATCATGGTGAATTCAGTAGGTTCCCAATAGGATTCGCATGTAATAAGCTTGTTATTCAAGATAGAGCAACGTTTTAAGGAACGGAAACACTGTTTCTCTGTGAATTCAGTTAGTTCCCAGTAGCAGGCTCTTGTAATATGCGTACTTCTAAAGATTTATCAAAATTTGGTGTGCCGAATCTGAGTAACATGGTGAATTCGGTTAGTTTCCAATAGGCCGCAATAGTAATAAGTGGACTGTTCGGGATATAGAAAAATTTTCACCAATGGAATCAAAATTTCTAGGCGAATTCAGTGAGTTCCCAAAGGGACATGCTTGTGTGAGTGTGCTTTTCAATATGTAACAACATTTTAAGGAACGGACTCTAAGTATCATGGTGAATTCAGTAGGTTCCCAATAGGATTCGCATGTAATAAGCTTGTTATTCAAGATAGAGCAACGTTTTAAGGAACGGAAACACTGTTTCTCTGTGAATTCAGTTAGTTCCCAGTAGCAGGCTCTTGTAATATGCGTACTTCTAAAGATTTATCAAAATTTGGTGTGCCGAATCTGAGTAACATGGTGAATTCGGTTAGTTTCCAATAGGCCGCAGTAGTAATAAGTGGACTGTTCGCGATATAGAAAAATTTTCACGAATGGACTCAAAATTTCTAGGCGAATACAGTGAGTTCCCAATGGGACATGCTTGTATGAGTGTGCTTTTCAATATGTAACAACATTTTAAGGAACGGACTCTAAGTATCATGGTGAATTCAGTAGGTTCCCAATAGGATTCGCATTTAATAAGCTTGTTATTCAAGATAGAGCAACGTTTTAAGGAACGGAAACACTGTTTCTCTGTGAATTCAGTTAGTTCCCAGTAGCAGGCTCTTGTAATATGCGTACTTCTAAAGATTTATCAAAATTTGGTGTGCCGAATCTGAGTAACATGGTGAATTCGGTTAGTTTCCAATAGGCCGCAATAGTAATAAGTGGACTGTTCGGGATATAGAAAAATTTTCACGAATGGAATCAAAATTTCTAGGCGAATTCAGTGAGTTCCCAAAGGGACATGCTTGTGTGAGTGTGCTTTTCAATATGTAATAATATTTTAAGGAACGGACTCTAAGTATCATGGTGAATTCAGTAGGTTCCCAATAGGATTCGCATGTAATAAGCTTGTTATTCAAGATAGAGCAACGTTTTAAGGAACGGAAACACTGTTTCTCTGTGAATTCAGTTAGTTCCCAGTAGCAGGCTCTTGTAATATGCGTACTTCTAAATATTTATCAAAATTTGGTGTGCCGAATCTGAGTAACATGGTGAATTCGGTTAGTTCCCAATAGGCCGCAGTAGTAATAAGTGGACTGTTCGGGATATAGAAAAATTTTCACGAGTGGAATCAAAATTTCTAGGCGAATTCAGTGAGTTCCCATTGGGACATGCTTGTATGAGTGTGCTTTTCTATATGTAACAACATTTTAAGAAACGGACTAAGTATCATGGTGAATTCAGTAGGTTCCCAATAGGATTCGCATGTAATAAGCTTGTTATTCAAGATAGAGCAACGTTTTAAGGAACGGAAACACTGTTTCTCTGTGAATTCAGTTAGTTCCCAGTAGCAGGCTCTTGTAATATGCGTACTTCTAAAGATTTATCAAAATTTGGTGTGCCGAATCTGAGTAACATGGTGAATTCGGTTAGTTCCCAATAGGCGGCAGTAGTAATAAGTGGACTGTTCGGGATATAGAAAAATTTTCACGAGTGGAATCAAAATTTCTAGGCGAATTCAGTGAGTTCCCAATGGGACATGCTTGTATGAGTGTGCTTTTCAATATGTAACAACATTTTAAGGAACGGACTCTAAGTATCATGGTGAATTCAGTAGGTTCCCAATAGGATTCGCATGTAATAAGCTTGTTATTCAAGATAGAGCAACGTTTTAAGGAACGGAAACACTGTTTCTCTGTGAATTCAGTTAGTTCCCAGTAGCAGGCTCTTGTAATATGCGTACTTCTTAAGATTTATCAAAATTTGGTGTGCTGAATCTGAGTAACATGGTGAATTCGGTTAGTTTCCAATAGGCCGCAATAGTAATAAGTGGACTGTTCGGGATATAGAAAAATTTTCACGAATGGACTCAAAATTTCTAGGCGAATTCAGTGAGTTCCCAATGGGACATGCTTGTATGAGTGTGCTTTTCAATATGTAACAACATTTTACGGAACGGACTCTAAGTATCATGGTGAATTCAGTAGGTTCCCAATAGGATTCGCATGTAATAAGCTTGTTATTCAAGATAGAGCAACGTTTTAAGGTACGGAAACACTGTTTCTCTGTGAATTCAGTTAGTTCCCAGTAGCAGGCTCTTGTAATATGCGTACTTCTAAAGATTTATCAAAATTTGGAGTGCCGAATCTGAGTAACATGGTGAATTCGGTTAGTTTCCAATAGGCCGCAATAGTAATAAGTGGACTGTTCGGGATATAGAAAAATTTTCACGAGTGGAATCAAAATTTCTACGCGAATTCAGTGAGTTCCCAATGGGACATGCTTGTATGAGTGTGCTTTTCAATATGTAACAACATTTTAAGGAACGGACTCTAAGTATCATGGTGAATTCAGTAGGTTCCCAATAGGATTCGCATGTAATAAGCTTGTTATTCAAGATAGAGCAACGTTTTAAGGAACGGAAACACTGTTTCTCTGTGAATTCAGTTAGTTCCCAGTAGCAGGCTCTTGTAATATGCGTACTTCTAAAGATTTATCAAAATTTGGTGTGCCGAATCTGAGTAACATGGTGAATTCGGTTAGTTTCCAATAGGCCGCAATAGTAATAAGTGGACTGTTCGGGATATAGAAAAATTTTCACGAATGGACTCAAAATTTCTAGGCGAATTCAGTGAGTTCCCAAAGGGACATGCTTGTGTGAGTGTGCTTTTCAATATGTAACAACATTTTAAGGAACGGACTCTAAGTATCATGGTGAATTCAGTAGGTTACCAATAGGATTCGCATGTAATAAGCTTGTTATTCAAGATAGAGCAACGTTTTAAGGAACGGAAACACTGTTTCTCTGTGAATTCAGTTAGTTCCCAGTAGCAGGCTTTTGTAATATGCGTACTTCTAAAGATTTATCAAAATTTGGTGTGCCGAATCTGAGTAACATGGTGAATTCGGTTAGTTCCCAATAGGCCGCAGTAGTAATAAGTGGACTGTTCGGGATATAGAAAAATTTTCACGAATGGACTCAAAATTTCTAGGCGAATTCAGTGAGTTCCCAATGGGACATGCTTGTATGAGTGTGCTTTTCAATATGTAACAACATTTTAAGGAACGGACTCTAAGTATCATGGTGAATTCAGTAGGTTCCCAATAGGATTCGCATGTAATAAGCTTGTTATTCAAGATAGAGCAACGTTTTAAGGAACGGAAACACTGTTTCTCTGTGAATTCAGTTAGTTCCCAGTAGCAGGCTCTTGTAATATGCGTACTTCTAAAGATTTATCAAAATTTGGTGTGCCGAATCTGAGTAACATGGTGAATTCGGTTAGTTCCCAATAGGCCGCAGTAGTAATAAGTGGACTGTTCGGGATATAGAAAAATTTTCACGAGTGGAATCAAAATTTCTAGGCGAATTCAGTGAGTTCCCATTGGGACATGCTTGTATGAGTGTGCTTTTCTATATGTAACAACATTTTAAGAAACGGACTCTAAGTATCATGGTGAATTCAGTAGGTTCCCAATAGGATTCGCATGTAATAAGCTTGTTATTCAAGATAGAGCAACGTTTTAAGGAACGGAAACACTGTTTCTCTGTGAATTCAGTTAGTTCCCAGTAGCAGGCTCTTGTAATATGCGTACTTCTAAAGATTTATCAAAATTTGGTGTGCCGAATCTGAGTAACATGGTGAATTCGGTTAGTTTCCAATAGGCCGCAATAGTAATAAGTGGACTGTTCGGGATATAGAAAAATTTTCACGAATGGAATCAAAATTTCTAGGCGAATTCAGTGAGTTCCCAAAGGGACATGCTTGTGTGAGTGTGCTTTTCAATATGTAACAACATTTTAAGGAACGGACTCTAAGTATCATGGTTAATTCTGTAGGTTCCCAATAGGATTCGCATGTAATAAGCTTGTTATTCAAGATAGAGCAACGTTTTAAGGAACGGAAACACTGTTTCTCTGTGAATTCAGTTAGTTCCCAGTAGCAGGCTTTTGTAATATGCGTACTTCTAAAGATTTATCAAAATTTGGTGTGCCGAATCTGAGTAACATGGTGAATTCGGTTAGTTCCCAATAGGCCGCAGTAGTAATAAGTGGACTGTTCGGGATATAGAAAAATTTTCACGAATGGACTCTAAATTTCTAGGCGAATTCAGTGAGTTCCCAATGGGACATGCTTGTATGAGTGTGCTTTTCAATATGTAACAACATTTTACGGAACGGACTCTAAGTATCATGGTGAATTCAGTAGGTTCCCAATAGGATTCGCATGTAATAAGCTTGTTATTCAAGATAGAGCAACGTTTTAAGGTACGGAAACACTGTTTCTCTGTGAATTCAGTTAGTTCCCAGTAGCAGGCTCTTGTAATGCGTACTTCTAAAGATTTATCAAAATTTGGAGTGCCGAATCTGAGTAACATGGTGAATTCGGTTAGTTTCCAATAGGCCGCAATAGTAATAAGTGGATTGTTCGGGATATAGAAAAATTTTCACGAATGGAATCAAAATTTCTAGGCGAATTCAGTGAGTTCCCAAAGGGACATGCTTGTGTGAGTGTGCTTTTCAATATGTAACAACATTTTAAGGAACGGACTCTAAATATCATGGTGAATTCAGTAGGTTCCCAATAGGATTCGCATGTAATAAGCTTGTTATTCAAGATAGAGCAACGTTTTAAGGAACGGAAACACTGTTTCTCTGTGAATTCAGTTAGTTCCCAGTAGCAGGCGCTTGTAATATGCGTACTTCTTAAGATTTATCAAAATTTGGTGTGCCGAATCTGAGTAACATGGTGAATTCGGTTAGTTCCCAATAGGCCGCAGTCGTAATAAGTGGACTGTTCGGGATATAGAAAAATTTTCACGAGTGGAATCAAAATTTCTAGGCGAATTCAGTGAGTTCCCAATGGGACATGCTTGTATGAGTGTGCTTTTCAATATGTAACAACATTTTAAGGAACGGACTCTAAGTATCATGGTGAATTCAGTAGGTTCCCAATAGGATTCGCATGTAATAAGCTTGTTATTCAAGATAGAGCAACGTTTTAAGGAACGGAAACACTGTTTCTCTGTGAATTCAGTTAGTTCCCAGTAGCAGGCTCTTGTAATATGCGTACTTCTAAAGATTTATCAAAATTTGGTGTGCCGAATCTGAGTATCATGGTGAATTCAGTAGGTTCCCAATAGGATTCGCATGTAATAAGCTTGTTATTCAAGATAGAGCAACGTTTTAAGGAACGGAAACACTGTTTCTTTGTGAATTCAGTTAGTTCCCAGTAGCAGGCTCTTGTAATATGCGTACTTCTAAAGATTTATCAAAATTTGGTGTGCCGAATCTGAGTAACATGGTGAATTCGGTTAGTTTCCAATAGGCCGCAATAGTAATAAGTGGACTGTTCGGGATATAGAAAAATTTTCACGAATGGAATCAAAATTTCTAGGCGAATTCAGTGAGTTCCCAAAGGGTCATGCTTGTGTGAGTGTGCTTTTCAATATGTAACAACATTTTAAGGAACGGACTCTAAGTATCATGGTGAATTCAGTAGGTTCCCAATAGGATTTGCATGTAATAAGCTTGTTATTCAAGATAGAGCAACTTTTTAAGGAACGGAAACACTGTTTCTCTGTGAATTCAGTTAGTTCCCAGTAGCAGGCTCTTGTAATATGCGTACTTCTTAAGATTTATCAAAATTTGGTGTGCCGAATCTGAGTAACATGGTGAATTCGGTTAGTTCCCAATAGGCCGCAGTAGTAATAAGTGGACTGTTCGGGATATAGAAAAATTTTCACGAGTGGAATCAAAATTTCTAGGCGAATTCAGTGAGTTCCCAATGCGACATGCTTGTATGAGTGTGCTTTTCAATATGTAACAACATTTTAAGGAACGGACTCTAAGTATCATGGTGAATTCAGTAGGTTCCCAATAGGATTCGCATGTAATAAGCTTGTTATTCAAGATAGAGCAACGTTTTAAGGAACGGAAACACTGTTTCTCTGTGAATTCAGTTAGTTCCCAGTAGCAGGCTCTTGTAATATGCGTACTTCTAAAGATTTATCAAAATTTGGTGTGCCGAATCTGAGTAACATGGTGAATTCGGTTAGTTTCCAATAGGCCGCAATAGTAATAAGTGGACTGTTCGGGATATAGAAAAATTTTCACCAATGGAATCAAAATTTCTAGGCGAATTCAGTGAGTTCCCAAAGGGACATGCTTGTGTGAGTGTGCTTTTCAATATGTAACAACATTTTAAGGAACGGACTCTAAGTATCATGGTGAATTCAGTAGGTTCCCAATAGGATTCGCATGTAATAAGCTTGTTATTTAAGATAGAGCAACGTTTTAAGGAACGGAAACACTGTTTCTCTGTGAATTCAGTTAGTTCCCAGTAGCAGGCTCTTGTAATATGCGTACTTCTTAAGATTTATCAAAATTTGGTGTGCCGAATCTGAGTAACATGGTGAATTCGGTTAGTTCCCAAGGGGCCGCAGTAGTAATAAGTGGACTGTTCGGGATATAGAAAAATTTTCACGAGTGGAATCAAAATTTCTAGGCGAATTCAGTGAGTTCCCAATGGGACATGCTTGTATGAGTGTGCTTTTCAATATGTAACAACATTTTAAGGAACGGACTCTAAGTATCATGGTGAATTCAGTAGGTTCCCAATAGGATTCGCATGTAATAAGCTTGTTATTCAAGATAGAGCAACGTTTTAAGGAACGGAAACACTGTTTCTCTGTGAATTCAGTTAGTTCCCAGTAGCAGGCTCTTGTAATATGCGTACTTCTAAAGATTTATCAAAATTTGGTGTGCCGAATCTGAGTAACATGGTGAATTCGGTTAGTTTCCAATAGGCCGCAGTAGTAATAAGGGGACTGTTCGCGATATAGAAAAATTTTCACGAATGGACTCAAAATTTCTAGGCGAATACAGTGAGTTCCCAATGGGACATGCTTGTATGAGTGTGCTTTTCAATATGTAACAACATTTTAAGGAACGGACTCTAAGTATCATGGTGAATTCAGTAGGTTCCCAATAGGATTCGCATTTAATAAGCTTGTTATTCAAGATAGAGCAACGTTTTAAGGAACGGAAACACTGTTTCTCTGTGAATTCAGTTAGTTCCCAGTAGCAGGCTCTTGTAATATGCGTACTTCTAAAGATTTATCAAAATTTGGTGTGCCGAATCTGAGTAACATGGTGAATTCGGTTAGTTTCCAATAGGCCGCAATAGTAATAAGTGGACTGTTCGGGATATAGAAAAATTTTCACGAATGGAATCAAAATTTCTAGGCGAATTCAGTGAGTTCCCAAAGGGACATGCTTGTGTGAGTGTGCTTTTCAATATGTAATAATATTTTAAGGAACGGACTCTAAGTATCATGGTGAATTCAGTAGGTTCCCAATAGGATTCGCATGTAATAAGCTTGTTATTCAAGATAGAGCAACGTTTTAAGGAACGGAAACACTGTTTCTCTGTGAATTCAGTTAGTTCCCAGTAGCAGGCTCTTGTAATATGCGTACTTCTAAATATTTATCAAAATTTGGTGTGCCGAATCTGAGTAACATGGTGAATTCGGTTAGTTCCCAATAGGCCGCAGTAGTAATAAGTGGACTGTTCGGGATATAGAAAAATTTTCACGAGTGGAATCAAAATTTCTAGGCGAATTCAGTGAGTTCCCATTGGGACATGCTTGTATGAGTGTGCTTTTCTATATGTAACAACATTTTAAGAAACGGACTAAGTATCATGGTGAATTCAGTAGGTTCCCAATAGGATTCGCATGTAATAAGCTTGTTATTCAAGATAGAGCAACGTTTTAAGGAACGGAAACACTGTTTCTCTGTGAATTCAGTTAGTTCCCAGTAGCAGGCTCTTGTAATATGCGTACTTCTAAAGATTTATCAAAATTTGGTGTGCCGAATCTGAGTAACATGGTGAATTCGGTTAGTTCCCAATAGGCGGCAGTAGTAATAAGTGGACTGTTCGGGATATAGAAAAATTTTCACGAGTGGAATCAAAATTTCTAGGCGAATTCAGTGAGTTCCCAATGGGACATGCTTGTATGAGTGTGCTTTTCAATATGTAACAACATTTTAAGGAACGGACTCTAAGTATCATGGTGAATTCAGTAGGTTCCCAATAGGATTCGCATGTAATAAGCTTGTTATTCAAGATAGAGCAACGTTTTAAGGAACGGAAACACTGTTTCTCTGTGAATTCAGTTAGTTCCCAGTAGCAGGCTCTTGTAATATGCGTACTTCTTAAGATTTATCAAAATTTGGTGTGCTGAATCTGAGTAACATGGTGAATTCGGTTAGTTTCCAATAGGCCGCAATAGTAATAAGTGGACTGTTCGGGATATAGAAAAATTTTCACGAATGGACTCAAAATTTCTAGGCGAATTCAGTGAGTTCCCAATGGGACATGCTTGTATGAGTGTGCTTTTCAATATGTAACAACATTTTACGGAACGGACTCTAAGTATCATGGTGAATTCAGTAGGTTCCCAATAGGATTCGCATGTAATAAGCTTGTTATTCAAGATAGAGCAACGTTTTAAGGTACGGAAACACTGTTTCTCTGTGAATTCAGTTAGTTCCCAGTAGCAGGCTCTTGTAATATGCGTACTTCTAAAGATTTATCAAAATTTGGAGTGCCGAATCTGAGTAACATGGTGAATTCGGTTAGTTTCCAATAGGCCGCAATAGTAATAAGTGGACTGTTCGGGATATAGAAAAATTTTCACGAGTGGAATCAAAATTTCTACGCGAATTCAGTGAGTTCCCAATGGGACATGCTTGTATGAGTGTGCTTTTCAATATGTAACAACATTTTAAGGAACGGACTCTAAGTATCATGGTGAATTCAGTAGGTTCCCAATAGGATTCGCATGTAATAAGCTTGTTATTCAAGATAGAGCAACGTTTTAAGGAACGGAAACACTGTTTCTCTGTGAATTCAGTTAGTTCCCAGTAGCAGGCTCTTGTAATATGCGTACTTCTAAAGATTTATCAAAATTTGGTGTGCCGAATCTGAGTAACATGGTGAATTCGGTTAGTTTCCAATAGGCCGCAATAGTAATAAGTGGACTGTTCGGGATATAGAAAAATTTTCACGAATGGACTCAAAATTTCTAGGCGAATTCAGTGAGTTCCCAAAGGGACATGCTTGTGTGAGTGTGCTTTTCAATATGTAACAACACTTTAAGGAACGGACTCTAAGTATCATGGTGAATTCAGTAGGTTACCAATAGGATTCGCATGTAATAAGCTTGTTATTCAAGATAGAGCAACGTTTTAAGGAACGGAAACACTGTTTCTCTGTGAATTCAGTTAGTTCCCAGTAGCAGGCTCTTGTAATATGCGTACTTCTAAAGATTTATCAAAATTTGGTGTGCCGAATCTGAGTAACATGGTGAATTCGGTTAGTTCCCAATAGGCCGCAGTAGTAATAAGTGGACTGTTCGGGATATAGAAAAATTTTCACGAATGGACTCAAAATTTCTAGGCGAATTCAGTGAGTTCCCAATGGGACATGCTTGTATGAGTGTGCTTTTCAATATGTAACAACATTTTAAGGAACGGACTCTAAGTATCATGGTGAATTCAGTAGGTTCCCAATAGGATTCGCATGTAATAAGCTTGTTATTCAAGATAGAGCAACGTTTTAAGGAACGGAAACACTGTTTCTCTGTGAATTCAGTTAGTTCCCAGTAGCAGGCTCTTGTAATATGCGTACTTCTAAAGATTTATCAAAATTTGGTGTGCCGAATCTGAGTAACATGGTGAATACGGTTAGTTTCCAATAGGCCGCAATAGTAATAAGTGGACTGTTCGGGATATAGAAAAATTTTCACCAATGGAATCAAAATTTCTAGGCGAATTCAGTGAGTTCCCAAAGGGACATGCTTGTGTGAGTGTGCTTTTCAATATGTAACAACATTTTAAGGAACGGACTCTAAGTATCATGGTGAATTCAGTAGGTTCCCAATAGGATTCGCATGTAATAAGCTTGTTATTCAAGATAGAGCAACGTTTTAAAGAACGGAAACACTGTTTCTCTGTGAATTCAGTTAGTTCCCAGTAGCAGGCTCTTGTAATATGCGTACTTCTTAAGATTTATCAAAATTTGGAGTGCCGAATCTGAGTAACATGGTGAATTCGGTTAGTTCCCAATAGGCCGCAGTAGTAATAAGTGGACTGTTCGGGATATAGAAAAATTTTCACGAGTGGAATCAAAATTTCTAGGCGAATTCAGTGAGTTCCCAATGGGACATGCTTGTATGAGTGTGCTTTTCAATATGTAACAACATTTTAAGGAACGGACTCTAAGTATCATGGTGAATTCAGTAGGTTCCCAATAGGATTCGCATGTAATAAGCTTGTTATTCAAGATAGAGCAACGTTTTAAGGAACGGAAACACTGTTTCTCTGTGAATTCAGTTAGTTCCCAGTAGCAGGCTCTTGTAATATGCGTACTTCTAAAGATTTATCAAAATTTGGTGTGCCGAATCTGAGTAACATGGTGAATTCGGTTAGTTCCCAATAGGCCGCAGTAGTAATAAGTGGACTGTTCGGGATATAGAAAAATTTTCACGAGTGGAATCAAAATTTCTAGGCGAATTCAGTGAGTTCCCATTGGGACATGCTTGTATGAGTGTGCTTTTCTATATGTAACAACATTTTAAGAAACGGACTCTAAGTATCATGGTGAATTCAGTAGGTTCCCAATAGGATTCGCATGTAATAAGCTTGTTATTCAAGATAGAGCAACGTTTTAAGGAACGGAAACACTGTTTCTCTGTGAATTCAGTTAGTTCCCAGTAGCAGGCTCTTGTAATATGCGTACTTCTAAAGATTTATCAAAATTTGGTGTGCCGAATCTGAGTAACATGGTGAATTCGGTTAGTTCCCAATAGGCCGCATTAGTAATAAGTGGACTGTTCGGGATATAGAAAAATTTTCACGAGTGGAATCAAAATTTCTAGGCGAATTCAGTGAGTTCCCAATGGGACATGCTTGTATGAGTGTGCTTTTCAATATGTAACAACATTTTAAGGAACGGACTCTAAGTATCATGGTGAATTCAGTAGGTTCCCAATAGGATTCGCATGTAATAAGCTTGTTATTCAAGATAGAGCAACGTTTTAAGGAACGGAAACACTGTTTCTCTGTGAATTCAGTTAGTTCCCAGTAGCAGGCTCTTGTAATATGCGTACTTCTTAAGATTTATCAAAATTTGGTGTGCCGAATCTGAGTAACATTGTGAATTCGGTTAGTTCCCAATAGGCCGCAGTCGTAATAAGTGGACTGTTCGGGATATAGAAAAATTTTCACGAGTGGAATCAAAATTTCTAGGCGAATTCAGTGAGTTCCCAATGGGACATGCTTGTATGAGTGTGCTTTTCAATATGTAACAACATTTTAAGGAACGGACTCTAAGTATCATGGTGAATTCAGTAGGTTCCCAATAGGATTCGCATGTAATAAGCTTGTTATTCAAGATAGAGCAACGTTTTAAGGAACGGAAACACTGTTTCTCTGTGAATTCAGTTAGTTCCCAGTAGCAGGCTCTTGTAATATGCGTACTTCTAAAGATTTATCAAAATTTGGTGTGCCGAATCTGAGTATCATGGTGAATTCAGTAGGTTCCCAATAGGATTCGCATGTAATAAGCTTGTTATTCAAGATAGAGCAACGTTTTAAGGAACGGAAACACTGTTTCTCTGTGAATTCAGTTAGTTCCCAGTAGCAGGCTCTTGTAATATGCGTACTTCTAAAGATTTATCAAAATTTGGTGTGCCGAATCTGAGTAACATGGTGAATTCGGTTAGTTTCCAATAGGCCGCAATAGTAATAAGTGGACTGTTCGGGATATAGAAAAATTTTCACGAATGGAATCAAAATTTCTAGGCGAATTCAGTGAGTTCCCAAAGGGACATGCTTGTGTGAGTGTGCTTTTCAATATGTAATAACATTTTAAGGAACGGACTCTAAGTATCATGGTGAATTCAGTAGGTTCCCAATAGGATTCGCATGTAATAAGCTTGTTATTCAAGATAGAGCAACGTTTTAAGGAACGGAAACACTGTTTCTCTGTGAATTCAGTTAGTTCCCAGTAGCAGGCTCTTGTAATATGCGTACTTCTAAAGATTTATCAAAATTTGGTGTGCCGAATCTGAGTAACATGGTGAATTCGGTTAGTTCCCAATAGGCCGCAGTAGTAATAAGTGGACTGTTCGGGATAGAGAAAAATTTTCACGAGTGGAATCAAAATTTCTAGGCGAATTCAGTGAGTTCCCATTGGGACATGCTTGTATGAGTGTGCTTTTCTATATGTAACAACATTTTAAGAAACGGACTCTAAGTATCATGGTGAATTCAGTAGGTTCCCAATAGGATTCGCATGTAATAAGCTTGTTATTCAAGATAGAGCAACGTTTTAAGGAACGGAAACACTGTTTCTCTGTGAATTCAGTTAGTTCCCAGTAGCAGGCTCTTGTAATATGCGTACTTCTAAAGATTTATCAAAATTTGGTGTGCCGAATCTGAGTAACATGGTGAATTCGGTTAGTTCCCAATAGGCCGCATTAGTAATAAGTGGACTGTTCGGGATATAGAAAAATTTTCACGAGTGGAATCAAAATTTCTAGGCGAATTCAGTGAGTTCCCAATGGGACATGCTTGTATGAGTGTGCTTTTCAATATGTAACAACATTTTAAGGAACGGACTCTAAGTATCATGGTGAATTCAGTAGGTTCCCAATAGGATTCGCATGTAATAAGCTTGTTATTCAAGATAGAGCAACGTTTTAAGAACGGAAACACTGTTTCTCTGTGAATTCAGTTAGTTCCCAGTAGCAGGCTCTTGTAATATGCGTACTTCTTAAGATTTATCAAAATTTGGTGTGCTGAATCTGAGTAACATGGTGAATTCGGTTAGTTTCCAATAGGCCGCAATAGTAATAAGTGGACTGTTCGGGATATAGAAAAATTTTCACGAATGGAATCAAAATTTCTAGGCGAATTCAGTGAGTTCCCAAAGGGACATGCTTGTGTGAGTGTGCTTTTCAATATGTAACAACATTTTAAGGAACGGACTCTAAGTATCATGGTTAATTCTGTAGGTTCCCAATAGGATTCGCATGTAATAAGCTTGTTATTCAAGATAGAGCAACGTTTTAAGGAACGGAAACACTGTTTCTCTGTGAATTCAGTTAGTTCCCAGTAGCAGGCTTTTGTAATATGCGTACTTCTAAAGATTTATCAAAATTTGGTGTGCCGAATCTGAGTAACATGGTGAATTCGGTTAGTTCCCAATAGGCCGCAGTAGTAATAAGTGGACTGTTCGGGATATAGAAAAATTTTCACGAATGGACTCTAAATTTCTAGGCGAATTCAGTGAGTTCCCAATGGGACATGCTTGTATGAGTGTGCTTTTCAATATGTAACAACATTTTACGGAACGGACTCTAAGTATCATGGTGAATTCAGTAGGTTCCCAATAGGATTCGCATGTAATAAGCTTGTTATTCAAGATAGAGCAACGTTTTAAGGTACGGAAACACTGTTTCTCTGTGAATTCAGTTAGTTCCCAGTAGCAGGCTCTTGTAATATGCGTACTTCTAAAGATTTATCAAAATTTGGAGTGCCGAATCTGAGTAACATGGTGAATTCGGTTAGTTTCCAATAGGCCGCAATAGTAATAAGTGGACTGTTCGGGATATAGAAAAATTTTCACGAATGGAATCAAAATTTCTAGGCGAATTCAGTGAGTTCCCAAAGGGACATGCTTGTGTGAGTGTGCTTTTCAATATGTAACAACATTTTAAGGAACGGACTCTAAATATCATGGTGAATTCAGTAGGTTCCCAATAGGATTCGCATGTAATAAGCTTGTTATTCAAGATAGAGCAACGTTTTAAGGAACGGAAACACTGTTTCTCTGTGAATTCAGTTAGTTCCCAGTAGCATGCTCTTGTAATATGCGTACTTCTTAAGATTTATCAAAATTTGGTGTGCCGAATCTGAGTAACATGGTGAATTCGGTTAGTTCCCAATAGGCCGCAGTCGTAATAAGTGGACTGTTCGGTTTATAGAAAAATTTTCACGAGTGGAATCAAAATTTCTAGGCGAATTCAGTGAGTTCCCAATGGGACATGCTTGTATGAGTGTGCTTTTCAATATGTAACAACATTTTAAGGAACGGACTCTAAGTATCATGGTGAATTCAGTAGGTTCCCAATAGGATTCGCATGTAATAAGCTTGTTATTCAAGATAGAGCAACGTTTTAAGGAACGGAAACACTGTTTCTCTGTGAATTCAGTTAGTTCCCAGTAGCAGGCTCCTGTAATATACGTACTTCTAAAGATTTATCAAAATTTGGTGTGCCGAATCTGAGTATCATGGTGAATTCAGTAGGTTCCCAATAGGATTCGCATGTAATAAGCTTGTTATTCAAGATAGAGCAACGTTTTAAGGAACGGAAACACTGTTTCTTTGTGAATTCAGTTAGTTCCCAGTAGCAGGCTCTTGTAATATGCGTACTTCTAAAGATTTATCAAAATTTGGTGTGCCGAATCTGAGTAACATGGTGAATTCGGTTAGTTTCCAATAGGCCGCAATAGTAATAAGTGGACTGTTCGGGATATAGAAAAATTTTCACGAATGGAATCAAAATTTCTAGGCGAATTCAGTGAGTTCCCAAAGGGTCATGCTTGTGTGAGTGTGCTTTTCAATATGTAACAACATTTTAAGGAACGGACTCTAAGTATCATGGTGAATTCAGTAGGTTCCCAATAGGATTCGCATGTAATAAGCTTGTTATTCAAGATAGAGCAACTTTTTAAGGAACGGAAACACTGTTTCTCTGTGAATTCAGTTAGTTCCCAGTAGCAGGCTCTTGTAATATGCGTACTTCTTAAGATTTATCAAAATTTGGTGTGCCGAATCTGAGTAACATGGTGAATTCGGTTAGTTCCCAATAGGCCGCAGTAGTAATAAGTGGACTGTTCGGGATATAGAAAAATTTTCACGAGTGGAATCAAAATTTCTAGGCGAATTCAGTGAGTTCCCAATGCGACATGCTTGTATGAGTGTGCTTTTCAATATGTAACAACATTTTAAGGAACGGACTCTAAGTATCATCGTGAATTCAGTAGGTTCCCAATAGGATTCGCATGTAATAAGCTTGTTATTCAAGATAGAGCAACGTTTTAAGGAACGGAAACACTGTTTCTATGTGAATTCAGTAGGTTCCCAGTAGCAGGCTCTTGTAATATGCGTACTTCTAAAGATTTATCAAAATTTGGTGTGCCGAATCTGAGTAACATGGTGAATTCGGTTAGTTTCCAATAGGCCGCAATAGTAATAAGTGGACTGTTCGGGATATAGAAAAATTTTCACCAATGGAATCAAAATTTCTAGGCGAATTCAGTGAGTTCCCAAAGGGACATGCTTGTGTGAGTGTGCTTTTCAATATGTAACAACATTTTAAGGAACGGACTCTAAGTATCATGGTGAATTCAGTAGGTTCCCAATAGGATTCGCATGTAATAAGCTTGTTATTTAAGATAGAGCAACGTTTTAAGGAACGGAAACACTGTTTCTCTGTGAATTCAGTTAGTTCCCAGTAGCAGGCTCTTGTAATCTGCGTACTTCTTAAGATTTATCAAAATTTGGTGTGCCGAATCTGAGTAACATGGTGAATTCGGTTAGTTCCCAATAGGCCGCAGTCGTAATAAGTGGACTGTTCGGGATATAGAAAAATTTTCACGAGTGGAATCAAAATTTCTAGGCGAATTCAGTGAGTTCCCAATGGGACATGCTTGTATGAGTGTGCTTTTCAATATGTAACAACATTTTAAGGAACGGACTCTAAGTATCATGGTGAATTCAGTAGGTTCCCAATAGGATTCGCATGTAATAAGCTTGTTATTCAAGATAGAGCAACGTTTTAAGGAACGGAAACACTGTTTCTCTGTGAATTCAGTTAGTTCCCAGTAGCTGGCTCTTGTAATATGCGTACTTCTAAAGATTTATCAAAATTTGGTGTGCCGAATCTGAGTATCATGGTGAATTCAGTAGGTTCCCAATAGGATTCGCATGTAATAAGCTTGTTATTCAAGATAGAGCAACGTTTTAAGGAACGGAAACACTGTTTCTTTGTGAATTCAGTTAGTTCCCAGTAGCAGGCTCTTGTAATATGCGTACTTCTAAAGATTTATCAAAATTTGGTGTGCCGAATCTGAGTAACATGGTGAATTCGGTTAGTTTCCAATAGGCCGCAATAGTAATAAGTGGACTGTTCGGGATATAGAAAAATTTTCACGAATGGAATCAAAATTTCTAGGCGAATTCAGTGAGTTCCCAAAGGGTCATGCTTGTGTGAGTGTGCTTTTCAATATGTAACAACATTTTAAGGAACGGACTCTAAGTATCATGGTGAATTCAGTAGGTTCCCAATAGGATTCGCATGTAATAAGCTTGTTATTCAAGATAGAGCAACGTTTTAAGGAACGGAAACACTGTTTCTCTGTGAATTCAGTTAGTTCCCAGTAGCAGGCTCTTGTAATATGCGTACTTCTTAAGATTTATCAAAATTTGGTGTGCCGAATCTGAGTAACATGGTGAAATCGGTTAGTTCCCAATAGGCCGCAGTAGTAATAAGTGGACTGTTCGGGATATAGAAAAATTTTCACGAGTGGAATCAAAATTTCTAGGCGAATTCAGTGAGTTCCCAATGCGACATGCTTGTATGAGTGTGCTTTTCAATATGTAACAACATTTTAAGGAACGGACTCTAAGTATCATGGTGAATTCAGTAGGTTCCCAATAGGATTCGCATGTAATAAGCTTGTTATTCAAGATTGAGCAACGTTTTAAGGAACGGAAACACTGTTTCTCTGTGAATTCAGTTAGTTCCCAGTAGCAGGCTCTTGTAATATGCGTACTTCTAAAGATTTATCAAAATTTGGTGTGCCGAATCTGAGTAACATGGTGAATTCGGTTAGTTCCCAATAGGCCGCAATAGTAATAAGTGGACTGTTCGGGATATAGAAAAATTTTCACCAATGGAATCAAAATTTCTAGGCGAATTCAGTGAGTTCCCAAAGGGACATGCTTGTGTGAGTGTGCTTTTCAATATGTAACAATATTTTAAGGAACGGACTCTAAGTATCATGGTGAATTCAGTAGGTTCCCAATAGGATTCGCATGTAATAAGCTTGTTATTCAAGATAGAGCAACGTTTTAAGGAACGGAAACACTGTTTCTCTGTGAATTCAGTTAGTTCCCAGTAGCAGGCTCTTGTAATATGCGTACTTCTTAAGATTTATCAAAATTTGGTGTGCCGAATCTGAGTAACATGGTGAATTCGGTTAGTTCCCAATAGGCCGCAGTAGTAATAAGTGGACTGTTCGGGATATAGAAAAATTTTCACGAGTGGAATCAAAATTTCTAGGCGAATTCAGTGAGTTCCCATTGGGACATGCTTGTATGAGTGTGCTTTTCTATATGTAACAACATTTTAAGAAACGGACTCTAAGTATCATGGTGAATTCAGTAGGTTCCCAATAGGATTCGCATGTAATAAGCTTGTTATTCAAGATAGAGCAACGTTTTAAGGAACGGAAACACTGTTTCTCTGTGAATTCAGTTAGTTCCCAGTAGCAGGCTTTTGTAATATGCGTACTTCTAAAGATTTATCAAAATTTGGTGTGCCGAATCTGAGTAACATGGTGAATTCGGTTAGTTTCCAATAGGCCGCAGTAGTAATAAGTGGACTGTTCGGGATATAGAAAAATTTTCACGAATGGACTCAAAATTTCTAGGCGAATACAGTGAGTTCCCAATGGGACATGCTTGTATGAGTGTGCTTTTCAATATGTAACAACATTTTAAGGAACGGACTCTATGTATCATGGTGAATTCAGTAGGTTCCCAATAGGATTCGCATTTAATAAGCTTGTTATTCAAGATAGAGCAACGTTTTAAGGAACGGAAACACTGTTTCTCTGTGAATACAGTTAGTTCCCAGTAGCAGGCTCTTGTAATATGCGTACTTCTAAAGATTTATCAAAATTTGGTGTGCCGAATCTGAGTAACATGGTGAATTCGGTTAGTTTCCAATAGGCCGCAATAGTAATAAGTGGACTGTTCGGGATATAGAAAAATTTTCACCAATGGAATCAAAATTTCTAGGCGAATTCAGTGAGTTCCCAAAGGGACATGCTTGTGTGAGTGTGCTTTTCAATATGTAACAACATTTTAAGGAACGGACTCTAAGTATCATGGTGAATTCAGTAGGTTCCCAATAGGATTCGCATGTAATAAGCTTGTTATTCAAGATAGAGCAACGTTTTAAGGAACGGAAACACTGTTTCTCTGTGAATTCAGTTAGTTCCCAGTAGCAGGCTCTTGTAATATGCGTACTTCTTAAGATTTATCAAAATTTGGAGTGCCGAATCTGAGTAACATGGTGAATTCGGTTAGTTCCCAATAGGCCGCAGTAGTAATAAGTGGACTGTTCGGGATATAGAAAAATTTTCACGAGTGGAATCAAAATTTCTAGGCGAATTCAGTGAGTTCCCATTGGGACATGCTTGTATGAGTGTGCTTTTCTATATGTAACAACATTTTAAGAAACGGACTCTAAGTATCATGGTGAATTCAGTAGGTTCCCAATAGGATTCGCATGTAATAAGCTTGTTATTCAAGATAGAGCAACGTTTTAAGGAACGGAAACACTGTTTCTCTGTGAATTCAGTTAGTTCCCAGTAGCAGGCTTTTGTAATATGCGTACTTCTAAAGATTTATCAAAATTTGGTGTGCCGAATCTGAGTAACATGGTGAATTCGGTTAGTTTCCAATAGGCCGCAGTAGTAATAAGTGGACTGTTCGGGATATAGAAAAATTTTCACGAATGGACTCAAAATTTCTAGGCGAATACAGTGAGTTCCCAATGGGACATGCTTGTATGAGTGTGCTTTTCAATATGTAACAACATTTTAAGGAACGGACTCTATGTATCATGGTGAATTCAGTAGGTTCCCAATAGGATTCGCATTTAATAAGCTTGTTATTCAAGATAGAGCAACATTTTAAGGAACGGAAACACTGTTTCTCTGTGAATACAGTTAGTTCCCAGTAGCAGGCTCTTGTAATATGCGTACTTCTAAAGATTTATCAAAATTTGGTGTGCCGAATCTGAGTAACATGGTGAATTCGGTTAGTTTCCAATAGGCCGCAATAGTAATAAGTGGACTGTTCGGGATATAGAAAAATTTTCACCAATGGAATCAAAATTTCTAGGCGAATTCAGTGAGTTCCCAAAGGGACATGCTTGTGTGAGTGTGCTTTTCAATATGTAACAACATTTTAAGGAACGGACTCTAAGTATCATGGTGAATTCAGTAGGTTCCCAATAGGATTCGCATGTAATAAGCTTGTTATTCAAGATAGAGCAACGTTTTAAGGAACGGAAACACTGTTTCTCTGTGAATTCAGTTAGTTCCCAGTAGCAGGCTTTTGTAATATGCGTACTTCTAAAGATTTATCAAAATTTGGTGTGCCGAATCTGAGTAACATGGTGAATTCGGTTAGTTTCCAATAGGCCGCAGTAGTAATAAGTGGACTGTTCGGGATATAGAAAAATTTTCACGAATGGACTCAAAATTTCTAGGCGAATACAGTGAGTTCCCAATGGGACATGCTTGTATGAGTGTGCTTTTCAATATGTAACAACATTTTAAGGAACGGACTCTATGTATCATGGTGAATTCAGTAGGTTCCCAATAGGATTCGCATTTAATAAGCTTGTTATTCAAGATAGAGCAACATTTTAAGGAACGGAAACACTGTTTCTCTGTGAATACAGTTAGTTCCCAGTAGCAGGCTCTTGTAATATGCGTACTTCTAAAGATTTATCAAAATTTGGTGTGCCGAATCTGAGTAACATGGTGAATTCGGTTAGTTTCCAATAGGCCGCAATAGTAATAAGTGGACTGTTCGGGATATAGAAAAATTTTCACCAATGGAATCAAAATTTCTAGGCGAATTCAGTGAGTTCCCAAAGGGACATGCTTGTGTGAGTGTGCTTTTCAATATGTAACAACATTTTAAGGAACGGACTCTAAGTATCATGGTGAATTCAGTAGGTTCCCAATAGGATTCGCATGTAATAAGCTTGTTATTCAAGATAGAGCAACGTTTTAAGGAACGGAAACACTGTTTCTCTGTGAATTCAGTTAGTTCCCAGTAGCAGGCTCTTGTAATATGCGTACTTCTAAAGATTTATCAAAATTTGGTGTGCCGAATCTGAGTAACATGGTGAATTCGGTTAGTTTCCAATAGGCCGCAGTAGTAATAAGTGGACTGTTCGGGATATAGAAAAATTTTCACGAGTGGAATCAAAATTTCTAGGCGAATTCAGTGAGTTCCCATTGGGACATGCTTGTATGAGTGTGCTTTTCTATATGTAACAACATTTTAAGGAACGGACTCTAAGTATCATGGTGAATTCAGTAGGTTCCCAATAGGATTCGCATGTAATAAGCTTGTTATTCAAGATAGAGCAACGTTTTAAGGAACGGAAACACTGTTTCTCTGTGAATTCAGTTAGTTCCCAGTAGCAGGCTCATGTAATATGCGTACTTCTAAAGATTTATCAAAATTTGGTGTGCCAAATCTGAGTAACATGGTGAATTCGGTTAGTTCCCAATAGGCCGCAGTAGTAATAAGTGGACATTTCGGGATATAGAAAAATTTTCACGAATGGAATCAAAATTTCTAGGCGAATTCAGTGAGTTCCCAATGGGACATGCTTGTATGAGTGTGCTTTTCAATATGTAACAACATTTTACGGAACGGACGCTAAGTATCATGGTGAATTCAGTAGGTTCCCAATAGGATTCGCATGTAATAAGCTTGTTATTCAAGATAGAGCAACGTTTTAAGGAACGGAAACACTGTTTCTCTGTGAATTCAGTTAGTTCCCAGTAGCAGGCTCTTGTAATATGCGTACTTCTAAAGATTTATCAAAATTTGGTGTGCCGAATCTGAGTAACATGGTGAATTCGGTTAGTTTCCAATAGGCCGCAATAGTAATAAGTGGACTGTTCGGGATATAGAAAAATTTTCACGAGTGGAATCAAAATTTCTAGGCGAATTCAGTGAGTTCCCAAAGGGACATGCTTGTGTGAGTGTGCTTTTCAATATGTAACAACATTTTGAGGAACGGACTCTAAGTATCATGGTGAATTCAATAGGTTCCCAATAGGATTCGCATGTAATAAGCTTGTTATTCAAGATAGAGCAACGTTTTAAGGAACGGAAACACTGTTTCTCTGTGAATTCAGTTAGTTCCCAGTAGCAGGCTCTTGTAATATGCGTACTTCTTAAGATTTATCAAAATTTGGTGTGCCGAATCTGAGTAACATGGTGAATTCGGTTAGTTCCCAATAGGCCGCAGTAGTAATAAGTGGACTGTTCGGGATATAGAAAAATTTTCACGAGTGGAATCAAAATTTCTAGGCGAATTCAGTGAGTTCCCAATGGGACATGCTTGTATGAGTGTGCTTTTCAATATGTAACAACATTTTAAGGAACGGACTCTAAGTATCATGGTGAATTCAGTAGGTTCCCAATAGGATTCGCATGTAATAAGCTTGTTATTCAAGATAGAGCAACGTTTTAAGGAACGGAAACACTGTTTCTCTGTGAATTCAGTTAGTTCCCAGTAGCAGGCTCTTGTAATATGCGTACTTCTAAAGATTTATCAAAATTTGGTGTGCCGAATCTGAGTAACATTGTGAATTCGGTTAGTTTCCAATAGGCCGCAATAGTAATAAGTGGACTGTTCGGGATATAGAAAAATTTTCACGAATGGAATCAAAATTTCTAGGCGAATTCAGTGAGTTCCCAAAGGGACATGCTTGTGTGAGTGTGCTTTTCAATATGTAACAACATTTTAAGGAACGGACTCTAAGTATCATGGTGAATTCAGTAGGTTCCCAATAGGATTCGCATGTAATAAGCTTGTTATTCAAGATAGAGCAACGTTTTAAGGAACGGAAACACTGTTTCTTTGTGAATTCAGTTAGTTCCCAGTAGCAGGCTCTTGTAATATGCGTACTTCTAAAGATTTATCAAAATTTGGTGTGCCGAATCTGAGTAACATGGTGAATTCGGTTAGTTTCCAATAGGCCGCAATAGTAATAAGTGGACTGTTCGGGATATAGAAAAATTTTCACGAATGGAATCAAAATTTCTAGGCGAATTCAGTGAGTTCCCAAAGGGTCATGCTTGTGTGAGTGTGCTTTTCAATATGTAACAACATTTTAAGGAACGGACTCTAAGTATCATGGTGAATTCAGTAGGTTCCCAATAGGATTCGCATGTAATAAGCTTGTTATTCAAGATAGAGCAACGTTTTAAGGAACGGAAACACTGTTTCTCTGTGAATTCAGTTAGTTCCCAGTAGCAGGCTCTTGTAATATGCGTACTTCTTAAGATTTATCAAAATTTGGTGTGCCGAATCTGAGTAACATGGTGAATTCGGTTAGTTCCCAATAGGCCGCAGTAGTAATAAGTGGACTGTTCGGGATATAGAAAAATTTTCACGAGTGGAATCAAAATTTCTAGGCGAATTCAGTGAGTTCCCAATGCGACATGCTTGTATGAGTGTGCTTTTCAATATGTAACAACATTTTAAGGAACGGACTCTAAGTATCATGGTGAATTCAGTAGGTTCCCAATAGGATTCGCATGTAATAAGCTTGTTATTCAAGATAGAGCAACGTTTTGAGGAACGGAAACACTGTTTCTCTGTGAATTCAGTTAGTTCCCAGTAGCAGGCTCTTGTAATATGCGTACTTCTAAAGATTTATCAAAATTTGGTGTGCCGAATCTGAGTAACATGGTGAATTCGGTTAGTTTCCAATAGGCCGCAATAGTAATAAGTGGACTGTTCGGGATATAGAAAAATTTTCACGAATGGAATCAAAATTTCTAGGCGAATACAGTGAGTTCCCAAAGGGACATGCTTGTGTGAGTGTGCTTTTCAATATGTAACAACATTTTAAGGAACGGACTCTAAGTATCATGGTGAATTCAGTAGATTCCCAATAGGATTCGCATGTAATAAGCTTGTTATTCAAGATAGAGCAACGTTTTAAGGAACGGAAACACTGTTTCTCTGTGAATTCAGTTAGTTCCCAGTAGCAGGCTCTTGTAATATGCGTACTTCTAAAGATTTATCAAAATTTGGTGTGCCGAATCTGAGTAACATGGTGAATTCGGTTAGTTCCCAATAGGCCGCAGTAGTAATAAGTGGACTGTTCGGGATATAGAAAAATTTTCACGAGTGGAATCAAAATTTCTAGGCGAATTCAGTGAGTTCCCATTGGGACATGCTTGTATGAGTGTGCTTTTCTATATGTAACAACATTTTAAGGAACGGACTCTAAGTATCATGGTGAATTCAGTAGGTTCCCAATAGGATTCGCATGTAATAAGCTTGTTATTCAAGATAGAGCAACGTTTTAAGGAACGGAAACACTGTTTCTCTGTGAATTCAGTTAGTTCCCAGTAGCAGGCTCTTGTAATATGCGTACTTCTAAAGATTTATCAAAATTTGGTGTGCCGAATCTGAGTAACATTGTGAATTCGGTTAGTTCCCAGTAGGCCGCAGTAGTAATAAGTGGACTGTTCGGGATATAGAAAAATTTTCACGAGTGGAATCAAAATTTCTAGGCGAATTCAGTGAGTTCCCATTGGGACATGCTTGTATGAGTGTGCTTTTCTATATGTAACAACATTTTAAGGAACGGACTCTAAGTATCATGGTGAATTCAGTAGGTTCCCAATAGGATTCGCATGTAATAAGCTTGTTATTCAAGATAGAGCAACGTTTTAAGGAACGGAAACACTGTTTCTCTGTGAATTCAGTTAGTTCCCAGTAGCAGGCTCATGTAATATGCGTACTTCTAAAGATTTATCAAAATTTGGTGTGCCAAATCTGAGTAACATGGTGAATTCGGTTAGTTCCCAATAGGCCGCAGTAGTAATAAGTGGACATTTCGGGATATAGAAAAATTTTCACGAATGGAATCAAAATTTCTAGGCGAATTCAGTGAGTTCCCAATGGGACATGCTTGTATGAGTGTGCTTTTCAATATGTAACAAAATTTTACGGAACGGACGCTAAGTATCATGGTGAATTCAGTAGGTTCCCAATAGGATTCGCATGTAATAAGCTTGTTATTCAAGATAGAGCAACGTTTTAAGGAACGGAAACACTGTTTCTCTGTGAATTCAGTTAGTTCCCAGTAGCAGGCTCTTGTAATATGCGTACTTCTAAAGATTTATCAAAATTTGGTGTGCCGAATCTGAGTAACATGGTGAATTCGGTTAGTTTCCAATAGGCCGCAATAGTAATAAGTGGACTGTTCGGGATATAGAAAAATTTTCACGAATGGAATCAAAATTTCTAGGCGAATTCAGTGAGTTCCCAAAGGGTCATGCTTGTGTGAGTGTGCTTTTCAATATGTAACAACATTTTAAGGAACGGACTCTAAGTATCATGGTGAATTCAGTAGGTTCCCAATAGGATTCGCATGTAATAAGCTTGTTATTCAAGATAGAGCAACGTTTTAAGGAACGGAAACACTGTTTCTCTGTGAATTCAGTTAGTTCCCAGTAGCAGGCTCTTGTAATATGCGTACTTCTTAAGATTTATCAAAATTTGGTGTGCCGAATCTGAGTAACATGGTGAATTCGGTTAGTTCCCAATAGGCCGCAGTAGTAATAAGTGGACTGTTCGGGATATAGAAAAATTTTCACGAGTGGAATCAAAATTTCTAGGCGAATTCAGTGAGTTCCCAATGCGACATGCTTGTATGAGTGTGCTTTTCAATATGTAACAACATTTTAAGGAACGGACTATAAGTATCATGGTGAATTCAGTAGGTTCCCAATAGGATTCGCATGTAATAAGCTTGTTATTCAAGATAGAGCAACGTTTTAAGGAACGGAAACACTGTTTCTCTGTGAATTCAGTTAGTTCCCAGTAGCAGGCTCTTGTAATATGCGTACTTCTAAAGATTTATCAAAATTTGGTGTGCCGAATCTGAGTAACATGGTGAATTCGGTTAGTTTCCAATAGGCCACAATAGTAATAAGTGGACTGTTCGGGATATAGAAAAATTTTCACGAATGGAATCAAAATTTCTAGGCGAATACAGTGAGTTCCCAAAGGGACATGCTTGTGTGAGTGTGCTTTTCAATATGTAACAACATTTTAAGGAACGGACTCTAAGTATCATGGTGAATTCAGTAGATTCCCAATAGGATTCGCATGTAATAAGCTTGTTATTCAAGATAGAGCAACGTTTTAAGGAACGGAAACACTGTTTCTCTGTGAATTCAGTTAGTTCCCAGTAGCAGGCTCTTGTAATATGCGTACTTCTAAAGATTTATCAAAATTTGGTGTGCCGAATCTGAGTAACATGGTGAATTCGGTTAGTTCCCAATAGGCCGCAGTAGTAATAAGTGGACTGTTCGGGATATAGAAAAATTTTCACGAGTGGAATCAAAATTTCTAGGCGAATTCAGTGAGTTCCCATTGGGACATGCTTGTATGAGTGTGCTTTTCTATATGTAACAACATTTTAAGGAACGGACTCTAAGTATCATGGTGAATTCAGTAGGTTCCCAATAGGATTCGCATGTAATAAGCTTGTTATTCAAGATAGAGCAACGTTTTAAGGAACGGAAACACTGTTTCTCTGTGAATTCAGTTAGTTCCCAGTAGCAGGCTCTTGTAATATGCGTACTTCTAAAGATTTATCAAAATTTGGTGTGCCGAATCTGAGTAACATGGTGAATTCGGTTAGTTCCCAATAGGCCGCAGTAGTAATAAGTGGACTGTTCGGGATATAGAAAAATTTTCACGAGTGGAATCAAAATTTCTAGGCGAATTCAGTGAGTTCCCATTGGGACATGCTTGTATGAGTGTGCTTTTCTATATGTAACAACATTTTAAGGAACGGACTCTAAGTATCATGGTGAATTCAGTAGGTTCCCAATAGGATTCGCATGTAATAAGCTTGTTATTCAAGATAGAGCAACGTTTTAAGGAACGGAAACACTGTTTCTCTGTGAATTCAGTTAGTTCCCAGTAGCAGGCTCATGTAATATGCGTACTTCTAAAGATTTATCAAAATTTGGTATGCCAAATCTGAGTAACATGGTGAATTCGGTTAGTTCCCAATAGGCCGCAGTAGTAATAAGTGGACATTTCGGGATATAGAAAAATTTTCACGAATGGAATCAAAATTTCTAGGCGAATTCAGTGAGTTCCCAATGGGACATGCTTGTATGAGTGTGCTTTTCAATATGTAACAACATTTTACGGAACGGACGCTAAGTATCATGGTGAATTCAGTAGGTTCCCAATAGGATTCGCATGTAATAAGCTTGTTATTCAAGATAGAGCAACGTTTTAAGGAACGGAAACACTGTTTCTCTGTGAATTCAGTTAGTTCCCAGTAGCAGGCTCTTGTAATATGCGTACTTCTAAAGATTTATCAAAATTTGGTGTGCCGAATCTGAGTAACATGGTGAATTCGGTTAGTTTCCAATAGGCCGCAATAGTAATAAGTGGACTGTTCGGGATATAGAAAAATTTTCACGAATGGAATAAAAATTTCTAGGCGAATTCAGTGAGTTCCCAAAGGGACATGCTTGTGTGAGTGTGCTTTTCAATATGTAACAACATTTTAAGGAACGGACTCTAAGTATCATGGTGAATTCAGTAGGTTCCCAATAGGATTCGCATGTAATAAGCTTGTTATTCAAGATAGAGCAACGTTTTAAGGAACGGAAACACTGTTTCTCTGTGAATTCAGTTAGTTCCCAGTAGCAGGCTCTTGTAATATGCGTACTTCTTAAGATTTATCAAAATTTGGTGTGCTGAATCTGAGTAACATGGTGAATTCGGTTAGTTCCCAATAGGCCGCAGTAGTAATAAGTGGACTGTTCGGGATATAGAAAAATTTTCACGAGTGGAATCAAAATTTCTAGGCGAATTCAGTGAGTTCCCAAAGGGACATGCTTGTATGAGTGTGCTTTTCAATATGTAACAACATTTTAAGGAACGGACTCTAAGTATCATGGTGAATTCAGTAGGTTCCCAATAGGATTCGCATGTAATAAGCTTGTTATTCAAGATAGAGCAACGTTTTAAGGAACGGAAACACTGTTTCTCTGTGAATTCAGTTAGTTCCCAGTAGCAGGCTCTTGTAATATGCGTACTTCTAAAGATTTATCAAAATTTGGTGTGCCGAATCTGAGTAACATTGTGAATTCGGTTAGTTTCCAATAGGCCGCAATAGTATTAAGTGGACTGTTCGGGATATAGAAAAATTTTCACGAATGGAATCAAAATTTCTAGGCGAATTCAGTGAGTTCCCAAAGGGACATGCTTGTGTGAGTGTGCTTTTCAATATGTAACAACATTTTAAGGAACGGACTCTAAGTATCATGGTGAATTCAGTAGGTTCCCAATAGGATTCGCATGTAATAAGCTTGTTATTCAAGATAGAGCAACGTTTTAAGGAACGGAAACACTGTTTCTCTGTGAATTCAGTTAGTTCCCAGTAGCAGGCTTTTGTAATATGCGTACTTCTAAAGATTTATCAAAATTTGGTGTGCCGAATCTGAGTAACATGGTGAATTCGGTTAGTTCCCAATAGGCCGCAGTAGTAATAAGTGGACTGTTCGGGATATAGAAAAATTTTCACGAATGGACTCAAAATTTCTAGGCGAATTCAGTGAGTTCCCAATGGGACATGCTTGTATGAGTGTGCTTTTCAATATGTAACAACATTTTACGGAACGGACTCTAAGTATCATGGTGAATTCAGTAGGTTCCCAATAGGATTCGCATGTAATAAGCTTGTTATTCAAGATAGAGCAACGTTTTAAGGAACGGAAACACTGTTTCTCTGTGAATTCAGTTAGTTCCCAGTAGCAGGCTCTTGTAATATGCGTACTTCTAAAGATTTATCAAAATTTGGTGTGCCGAATCTGAGTAACATGGTGAATTCGGTTAGTTTCCAATAGGCCGCAGTAGTAATAAGTGGACTGTTCGGGATATAGAAAAATTTTCACGAATGGACTCAAAATTTCTAGGCGAATACAGTGAGTTCCCAATGGGACATGCTTGTATGAGTGTGCTTTTCAATATGTAACAACATTTTAAGGAACGGACTCTAAGTATCATGGTGAATTCAGTAGGTTCCCAATAGGATTCGCATGTAATAAGCTTGTTATTCAAGATAGAGCAACGTTTTAAGGAACGGAAACACTGTTTCTCTGTGAATTCAGTTAGTTCCCAGTAGCAGGCTCTTGTAATATGCGTACTTCTAAAGATTTATCAAAATTTGGTGTGCCGAATCTGAGTAACATGGTGAATTCGGTTAGTTCCCAATAGGCCGCAGTAGTAATAAGTGGACTGTTCGGGATATAGAAAAATTTTCACGAGTGGAATCAAAATTTCTAGGCGAATTCAGTGAGTTCCCATTGGGACATGCTTGTATGAGTGTGCTTTTCTATATGTAACAACATTTTAAGAAACGGACTCTAAGTATCATGGTGAATTCAGTAGGTTCCCAATAGGATTCGCATGTAATAAGCTTGTTATTCAAGATAGAGCAACGTTTTAAGGAACGGAAACACTGTTTCTCTGTGAATTCAGTTAGTTCCCAGTAGCAGGCTCTTGTAATATGCGTACTTCTAAAGATTTATCAAAATTTGGTGTGCCGAATCTGAGTAACATGGTGAATTCGGTTAGTTCCCAATAGGCCGCATTAGTAATAAGTGGACTGTTCGGGATATAGAAAAATTTTCACGAGTGGAATCAAAATTTCTAGGCGAATTCAGTGAGTTCCCAATGGGACATGCTTGTATGAGTGTGCTTTTCAATATGTAACAACATTTTAAGGAACGGACTCTAAGTATCATGGTGAATTCAGTAGGTTCCCAATAGGATTCGCATGTAATAAGCTTGTTATTCAGATAGAGCAACGTTTTAAGGAACGGAAACACTGTTTCTCTGTGAATTCAGTTAGTTCCCAGTAGCAGGCTCTTGTAATATGCGTACTTCTTAAGATTTATCAAAATTTGGTGTGCTGAATCTGAGTAACATGGTGAATTCGGTTAGTTTCCAATAGGCCGCAATAGTAATAAGTGGACTGTTCGGGATATAGAAAAATTTTCACGAATGGAATCAAAATTTCTAGGCGAATTCAGTGAGTTCCCAAAGGGACATGCTTGTGTGAGTGTGCTTTTCAATATGTAACAACATTTTAAGGAACGGACTCTAAGTATCATGGTGAATTCAGTAGGTTCCCAATAGGATTCGCATGTAATAAGCTTGTTATTCAAGATAGAGCAACGTTTTAAGGAACGGAAACACTGTTTCTCTGTGAATTCAGTTAGTTCCCAGTAGCAGGCTCTTGTAATATGCGTACTTCTAAAGATTTATCAAAATTTGGTGTGCCGAATCTGAGTAACATTGTGAATTCGGTTATTTCCAATAGGCCGCAATAGTAATAAGTGGACTGTTCGGGATATAGAAAAATTTTCACGAATGGAATCAAAATTTCTAGGCGAATTCAGTGAGTTCCCAAAGGGACATGCTTGTGTGAGTGTGCTTTTCAATATGTAACAACATTTTAAGGAACGGACTCTAAGTATCATGGTTAATTCTGTAGGTTCCCAATAGGATTCGCATGTAATAAGCTTGTTATTCAAGATAGAGCAACGTTTTAAGGAACGGAAACACTGTTTCTCTGTGAATTCAGTTAGTTCCCAGTAGCAGGCTCTTGTAATATGCGTACTTCTTAAGATTTATCAAAATTTGGTGTGCCGAATCTGAGTAACATGGTGAATTCGGTTAGTTCCCAATAGGCCGCATTAGTAATAAGTGGACTGTTTGGGATATAGAAAAATTTTCACGAGTGGAATCAAAATTTCTAGGCGAATTCAGTGAGTTCCCAATGGGACATGCTTGTATGAGTGTGCTTTTCAATATGTAACAACATTTTAAGGAACGGACTCTAAGTATCATGGTGAATTCAGTAGGTTCCCAATAGGATTCGCATGTAATAAGCTTGTTATTCAAGATAGAGCAACGTTTTAAGGAACGGAAACACTGTTTCTCTGTGAATTCAGTTAGTTCCCAGTAGCAGGCTCTTGTAATATGCGTACTTCTAAAGATTTATCAAAATTTGGTGTGCCGAATCTGAGTAACATTGTGAATTCGGTTAGTTTCCAATAGGCCGCAATAGTAATAAGTGGACTGTTCGGGATAGAGAAAAATTTTCACGAATGGAATCAAAATTTCTAGGCGAATTCAGTGAGTTCCCAAAGGGACATGCTTGTGTGAGTGTGCTTTTCAATATGTAACAACATTTTAAGGAACGGACTCTAAGTATCATGGTGAATTCAGTAGGTTCCCAATAGGATTCGCATGTAATAAGCTTGTTATTCAAGATAGAGCAACGTTTTAAGGAACGGAAACACTGTTTCTTTGTGAATTCAGTTAGTTCCCAGTAGCAGGCTCTTGTAATATGCGTACTTCTAAAGATTTATCAAAATTTGGTGTGCCGAATCTGAGTAACATGGTGAATTCGGTTAGTTCCCAATAGGCCGAAGTAGTAATAAGTGGACTGTTCGGGATATAGAAAAATTTTCACGAATGGAATCAAAATTTCTAGGCGAATTCAGTGAGTTCCCATTGGGACATGCTTGTATGAGTGTGCTTTTCTATATGTAACAACATTTTAAGAAACGGACTCTAAGTATCATGGTGAATTCAGTAGGTTCCCAATAGGATTCGCATGTAATAAGCTTGTTATTCAAGATAGAGCAACGTTTTAAGGAACGGAAACACTGTTTCTCTGTGAATTCAGTTAGTTCCCAGTAGCAGGCTCTTGTAATATGCGTACTTCTAAAGATTTATCAAAATTTGGTGTGCCGAATCTGAGTAACATGGTGAATTCGGTTAGTTTCCAATAGGCCGCAGTAGTAATAAGTGGACTGTTCGGGATATAGAAAAATTTTCACGAATGGACTCAAAATTTCTAGGCGAATACAGTGAGTTCCCAATGGGACATGCTTGTATGAGTGTGCTTTTCAATATGTAACAACATTTTAAGGAACGGACTCTAAGTATCATGGTGAATTCAGTAGGTTCCCAATAGGATTCGCATTTAATAATCTTGTTATTCAAAATAGAGCAACGTTTTAAGGAACGGAAACACTGTTTCTCTGTGAATTCAGTTAGTTCCCAGTAGCAGGCTCTTGTAATATGCGTACTTCTAAAGATTTATCAAAATTTGGTGTGCCGAATCTGAGTAACATGGTGAATTCGGTTAGTTTCCAATAGGCCGCAGTAGTAATAAGTGGACTGTTCGGGATATAGAAAAATTTTCACGAATGGACTCAAAATTTCTAGGCGAATACAGTGAGTGCCCAATGGGACATGCTTGTATGAGTGTGCTTTTCAATATGTAACAACATTTTAAGGAACGGACTCTAAGTATCATGGTGAATTCAGTAGGTTCCCAATAGGATTCGCATGTAATAAGCTTGTTATTCAAGATAGAGCAACGTTTTAAGGAACGGAAACACTGTTTCTCTGTGAATTCAGTTAGTTCCCAGTAGCAGGCTCTTGTAATATGCGTACTTCTAAAGATTTATCAAAATTTGGTGTGCCGAATCTGAGTAACATGGTGAATTCGGTTAGTTTCCAATAGGCCGCAGTCGTAATAAGTGGACTGTTCGGGATATAGAAAAATTTTCACGAGTGGAATCAAAATTTCTAGGCGAATTCAGTGAGTTCCCAATGGGACATGCTTGTATGAGTGTGCTTTTCAATATGTAACAACATTTTAAGGAACGGACTCTAAATATCATGGTGAATTCAGTAGGTTCCCAATAGGATTCGCATGTAATAAGCTTGTTATTCAAGATAGAGCAACGTTTTAAGGAACGGAAACACTGTTTCTCTGTGAATTCAGTTAGTTCCCAGTAGCAGGCTCTTGTAATATGCGTACTTCTTAAGATTTATCAAAATTTGGTGTGCCGAATCTGAGTAACATTGTGAATTCGGTTAGTTCCCAATAGGCCGCAGTCGTAATAAGTGGACTGTTCGGGATATAGAAAAATTTTCACGAGTGGAATCAAAATTTCTAGGCGAATTCAGTGAGTTCCCAATGGGACATGCTTGTATGAGTGTGCTTTTCAATATGTAACAACATTTTAAGGAACGGACTCTAAGTATCATGGTGAATTCAGTAGGTTCCCAATAGGATTCGCATGTAATAAGCTTGTTATTCAAGATAGAGCAACGTTTTAAGGAACGGAAACACTGTTTCTCTGTGAATTCAGTTAGTTCCCAGTAGCAGGCTCTTGTAATATGCGTACTTCTAAAGATTTATCAAAATTTGGTGTGCCGAATCTGAGTAACATGGTGAATTCGGTTAGTTCCCAATAGGCCGCATTAGTAATAAGTGGACTGTTTGGGATATAGAAAATTTTCACGAGTGGAATCAAAATTTCTAGGCGAATTCAGTGAGTTCCCAATGGGACATGCTTGTATGAGTGTGCTTTTCAATATGTAACAACATTTTAAGGAACGGACTCTAAGTATCATGGTGAATTCAGTAGGTTCCCAATAGGATTCGCATGTAATAAGCTTGTTATTCAAGATAGAGCAACGTTTTAAGGAACGGAAACACTGTTTCTCTGTGAATTCAGTTAGTTCCCAGTAGCAGGCTCTTGTAATATGCGTACTTCTAAAGATTTATCAAAATTTGGTGTGCCGAATCTGAGTAACATTGTGAATTCGGTTAGTTTCCAATAGGCCGCAATAGTAATAAGTGGACTGTTCGGGATATAGAAAAATTTTCACGAATGGAATCAAAATTTCTAGGCGAATTCAGTGAGTTCCCAAAGGGACATGCTTGTGTGAGTGTGCTTTTCAATATGTAACAACATTTTAAGGAACGGACTCTAAGTATCATGGTGAATTCAGTAGGTTCCCAATAGGATTCGCATGTAATAAGCTTGTTATTCAAGATAGAGCAACGTTTTAAGGAACGGAAACACTGTTTCTTTGTGAATTCAGTTAGTTCCCAGTAGCAGGCTCTTGTAATATGCGTACTTCTAAAGATTTATCAAAATTTGGTGTGCCGAATCTGAGTAACATGGTGAATTCGGTTAGTTCCCAATAGGCCGAAGTAGTAATAAGTGGACTGTTCGGGATATAGAAAAATTTTCACGAGTGGAATCAAAATTTCTAGGCGAATTCAGTGAGTTCCCATTGGGACATGCTTGTATGAGTGTGCTTTTCTATATGTAACAACATTTTAAGAAACGGACTCTAAGTATCATGGTGAATTCAGTAGGTTCCCAATAGGATTCGCATGTAATAATCTTGTTATTCAAGATAGAGCAACGTTTTAAGGAACGGAAACACTGTTTCTCTGTGAATTCAGTTAGTTCCCAGTAGCAGGCTCTTGTAATATGCGTACTTCTAAAGATTTATCAAAATTTGGTGTGCCGAATCTGAGTAACATGGTGAATTCGGTTAGTTTCCAATAGGCCGCAATAGTAATAAGTGGACTGTTCGGGATATAGAAAAATTTTCACGAATGGAATCAAAATTTCTAGGCGAATTCAGTGAGTTCCCAAAGGGACATGCTTGTGTGAGTGTGCTTTTCAATATGTAATAACATTTTAAGGAACGGACTCTAAGTATCATGGTGAATTCAGTAGGTTCCCAATAGGATTCGCATGTAATAAGCTTGTTATTCAAGATAGAGCAACGTTTTAAGGAACGGAAACACTGTTTCTCTGTGAATTCAGTTAGTTCCCAGTAGCAGGCTCTTGTAATATGCGTACTTCTAAAGATTTATCAAAATTTGGTGTGCCGAATCTGAGTAACATGGTGAATTCGGTTAGTTCCCAATAGGCCGAAGTAGTAATAAGTGGACTGTTCGGGATATAGAAAAATTTTCACGAGTGGAATCAAAATTTCTAGGCGAATTCAGTGAGTTCCCATTGGGACATGCTTGTATGAGTGTGCTTTTCTATATGTAACAACATTTTAAGAAACGGACTCTAAGTATCATGGTGAATTCAGTAGTTTCCCAATAGGATTCGCATGTAATAAGCTTGTTATTCAAGATAGAGCAACGTTTTAAGGAACGGAAACACTGTTTCTCTGTGAATTCAGTTAGTTCCCAGTAGCAGGCTCTTGTAATATGCGTACTTCTAAAGATTTTTCAAAATTTCGTGTGCCGAATCTGAGTAACATGGTGAATTCGGTTAGTTCCCAATAGGCCGCATTAGTAATAAGTGGACTGTTCGGGATATAGAAAAATTTTCACGAGTGGAATCAAAATTTCTAGGCGAATTCAGTGAGTTCCCAATGGGACATGCTTGTATGAGTGTGCTTTTCAATATGTAACAACATTTTAAGGAACGGACTCTAAGTATCATGGTGAATTCAGTAGGTTCCCAATAGGATTCGCATGTAATAAGCTTGTTATTCAAGATAGAGCAACGTTTTAAGGAACGGAAACACTGTTTCTCTGTGAATTCAGTTAGTTCCCAGTAGCAGGCTCTTGTAATATGCGTACTTCTAAAGATTTATCAAAATTTGGTGTGCCGAATCTGAGTAACATTGTGAATTCGGTTAGTTTCCAATAGGCCGCAATAGTAATAAGTGGACTGTTCGGGATATAGAAAAATTTTCACGAATGGAATCAAAATTTCTAGGCGAATTCAGTGAGTTCCCAAAGGGACATGCTTGTGTGAGTGTGCTTTTCAATATGTAACAACATTTTAAGGAACGGACTCTAAGTATCATGGTGAATTCAGTAGGTTCCCAATAGGATTCGCATGTAATAAGCTTGTTATTCAAGATAGAGCAACGTTTTAAGGAACGGAAACACTGTTTCTTTGTGAATTCAGTTAGTTCCCAGTAGCAGGCTCTTGTAATATGCGTACTTCTAAAGATTTATCAAAATTTGGTGTGCCGAATCTGAGTAACATGGTGAATTCGGTTAGTTCCCAATAGGCCGAAGTAGTAATAAGTGGACTGTTCGGGATATAGAAAAATTTTCACGAGTGGAATCAAAATTTCTAGGCGAATTCAGTGAGTTCCCATTGGGACATGCTTGTATGAGTGTGCTTTTCTATATGTAACAACATTTTAAGAAACGGACTCTAAGTATCATGGTGAATTCAGTAGGTTCCCAATAGGATTCGCATGTAATAAGCTTGTTATTCAAGATAGAGCAACGTTTTAAGGAACGGAAACACTGTTTCTCTGTGAATTCAGTTAGTTCCCAGTAGCAGGCTCTTGTAATATGCGTACTTCTAAAGATTTATCAAAATTTGGTGTGCCGAATCTGAGTAACATGGTGAATTCGGTTAGTTCCCAATAGGCCGCATTAGTAATAAGTGGACTGTTCGGGATATAGAAAAATTTTCACGAGTGGAATCAAAATTTCTAGGCGAATTCAGTGAGTTCCCAATGGGACATGCTTGTATGAGTGTGCTTTTCAATATGTAACAACATTTTAAGGAACGGACTCTAAGTATCATGGTGAATTCAGTAGGTTCCCAATAGGATTCGCATGTAATAAGCTTGTTATTCAGATAGAGCAACGTTTTAAGGAACGGAAACACTGTTTCTCTGTGAATTCAGTTAGTTCCCAGTAGCAGGCTCTTGTAATATGCGTACTTCTTAAGATTTATCAAAATTTGGTGTGCTGAATCTGAGTAACATGGTGAATTCGGTTAGTTTCCAATAGGCCGCAATAGTAATAAGTGGACTGTTCGGGATATAGAAAAATTTTCACGAATGGAATCAAAATTTCTAGGCGAATTCAGTGAGTTCCCAAAGGGACATGCTTGTGTGAGTGTGCTTTTCAATATGTAACAACATTTTAAGGAACGGACTCTAAGTATCATGGTGAATTCAGTAGGTTCCCAATAGGATTCGCATGTAATAAGCTTGTTATTCAAGATAGAGCAACGTTTTAAGGAACGGAAACACTGTTTCTCTGTGAATTCAGTTAGTTCCCAGTAGCAGGCTCTTGTAATATGCGTACTTCTAAAGATTTATCAAAATTTGGTGTGCCGAATCTGAGTAACATTGTGAATTCGGTTATTTCCAATAGGCCGCAATAGTAATAAGTGGACTGTTCGGGATATAGAAAAATTTTCACGAATGGAATCAAAATTTCTAGGCGAATTCAGTGAGTTCCCAAAGGGACATGCTTGTGTGAGTGTGCTTTTCAATATGTAACAACATTTTAAGGAACGGACTCTAAGTATCATGGTTAATTCTGTAGGTTCCCAATAGGATTCGCATGTAATAAGCTTGTTATTCAAGATAGAGCAACGTTTTAAGGAACGGAAACACTGTTTCTCTGTGAATTCAGTTAGTTCCCAGTAGCAGGCTCTTGTAATATGCGTACTTCTTAAGATTTATCAAAATTTGGTGTGCCGAATCTGAGTAACATTGTGAATTCGGTTAGTTTCCAATAGGCCGCAATAGTAATAAGTGGACTGTTCGGGATATAGAAAAATTTTCACGAATGGAATCAAAATTTCTAGGCGAATTCAGTGAGTTCCCAAAGGGACATGCTTGTGTGAGTGTGCTTTTCAATATGTAACAACATTTTAAGGAACGGACTCTAAGTATCATGGTGAATTCAGTAGGTTCCCAATAGGATTCGCATGTAATAAGCTTGTTATTCAAGATAGAGCAACGTTTTAAGGAACGGAAACACTGTTTCTTTGTGAATTCAGTTAGTTCCCAGTAGCAGGCTCTTGTAATATGCGTACTTCTAAAGATTTATCAAAATTTGGTGTGCCGAATCTGAGTAACATGGTGAATTCGGTTAGTTCCCAATAGGCCGAAGTAGTAATAAGTGGACTGTTCGGGATATAGAAAAATTTTCACGAATGGAATCAAAATTTCTAGGCGAATTCAGTGAGTTCCCATTGGGACATGCTTGTATGAGTGTGCTTTTCTATATGTAACAACATTTTAAGAAACGGACTCTAAGTATCATGGTGAATTCAGTAGGTTCCCAATAGGATTCGCATGTAATAAGCTTGTTATTCAAGATAGAGCAACGTTTTAAGGAACGGAAACACTGTTTCTCTGTGAATTCAGTTAGTTCCCAGTAGCAGGCTCTTGTAATATGCGTACTTCTAAAGATTTATCAAAATTTGGTGTGCCGAATCTGAGTAACATGGTGAATTCGGTTAGTTTCCAATAGGCCGCAGTAGTAATAAGTGGACTGTTCGGGATATAGAAAAATTTTCACGAATGGACTCAAAATTTCTAGGCGAATACAGTGAGTTCCCAATGGGACATGCTTGTATGAGTGTGCTTTTCAATATGTAACAACATTTTAAGGAACGGACTCTAAGTATCATGGTGAATTCAGTAGGTTCCCAATAGGATTCGCATTTAATAATCTTGTTATTCAAAATAGAGCAACGTTTTAAGGAACGGAAACACTGTTTCTCTGTGAATTCAGTTAGTTCCCAGTAGCAGGCTCTTGTAATATGCGTACTTCTAAAGATTTATCAAAATTTGGTGTGCCGAATCTGAGTAACATGGTGAATTCGGTTAGTTTCCAATAGGCCGCAGTAGTAATAAGTGGACTGTTCGGGATATAGAAAAATTTTCACGAATGGACTCAAAATTTCTAGGCGAATACAGTGAGTTCCCAATGGGACATGCTTGTATGAGTGTGCTTTTCAATATGTAACAACATTTTAAGGAACGGACTCTAAGTATCATGGTGAATTCAGTAGGTTCCCAATAGGATTCGCATGTAATAAGCTTGTTATTCAAGATAGAGCAACGTTTTAAGGAACGGAAACACTGTTTCTCTGTGAATTCAGTTAGTTCCCAGTAGCAGGCTCTTGTAATATGCGTACTTCTAAAGATTTATCAAAATTTGGTGTGCCGAATCTGAGTAACATGGTGAATTCGGTTAGTTTCCAATAGGCCGCAGTCGTAATAAGTGGACTGTTCGGGATATAGAAAAATTTTCACGAGTGGAATCAAAATTTCTAGGCGAATTCAGTGAGTTCCCAATGGGACATGCTTGTATGAGTGTGCTTTTCAATATGTAACAACATTTTAAGGAACGGACTCTAAATATCATGGTGAATTCAGTAGGTTCCCAATAGGATTCGCATGTAATAAGCTTGTTATTCAAGATAGAGCAACGTTTTAAGGAACGGAAACACTGTTTCTCTGTGAATTCAGTTAGTTCCCAGTAGCAGGCTCTTGTAATATGCGTACTTCTTAAGATTTATCAAAATTTGGTGTGCCGAATCTGAGTAACATTGTGAATTCGGTTAGTTCCCAATAGGCCGCAGTCGTAATAAGTGGACTGTTCGGGATATAGAAAAATTTTCACGAGTGGAATCAAAATTTCTAGGCGAATTCAGTGAGTTCCCAATGGGACATGCTTGTATGAGTGTGCTTTTCAATATGTAACAACATTTTAAGGAACGGACTCTAAGTATCATGGTGAATTCAGTAGGTTCCCAATAGGATTCGCATGTAATAAGCTTGTTATTCAAGATAGAGCAACGTTTTAAGGAACGGAAACACTGTTTCTCTGTGAATTCAGTTAGTTCCCAGTAGCAGGCTCTTGTAATATGCGTACTTCTAAAGATTTATCAAAATTTGGTGTGCCGAATCTGAGTAACATGGTGAATTCGGTTAGTTCCCAATAGGCCGCATTAGTAATAAGTGGACTGTTTGGGATATAGAAAAATTTTCACGAGTGGAATCAAAATTTCTAGGCGAATTCAGTGAGTTCCCAATGGGACATGCTTGTATGAGTGTGCTTTTCAATATGTAACAACATTTTAAGGAACGGACTCTAAGTATCATGGTGAATTCAGTAGGTTCCCAATAGGATTCGCATGTAATAAGCTTGTTATTCAAGATAGAGCAACGTTTTAAGGAACGGAAACACTGTTTCTCTGTGAATTCAGTTAGTTCCCAGTAGCAGGCTCTTGTAATATGCGTACTTCTAAAGATTTATCAAAATTTGGTGTGCCGAATCTGAGTAACATTGTGAATCCGGTTAGTTTCCAATAGGCCGCAATAGTAATAAGTGGACTGTTCGGGATATAGAAAAATTTTCACGAATGGAATCAAAATTTCTAGGCGAATTCAGTGAGTTCCCAAAGGGACATGCTTGTGTGAGTGTGCTTTTCAATATGTAACAACATTTTAAGGAACGGACTCTAAGTATCATGGTGAATTCAGTAGGTTCCCAATAGGATTCGCATGTAATAAGCTTGTTATTCAAGATAGAGCAACGTTTCAAGGAACGGAAACACTGTTTCTTTGTGAATTCAGTTAGTTCCCAGTAGCAGGCTCTTGTAATATGCGTACTTCTAAAGATTTATCAAAATTTGGTGTGCCGAATCTGAGTAACATGGTGAATTCGGTTAGTTCCCAATAGGCCGAAGTAGTAATAAGTGGACTGTTCGGGATATAGAAAAATTTTCACGAGTGGAATCAAAATTTCTAGGCGAATTCAGTGAGTTCCCATTGGGACATGCTTGTATGAGTGTGCTTTTCTATATGTAACAACATTTTAAGAAACGGACTCTAAGTATCATGGTGAATTCAGTAGGTTCCCAATAGGATTCGCATGTAATAAGCTTGTTATTCAAGATAGAGCAACGTTTTAAGGAACGGAAACACTGTTTCTCTGTGAATTCAGTTAGTTCCCAGTAGCAGGCTCTTGTAATATGCGTACTTCTAAAGATTTATCAAAATTTCGTGTGCCGAATCTGAGTAACATGGTGAATTCGGTTAGTTTCCAATAGGCCGCAGTAGTAATAAGTGGACTGTTCGGGATATAGAAAAATTTTCACGAATGGACTCAAAATTTCTAGGCGAATACAGTGAGTTCCCAATGGGACATGCTTGTATGAGTGTGCTTTTCAATATGTAACAACATTTTAAGGAACGGACTCTAAGTATCATGGTGAATTCAGTAGGTTCCCAATAGGATTCGCATTTAATAATCTTGTTATTCAAGATAGAGCAACGTTTTAAGGAACGGAAACACTGTTTCTCTGTGAATTCAGTTAGTTCCCAGTAGCAGGCTCTTGTAATATGCGTACTTCTAAAGATTTATCAAAATTTGGTGTGCCGAATCTGAGTAACATGGTGAATTCGGTTAGTTTCCAATAGGCCGCAGTAGTAATAAGTGGACTGTTCGGGATATAGAAAAATTTTCACGAATGGACTCAAAATTTCTAGGCGAATACAGTGAGTTCCCAATGGGACATGCTTGTATGAGTGTGCTTTTCAATATGTAACAACATTTTAAGGAACGGACTCTAAGTATCATGGTGAATTCAGTAGGTTCCCAAAGGATTCGCATTTAATAATCTTGTTATTCAAGATAGAGCAACGTTTTAAGGAACGGAAACACTGTTTCTCTGTGAATTCAGTTAGTTCCCAGTAGCAGGCTCTTGTAATATGCGTACTTCTAAAGATTTATCAAAATTTGGTGTGCCGAATCTGAGTAACATGGTGAATTCGGTTAGTTTCCAATAGGCCGCAATAGTAATAAGTGGACTGTTCGGGATATAGAAAAATTTTCACGAATGGAATCAAAATTTCTAGGCGAATTCAGTGAGTTCCCAAAGGGACATGCTTGTGTGAGTGTGCTTTTCAATATGTAATAACATTTTAAGGAACGGACTCTAAGTATCATGGTGAATTCAGTAGGTTCCCAATAGGATTCGCATGTAATAAGCTTGTTATTCAAGATAGAGCAACGTTTTAAGGAACGGAAACACTGTTTCTCTGTGAATTCAGTTAGTTCCCAGTAGCAGGCTCTTGTAATATGCGTACTTCTAAAGATTTATCAAAATTTGGTGTGCCGAATCTGAGTAACATGGTGAATTCGGTTAGTTCCCAATAGGCCGAAGTAGTAATAAGTGGACTGTTCGGGATATAGAAAAATTTTCACGAGTGGAATCAAAATTTCTAGGCGAATTCAGTGAGTTCCCATTGGGACATGCTTGTATGAGTGTGCTTTTCTATATGTAACAACATTTTAAGAAACGGACTCTAAGTATCATGGTGAATTCAGTAGTTTCCCAATAGGATTCGCATGTAATAAGCTTGTTATTCAAGATAGAGCAACGTTTTAAGGAACGGAAACACTGTTTCTCTGTGAATTCAGTTAGTTCCCAGTAGCAGGCTCTTGTAATATGCGTACTTCTAAAGATTTTTCAAAATTTCGTGTGCCGAATCTGAGTAACATGGTGAATTCGGTTAGTTCCCAATAGGCCTCATTAGTAATAAGTGGACTGTTCGGGATATAGAAAAATTTTCACGAGTGGAATCAAAATTTCTAGGCGAATTCAGTGAGTTCCCAATGGGACATGCTTGTATGAGTGTGCTTTTCAATATGTAACAACATTTTAAGGAACGGACTCTAAGTATCATGGTGAATTCAGTAGGTTCCCAATAGGATTCGCATGTAATAAGCTTGTTATTCAAGATAGAGCAACGTTTTAAGGAACGGAAACACTGTTTCTCTGTGAATTCAGTTAGTTCCCAGTAGCAGGCTCTTGTAATATGCGTACTTCTAAAGATTTATCAAAATTTGGTGTGCCGAATCTGAGTAACATTGTGAATTCGGTTAGTTTCCAATAGGCCGCAATAGTAATAAGTGGACTGTTCGGGATATAGAAAAATTTTCACGAATGGAATCAAAATTTCTAGGCGAATTCAGTGAGTTCCCAAAGGGACATGCTTGTGTGAGTGTGCTTTTCAATATGTAACAACATTTTAAGGAACGGACTCTAAGTATCATGGTGAATTCAGTAGGTTCCCAATAGGATTCGCATGTAATAAGCTTGTTATTCAAGATAGAGCAACGTTTTAAGGAACGGAAACACTGTTTCTTTGTGAATTCAGTTAGTTCCCAGTAGCAGGCTCTTGTAATATGCGTACTTCTAAAGATTTATCAAAATTTGGTGTGCCGAATCTGAGTAACATGGTGAATTCGGTTAGTTCCCAATAGGCCGAAGTAGTAATAAGTGGACTGTTCGGGATATAGAAAAATTTTCACGAGTGGAATCAAAATTTCTAGGCGAATTCAGTGAGTTCCCATTGGGACATGCTTGTATGAGTGTGCTTTTCTATATGTAACAACATTTTAAGAAACGGACTCTAAGTATCATGGTGAATTCAGTAGGTTCCCAATAGGATTCGCATGTAATAAGCTTGTTATTCAAGATAGAGCAACGTTTTAAGGAACGGAAACACTGTTTCTCTGTGAATTCAGTTAGTTCCCAGTAGCAGGCTCTTGTAATATGCGTACTTCTAAAGATTTATCAAAATTTGGTGTGCCGAATCTGAGTAACATGGTGAATTCGGTTAGTTTCCAATAGGCCGCAGTAGTAATAAGTGGACTGTTCGGGATATAGAAAAATTTTCACGAATGGACTCAAAATTTCTAGGCGAATACAGTGAGTTCCCAATGGGACATGCTTGTATGAGTGTGCTTTTCAATATGTAACAACATTTTAAGGAACGGACTCTAAGTATCATGGTGAATTCAGTAGGTTCCCAATAGGATTCGCATTTAATAATCTTGTTATTCAAGATAGAGCAACGTTTTAAGGAACGGAAACACTGTTTCTCTGTGAATTCAGTTAGTTCCCAGTAGCAGGCTCTTGTAATATGCGTACTTCTAAAGATTTATCAAAATTTGGTGTGCCGAATCTGAGTAACATGGTGAATTCGGTTAGTTTCCAATAGGCCGCAGTAGTAATAAGTGGACTGTTCGGGATATAGAAAAATTTTCACGAATGGACTCAAAATTTCTAGGCGAATACAGTGAGTTCCCAATGGGACATGCTTGTATGAGTGTGCTTTTCAATATGTAACAACATTTTAAGGAACGGACTCTAAGTATCATGGTGAATTCAGTAGGTTCCCAAAGGATTCGCATTTAATAATCTTGTTATTCAAGATAGAGCAACGTTTTAAGGAACGGAAACACTGTTTCTCTGTGAATTCAGTTAGTTCCCAGTAGCAGGCTCTTGTAATATGCGTACTTCTAAAGATTTATCAAAATTTGGTGTGCCGAATCTGAGTAACATGGTGAATTCGGTTAGTTTCCAATAGGCCGCAATAGTAATAAGTGGACTGTTCGGGATATAGAAAAATTTTCACGAATGGAATCAAAATTTCTAGGCGAATTCAGTGAGTTCCCAAAGGGACATGCTTGTGTGAGTGTGCTTTTCAATATGTAATAACATTTTAAGGAACGGACTCTAAGTATCATGGTGAATTCAGTAGGTTCCCAATAGGATTCGCATGTAATAAGCTTGTTATTCAAGATAGAGCAACGTTTTAAGGAACGGAAACACTGTTTCTCTGTGAATTCAGTTAGTTCCCAGTAGCAGGCTCTTGTAATATGCGTACTTCTAAAGATTTATCAAAATTTGGTGTGCCGAATCTGAGTAACATGGTGAATTCGGTTAGTTCCCAATAGGCCGAAGTAGTAGTAAGTGGACTGTTCGGGATATAGAAAAATTTTCACGAGTGGAATCAAAATTTCTAGGCGAATTCAGTGAGTTCCCATTGGGACATGCTTGTATGAGTGTGCTTTTCTATATGTAACAACATTTTAAGAAACGGACTCTAAGTATCATGGTGAATTCAGTAGTTTCCCAATAGGATTCGCATGTAATAAGCTTGTTATTCAAGATAGAGCAACGTTTTAAGGAACGGAAACACTGTTTCTCTGTGAATTCAGTTAGTTCCCAGTAGCAGGCTCTTGTAATATGCGTACTTCTAAAGATTTTTCAAAATTTCGTGTGCCGAATCTGAGTAACATGGTGAATTCGGTTAGTTCCCAATAGGCCGCATTAGTAATAAGTGGACTGTTCGGGATATAGAAAAATTTTCACGAGTGGAATCAAAATTTCTAGGCGAATTCAGTGAGTTCCCAATGGGACATGCTTGTATGAGTGTGCTTTTCAATATGTAACAACATTTTAAGGAACGGACTCTAAGTATCATGGTGAATTCAGTAGGTTCCCAATAGGATTCGCATGTAATAAGCTTGTTATTCAAGATAGAGCAACGTTTTAAGGAACGGAAACACTGTTTCTCTGTGAATTCAGTTAGTTCCCAGTAGCAGGCTCTTGTAATATGCGTACTTCTAAAGATTTATCAAAATTTGGTGTGCCGAATCTGAGTAACATTGTGAATTCGGTTATTTCCAATAGGCCGCAATAGTAATAAGTGGACTGTTCGGGATAGAGAAAAATTTTCACGAATGGAATCAAAATTTCTAGGCGAATTCAGTGAGTTCCCAAAGGGACATGCTTGTGTGAGTGTGCTTTTCAATATGTAACAACATTTTAAGGAACGGACTCTAAGTATCATGGTGAATTCAGTAGGTTCCCAATAGGATTCGCATGTAATAAGCTTGTTATTCAAGATAGAGCAACGTTTTAAGGAACGGAAACACTGTTTCTTTGTGAATTCAGTTAGTTCCCAGTAGCAGGCTCTTGTAATATGCGTACTTCTAAAGATTTATCAAAATTTGGTGTGCCGAATCTGAGTAACATGGTGAATTCGGTTAGTTTCCAATAGGCCGCAATAGTAATAAGTGGACTGTTCGGGATATAGAAAAATTTTCACGAATGGAATCAAAATTTCTAGGCGAATTCAGTGAGTTCCCAAAGGGTCATGCTTGTGTGAGTGTGCTTTTCAATATGTAACAACATTTTAAGGAACAGACTCTAAGTATCATGGTGAATTCAGTAGGTTCCCAATAGGATTCGCATGTAATAAGCTTGTTATTCAAGATAGAGCAACGTTTTAAGGAACGGAAACACTGTTTCTCTGTGAATTCAGTTAGTTCCCAGTAGCAGGCTCTTGTAATATGCGTACTTCTTAAGATTTATCAAAATTTGGTGTGCCGAATCTGAGTAACATGGTGAATTCGGTTAGTTCCCAATAGGCCGCATTAGTAATAAGTGGACTGTTCGGGATATAGAAAAATTTTCACGAGTGGAATCAAAATTTCTAGGCGAATTCAGTGAGTTCCCAATGCGACATGCTTGTATGAGTGTGCTTTTCAATATGTAACAACATTTTAAGGAACGGACTCTAAGTATCATGGTGAATTCAGTAGGTTCCCAATAGGATTCGCATTTAATAATCTTGTTATTCAAGATAGAGCAACGTTTTAAGGAACGGAAACACTGTTTCTCTGTGAATTCAGTTAGTTCCCAGTAGCAGGCTCTTGTAATATGCGTACTTCTAAAGATTTATCAAAATTTGGTGTGCCGAATCTGAGTAACATGGTGAATTCGGTTAGTTTCCAATAGGCCGCAATAGTAATAAGTGGACTGTTCGGGATATAGAAAAATTTTCACGAATGGAATCAAAATTTCTAGGCGAATTCAGTGAGTTCCCAAAGGGACATGCTTGTGTGAGTGTGCTTTTCAATATGTAATAACATTTTAAGGAACGGACTCTAAGTATCATGGTGAATTCAGTAGGTTCCCAATAGGATTCGCATGTAATAAGCTTGTTATTCAAGATAGAGCAACGTTTTAAGGAACGGAAACACTGTTTCTTTGTGAATTCAGTTAGTTCCCAGTAGCAGGCTCTTGTAATATGCGTACTTCTAAAGATTTATCAAAATTTGGTGTGCCGAATCTGAGTAACATGGTGAATTCGGTTAGTTCCCAATAGGCCGAAGTAGTAATAAGTGGACTGTTCGGGATATAGAAAAATTTTCACGAGTGGAATCAAAATTTCTAGGCGAATTCAGTGAGTTCCCATTGGGACATGCTTGTATGAGTGTGCTTTTCTATATGTAACAACATTTTAAGAAACGGACTCTAAGTATCATGGTGAATTCAGTAGTTTCCCAATAGGATTCGCATGTAATAAGCTTGTTATTCAAGATAGAGCAACGTTTTAAGGAACGGAAACACTGTTTCTCTGTGAATTCAGTTAGTTCCCAGTAGCAGGCTCTTGTAATATGCGTACTTCTAAAGATTTATCAAAATTTGGTGTGCCGAATCTGAGTAACATGGTGAATTCGGTTAGTTCCCAATAGGCCGCATTAGTAATAAGTGGACTGTTCGGGATATAGAAAAATTTTCACGAGTGGAATCAAAATTTCTAGGCGAATTCAGTGAGTTCCCAATGGGACATGCTTGTATGAGTGTGCTTTTCAATATGTAACAACATTTTAAGGAACGGACTCTAAGTATCATGGTGAATTCAGTAGGTTCCCAATAGGATTCGCATGTAATAAGCTTGTTATTCAAGATAGAGCAACGTTTTAAGGAACGGAAACACTGTTTCTCTGTGAATTCAGTTAGTTCCCAGTAGCAGGCTCTTGTAATATGCGTACTTCTAAAGATTTATCAAAATTTGGTGTGCCGAATCTGAGTAACATTGTGAATTCGGTTATTTCCAATAGGCCGCAATAGTAATAAGTGGACTGTTCGGGATATAGAAAAATTTTCACGAATGGAATCAAAATTTCTAGGCGAATTCAGTGAGTTCCCAAAGGGACATGCTTGTGTGAGTGTGCTTTTCAATATGTAACAACATTTTAAGGAACGGACTCTAAGTATCATGGTGAATTCAGTAGGTTCCCAATAGGATTCGCATGTAATAAGCTTGTTATTCAAGATAGAGCAACGTTTTAAGGAACGGAAACACTGTTTCTTTGTGAATTCAGTTAGTTCCCAGTAGCAGGCTCTTGTAATATGCGTACTTCTAAAGATTTATCAAAATTTGGTGTGCCGAATCTGAGTAACATGGTGAATTCGGTTAGTTTCCAATAGGCCGCAATAGTAATAAGTGGACTGTTCGGGATATAGAAAAATTTTCACGAATGGAATCAAAATTTCTAGGCGAATTCAGTGAGTTCCCAAAGGGTCATGCTTGTGTGAGTGTGCTTTTCAATATGTAACAACATTTTAAGGAACGGACTCTAAGTATCATGGTGAATTCAGTAGGTTCCCAATAGGATTCGCATGTAATAAGCTTGTTATTCAAGATAGAGCAACGTTTTAAGGAACGGAAACACTGTTTCTCTGTGAATTCAGTTAGTTCCCAGTAGCAGGCTCTTGTAATATGCGTACTTCTTAAGATTTATCAAAATTTGGTGTGCCGAATCTGAGTAACATGGTGAATTCGGTTAGTTCCCAATAGGCCGCATTAGTAATAAGTGGACTGTTCGGGATATAGAAAAATTTTCACGAGTGGAATCAAAATTTCTAGGCGAATTCAGTGAGTTCCCAATGCGACATGCTTGTATGAGTGTGCTTTTCAATATGTAACAACATTTTAAGGAACGGACTCTAAGTATCATGGTGAATTCAGTAGGTTCCCAATAGGATTCGCATTTAATAATCTTGTTATTCAAGATAGAGCAACGTTTTAAGGAACGGAAACACTGTTTCTCTGTGAATTCAGTTAGTTCCCAGTAGCAGGCTCTTGTAATATGCGTACTTCTAAAGATTTATCAAAATTTGGTGTGCCGAATCTGAGTAACATGGTGAATTCGGTTAGTTTCCAATAGGCCGCAATAGTAATAAGTGGACTGTTCGGGATATAGAAAAATTTTCACGAATGGAATCAAAATTTCTAGGCGAATTCAGTGAGTTCCCAAAGGGACATGCTTGTGTGAGTGTGCTTTTCAATATGTAATAACATTTTAAGGAACGGACTCTAAGTATCATGGTGAATTCAGTAGGTTCCCAATAGGATTCGCATGTAATAAGCTTGTTATTCAAGATAGAGCAACGTTTTAAGGAACGGAAACACTGTTTCTCTGTGAATTCAGTTAGTTCCCAGTAGCAGGCTCTTGTAATATGCGTACTTCTAAAGATTTATCAAAATTTGGTGTGCCGAATCTGAGTAACATGGTGAATTCGGTTAGTTCCCAATAGGCCGAAGTAGTAATAAGTGGACTGTTCGGGATATAGAAAAATTTTCACGAGTGGAATCAAAATTTCTAGGCGAATTCAGTGAGTTCCCATTGGGACATCCTTGTATGAGTGTGCTTTTCTATATGTAACAACATTTTAAGAAACGGACTCTAAGTATCATGGTGAATTCAGTAGGTTCCCAATAGGATTCGCATGTAATAAGCTTGTTATTCAAGATAGAGCAACGTTTTAAGGAACGGAAACACTGTTTCTCTGTGAATTCAGTTAGTTCCCAGTAGCAGGCTCTTGTAATATGCGTACTTCTAAAGATTTATCAAAATTTGGTGTGCCGAATCTGAGTAACATGGTGAATTCGGTTAGTTCCCAATAGGCCGCATTAGTAATAAGTGGACTGTTCGGGATATAGAAAAATTTTCACGAGTGGAATCAAAATTTCTAGGCGAATTCAGTGAGTTCCCAATGGGACATGCTTGTATGAGTGTGCTTTTCAATATGTAACAACATTTTAAGGAACGGACTCTAAGTATCATGGTGAATTCAGTAGGTTCCCAATAGGATTCGCATGTAATAAGCTTGTTATTCAAGATAGAGCAACGTTTTAAGGAACGGAAACACTGTTTCTCTGTGAATTCAGTTAGTTCCCAGTAGCAGGCTCTTGTAATATGCGTACTTCTAAAGATTTATCAAAATTTGGTGTGCCGAATCTGAGTAACATTGTGAATTCGGTTAGTTTCCAATAGGCCGCAATAGTAATAAGTGGACTGTTCGGGATATAGAAAAATTTTCACGAATGGAATCAAAATTTCTAGGCGAATTCAGTGAGTTCCCAAAGGGACATGCTTGTGTGAGTGTGCTTTTCAATATGTAACAACATTTTAAGGAACGGACTCTAAGTATCATGGTGAATTCAGTAGGTTCCCAATAGGATTCGCATGTAATAAGCTTGTTATTCAAGATAGAGCAACGTTTTAAGGAACGGAAACACTGTTTCTTTGTGAATTCAGTTAGTTCCCAGTAGCAGGCTCTTGTAATATGCGTACTTCTAAAGATTTATCAAAATTTGGTGTGCCGAATCTGAGTAACATGGTGAATTCGGTTAGTTTCCAATAGGCCGCAATAGTAATAAGTGGACTGTTCGGGATATAGAAAAATTTTCACGAATGGAATCAAAATTTCTAGGCGAATTCAGTGAGTTCCCAAAGGGTCATGCTTGTGTGAGTGTGCTTTTCAATATGTAACAACATTTTAAGGAACGGACTCTAAGTATCATGGTGAATTCAGTAGGTTCCCAATAGGATTCGCATGTAATAAGCTTGTTATTCAAGATAGAGCAACGTTTTAAGGAACGGAAACACTGTTTCTCTGTGAATTCAGTTAGTTCCCAGTAGCAGGCTCTTGTAATATGCGTACTTCTTAAGATTTATCAAAATTTGGTGTGCCGAATCTGAGTAACATGGTGAATTCGGTTAGTTCCCAATAGGCCGCATTAGTAATAAGTGGACTGTTCGGGATATAGAAAAATTTTCACGAGTGGAATCAAAATTTCTAGGCGAATTCAGTGAGTTCCCAATGCGACATGCTTGTATGAGTGTGCTTTTCAATATGTAACAACATTTTAAGGAACGGACTCTAAGTATCATGGTGAATTCAGTAGGTTCCCAATAGGATTCGCATTTAATAATCTTGTTATTCAAGATAGAGAAACGTTTTAAGGAACGGAAACACTGTTTCTCTGTGAATTCAGTTAGTTCCCAGTAGCAGGCTCTTGTAATATGCGTACTTCTAAAGATTTATCAAAATTTGGTGTGCCGAATCTGAGTAACATGGTGAATTCGGTTAGTTTCCAATAGGCCGCAATAGTAATAAGTGGACTGTTCGGGATATAGAAAAATTTTCACGAATGGAATCAAAATTTCTAGGCGAATTCAGTGAGTTCCCAAAGGGACATGCTTGTGTGAGTGTGCTTTTCAATATGTAATAACATTTTAAGGAACGGACTCTAAGTATCATGGTGAATTCAGTAGGTTCCCAATAGGATTCGCATGTAATAAGCTTGTTATTCAAGATAGAGCAACGTTTTAAGGAACGGAAACACTGTTTCTCTGTGAATTCAGTTAGTTCCCAGTAGCAGGCTCTTGTAATATGCGTACTTCTAAAGATTTATCAAAATTTGGTGTGCCGAATCTGAGTAACATGGTGAATTCGGTTAGTTCCCAATAGGCCAAGTAGTAATAAGTGGACTGTTCGGGATATAGAAAAATTTTCACGAGTGGAATCAAAATTTCTAGGCGAATTCAGTGAGTTCCCATTGGGACATCCTTGTATGAGTGTGCTTTTCTATATGTAACAACATTTTAAGAAACGGACTCTAAGTATCATGGTGAATTCAGTAGGTTCCCAATAGGATTCGCATGTAATAAGCTTGTTATTCAAGATAGAGCAACGTTTTAAGGAACGGAAACACTGTTTCTCTGTGAATTCAGTTAGTTCCCAGTAGCAGGCTCTTGTAATATGCGTACTTCTAAAGATTTATCAAAATTTGGTGTGCCGAATCTGAGTAACATGGTGAATTCGGTTAGTTCCCAATAGGCCGCATTAGTAATAAGTGGACTGTTCGGGATATAGAAAAATTTTCACGAGTGGAATCAAAATTTCTAGGCGAATTCAGTGAGTTCCCAATGGGACATGCTTGTATGAGTGTGCTTTTCAATATGTAACAACATTTTAAGGAACGGACTCTAAGTATCATGGTGAATTCAGTAGTTTCCCAATAGGATTCGCATGTAATAAGCTTGTTATTCAAGATAGAGCAACGTTTTAAGGAACGGAAACACTGTTTCTCTGTGAATTCAGTTAGTTCCCAGTAGCAGGCTCTTGTAATATGCGTACTTCTAAAGATTTATCAAAATTTGGTGTGCCGAATCTGAGTAACATTGTGAATTCGGTTAGTTTCCAATAGGCCGCAATAGTAATAAGTGGACTGTTCGGGATATAGAAAAATTTTCACGAATGGAATCAAAATTTCTAGGCGAATTCAGTGAGTTCCCAAAGGGACATGCTTGTGTGAGTGTGCTTTTCAATATGTAACAACATTTTAAGGAACGGACTCTAAGTATCATGGTGAATTCAGTAGGTTCCCAATAGGATTCGCATGTAATAAGCTTGTTATTCAAGATAGAGCAACGTTTTAAGGAACGGAAACACTGTTTCTCTGTGAATTCAGTTAGTTCCCAGTAGCAGGCTCTTGTAATATGCGTACTTCTTAAGATTTATCAAAATTTGGTGTGCCGAATCTGAGTAACATGGTGAATTCGGTTAGTTCCCAATAGGCCGCATTAGTAATAAGTGGACTGTTCGGGATATAGAAAAATTTTCACGAGTGGAATCAAAATTTCTAGGCGAATTCAGTGAGTTCCCAATGCGACATGCTTGTATGAGTGTGCTTTTCAATTTGTAACAACATTTTAAGGAACGGACTCTAAGTATCATGGTGAATTCAGTAGGTTCCCAATAGGATTCGCATGTAATAAGCTTGTTATTCAAGATAGAGCAACGTTTTAAGGAACGGAAACACTGTTTCTCTGTGAATTCAGTTAGTTCCCAGTAGCAGGCTCTTGTAATATGCGTACTTCTAAAGATTTATCAAAATTTGGTGTGCCGAATCTGAGTAACATGGTGAATTCGGTTAGTTTCCAATAGGCCGCAATAGTAATAAGTGGACTGTTCGGGATATAGAAAAATTTTCACCAATGGAATCAAAATTTCTAGGCGAATTCAGTGAGTTCCCAAAGGGACATGCTTGTGTGAGTGTGCTTTTCAATATGTAACAACATTTTAAGGAACGGACTCTAAGTATCATGGTGAATTCAGTAGGTTCCCAATAGGATTCGCATGTAATAAGCTTGTTATTCAAGATAGAGCAACGTTTTAAGGAACGGAAACACTGTTTCTCTGTGAATTCAGTTAGTTCCCAGTAGCAGGCTCTTGTAATATGCGTACTTCTTAAGATTTATCAAAATTTGGTGTGCCGAATCTGAGTAACATGGTGAATTCGGTTAGTTCCCAATAGGCCGCAGTAGTAATAAGTGGACTGTTCGGGATATAGAAAAATTTTCACGAGTGGAATCAAAATTTCTTGGAGAATTCAGTGAGTTCCCAATGGGACATGCTTGTATGAATGTGCTTTTCAATATGTAACAACATTTTAAGGAACGGGCTCTAAGTATCATGGTGAATTCAGTAGGTTCCCAATAGGATTCGCATGTAATAAGCTTGTTATTCAAGATAGAGCAACGTTTTAAGGAACGGAAACACTGTTTCTCTGTGAATTCAGTTAGTTCCCAGTAGCAGGCTTTTGTAATATGCGTACTTCTAAAGATTTATCAAAATTTGGTGTGCCGAATCTGAGTAACATGGTGAATTCGGTTAGTTCCCAATAGGCCGCAGTAGTAATAAGTGGACTGTTCGGGATATAGAAATATTTTCACGAATGGACTCAAAATTTCTAGGCGAATTCAGTGAGTTCCCAATGGGACATGCTTGTATGAGTGTGCTTTTCAATATGTAACAACATTTTAAGGAACGGACTCTAAGTATCATGGTGAATTCAGTAGGTTCCCAATAGGATTCGCATGTAATAAGCTTGTTATTCAAGATAGAGCAACGTTTAAGGAACGGAAACACTGTTTCTCTGTGAATTCAGTTAGTTCCCAGTAGCAGGCTCTTGTAATATGCGTACTTCTAAAGATTTATCAAAATTTGGTGTGCCGAATCTGAGTAACATGGTGAATTCGGTTAGTTTCCAATAGGCCGCAGTAGTAATAAGTGGACTGTTCGGGATATAGAAAAATTTTCACGAATGGACTCAAAATTTCTAGGCGAATACAGTGAGTTCCCAATGGGACATGCTTGTATGAGTGTGCTTTTCAATATGTAACAACATTTTAAGGAACGGACTCTAAGTATCATGGTGAATTCAGTAGGTTCCCAATAGGATTCGCATGTAATAAGCTTGTTATTCAAGATAGAGCAACGTTTTAAGGAACGGAAACACTGTTTCTCTGTGAATTCAGTTAGTTCCCAGTAGCAGGCTCTTGTAATATGCGTACTTCTAAAGATTTATCAAAATTTGGTGTGCCGAATCTGAGTAACATGGTGAATTCGGTTAGTTCCCAATAGGCCGCAGTAGTAATAAGTGGACTGTTCGGGATATAGAAAAATTTTCACGAGTGGAATCAAAATTTCTAGGCGAATTCAGTGAGTTCCCATTGGGACATGCTTGTATGAGTGTGCTTTTCTATATGTAACAACATTTTAAGAAACGGACTCTAAGTATCATGGTGAATTCAGTAGGTTCCCAATAGGATTCGCATGTAATAAGCTTGTTATTCAAGATAGAGCAACGTTTTAAGGAACGGAAACACTGTTTCTCTGTGAATTCAGTTAGTTCCCAGTAGCAGGCTCTTGTAATATGCGTACTTCTAAAGATTTATCAAAATTTGGTGTGCCAAATCTGAGTAACATGGTGAATTCGGTTAGTTCCCAATAGGCCGCATTAGTAATAAGTGGACTGTTCGGGATATAGAAAAATTTTCACGAGTGGAATCAAAATTTCTAGGCGAATTCAGTGAGTTCCCAATGGGACATGCTTGTATGAGTGTGCTTTTCAATATGTAACAACATTTTAAGGAACGGACTCTAAGTATCATGGTGAATTCAGTAGGTTCCCAATAGGATTCGCATGTAATAAGCTTGTTATTCAGATAGAGCAACGTTTTAAGGAACGGAAACACTGTTTCTCTGTGAATTCAGTTAGTTCCCAGTAGCAGGCTCTTGTAATATGCGTACTTCTTAAGATTTATCAAAATTTGGTGTGCTGAATCTGAGTAACATGGTGAATTCGGTTAGTTTCCAATAGGCCGCAATAGTAATAAGTGGACTGTTCGGGATATAGAAAAATTTTCACGAATGGAATCAAAATTTCTAGGCGAATTCAGTGAGTTCCCAAAGGGACATGCTTGTGTGAGTGTGCTTTTCAATATGTAACAACATTTTAAGGAACGGACTCTAAGTATCATGGTTAATTCTGTAGGTTCCCAATAGGATTCGCATGTAATAAGCTTGTTATTCAAGATAGGGCAACGTTTTAAGGAACGGAAACACTGTATCTCTGTGAATTCAGTTAGTTCCCAGTAGCAGGCTTTTGTAATATGCGTACTTCTAAAGATTTATCAAAATTTGGTGTGCCGAATCTGAGTAGCATGGTGAATTCGGTTAGTTCCCAATAGGCCGCAGTAGTAATAAGTGGACTGTTCGGGATATAGAAAAATTTTCACGAGTGGAATCAAAATTTCTAGGCGAATTCAGTGAGTTCCCATTGGGACATGCTTGTATGAGTGTGCTTTTCTATATGTAACAACATTTTAAGGAACGGACTCTAAGTATCATGGTGAATTCAGTAGGTTCCCAATAGGATTCGCATGTAATAAGCTTGTTATTCAAGATAGAGCAACGTTTTAAGGAACGGAAACACTGTTTCTCTGTGAATTCAGTTAGTTCCCAGTAGCAGGCTCTTGTAATATGCGTACTTCTAAAGATTTATCAAAATTTGGTGTGCCGAATCTGAGTAACATGGTGAATTCGGTTAGTTCCCAATAGGCCGCATTAGTAATAAGTGGACTGTTCGGGATATAGAAAAATTTTCACGAGTGGTATCAAAATTTCTAGGCGAATTCAGTGAGTTCCCAATGGGACATGCTTGTATGAGTGTGCTTTTCAATATGTAACAACATTTTAAGGAACGGACTCTAAGTATCATGGTGAATTCAGTAGGTTCCCAATAGGATTCGCATGTAATAAGCTTGTTATTCAGATAGAGCAACGTTTTAAGGTACGGAAACACTGTTTCTCTGTGAATTCAGTTAGTTCCCAGTAGCAGGCTCTTGTAATATGCGTACTTCTAAAGATTTATCAAAATTTGGAGTGCCGAATCTGAGTAACATGGTGAATTCGGTTAGTTTCCAATAGGCCGCAATAGTAATAAGTGGACTGTTCGGGATATAGAAAAATTTTCACGAATGGAATCAAAATTTCTAGGCGAATTCAGTGAGTTCCCAAAGGGACATGCTTGTGTGAGTGTGCTTTTCAATATGTAACAACATTTTAAGGAACGGACTCTAAGTATCATGGTGAATTCAGTAGGTTCCCAATAGGATTCGCATGTAATAAGCTTGTTATTCAAGATAGAGCAACGTTTTAAGGAACGGAAACACTGTTTCTCTGTGAATTCAGTTAGTTCCCAGTAGCAGGCTCTTGTAATATGCGTACTTCTTAAGATTTATCAAAATTTGGTGTGCCGAATCTGAGTAACATGGTGAATTCGGTTAGTTCCCAATAGGCCGCAGTCGTAATAAGTGGACTGTTCGGGATATAGAAAAATTTTCACGAGTGGAATCAAAATTTCTAGGCGAATTCAGTGAGTTCCCAATGGGACATGCTTGTATGAGTGTGCTTTTCAATATGTAACAACATTTTAAGGAACGGACTCTAAGTATCATGGTGAATTCAGTAGGTTCCCAATAGGATTCGCATGTAATAAGCTTGTTATTCAAGATAAAGCAACGTTTTAAGGAACGGAAACACTGTTTCTCTGTGAATTCAGTTAGTTCCCAGTAGCAGGCTCTTGTAATATGCGTACTTCTAAAGATTTATCAAAATTTGGTGTGCCGAATCTGAGTAACATGGTGAATTCTGTTGTTTCCAATAGGCCGCAGTAGTAATAAGTGGACTGTTCGGGATATAGAAAAATTTTCACGAATGGACTCAAAATTTCTAGGCGAATACAGTGAGTTCCCAATGGGACATGCTTGTATGAGTGTGCTTTTCAATATGTAACAACATTTTAAGGAACGGACTCTAAGTATCATGGTGAATTCAGCAGGTTCCCAATAGGATTCGCATTTAATAAGCTTGTTATTCAAGATAGAGCAACGTTTTAAGGAACGGAAACACTGTTTCTCTGTGAATTCAGTTAGTTCCCAGTAGCAGGCTCTTCTAATATGCGTACTTCTAAAGATTTATCAAAATTTGGTGTGCCGAATCTGAGTAACATGGTGAATTCGGTTAGTTCCCAATAGGCCGCAGTAGTAATAAGTGGACTGTTCGGGATATAGAAAAATTTTCACGAATGGAATCAAAATTTCTAGGCGAATTCAGTGAGTTCCCAATGGGACATGCTTGTATGAGTGTGCTTTTCAATATGTAACAACATTTTACGGACCGGACTCTAAGTATCATGGTGAATTCAGTAGGTTCCTAATAGGATTCGCAGGTAATAAGCTTGTTATTCAAGATAAAGCAACGTTTTAAGGAACGGAAACACTGTTTCTCTGTGAATTCAGTTAGTTCCCAGTAGCAGGCTCTTGTAATATGCGTACTTCTAAAGATTTATCAAAATTTGGTGTGCCGAATCTGAGTAACATGGTGAATTCGGTTAGTTTCCAATAGGCCGCAGTAGTAATAAGTGGACTGTTCGGGATATAGAAAAATTTTCACGAATGGACTCAAAATTTCTAGGCGAATACAGTGAGTTCCCAATGGGACATGCTTGTATGAGTGTGCTTTTCAATATGTAACAACATTTTAAGGAACGGACTCTAAGTATCATGGTGAATTCAGTAGGTTCCCAATAGGATTCGCATTTAATAAGCTTGTTATTCAAGATAGAGCAACGTTTTAAGGAACGGAAACACTGTTTCTCTGTGAATTCAGTTAGTTCCCAGTAGCAGGCTCTTGTAATATGCGTACTTCTAAAGATTTATCAAAATTTGGTGTGCCGAATCTGAGTAACATGGTGAATTCGGTTAGTTCCCAATAGGCCGCAGTAGTAATAAGTGGACTGTTCGGGATATAGAAAAATTTTCACGAATGGAATCAAAATTTCTAGGCGAATTCAGTGAGTTCCCAATGGGACATGCTTGTATGAGTGTGCTTTTCAATATGTAACAACATTTTACGGACCGGACTCTAAGTATCATGGTGAATTCAGTAGGTTCCTAATAGGATTCGCAGGTAATAAGCTTGTTATTCAAGATAAAGCAACGTTTTAAGGAACGGAAACACTGTTTCTCTGTGAATTCAGTTAGTTCCCAGTAGCAGGCTCTTGTAATATGCGTACTTCTAAAGATTTATCAAAATTTGGTGTGCCGAATCTGAGTAACATGGTGAATTCGGTTAGTTTCCAATAGGCCGCAGTAGTAATAAGTGGACTGTTCGGGATATAGAAAAATTTTCACGAATGGACTCAAAATTTCTAGGCGAATACAGTGAGTTCCCAATGGGACATGCTTGTATGAGTGTGCTTTTCAATATGTAACAACATTTTAAGGAACGGACTCTAAGTATCATGGTGAATTCAGTAGGTTCCCAATAGGATTCGCATTTAATAAGCTTGTTATTCAAGATAGAGCAACGTTTTAAGGAACGGAAACACTGTTTCTCTGTGAATTCAGTTAGTTCCCAGTAGCAGGCTCTTGTAATATGCGTACTTCTAAAGATTTATCAAAATTTGGTGTGCCGAATCTGAGTAACATGGTGAATTCGGTTAGTTTCCAATAGGCCGCAATAGTAATAAGTGGACTGTTCGGGATATAGAAAAATTTTCACGAATGGAATCAAAATTTCTAGGCGAATTCAGTGAGTTCCCAAAGGGACATGCTTGTGTGAGTGTGCTTTTCAATATGTAACAACATTTTAAGGAACGGACTCTAAGTATCATGGTGAATTCAGTAGGTTCCCAATAGGATTCGCATGTAATAAGTGTTATTTAAGATAGAGCAAAGTTTTAAGGAACGGAAACACTGTTCCTCTGTGAATTCAGTTAGTTCCCAGTAGCAGGCTCTTGTAATATGCGTACTTCTTAAGATTTATCAAAATTTGGTGTGCCGAATCTGAGTAACATGGTGAATTCGGTTAGTTCCCAATAGGCCGCAGTAGTAATAAGTGGACTGTTCGGGATATAGAAAAATTTTCACGAGTGGAATCAAAATTTCTAGGCGAATTCAGTGAGTTCCCAATGTGACATGCTTGTATGAGTGTGCTTTTCAATATGTAACAACATTTTAAGGAACGGACTCTAAGTATCATGGTGAATTCAGTAGGTTCCCAATAGGATTCGCATGTAATAAGCTTGTTATTCAAGATAGAGCAACGTTTTAAGGAACGGAAACACTGTTTCTCTGTGAATTCATTTAGTTCCCAGTAGCAGGCTCTTGTAATATGCGTACTTCTAAAGATTTATCAAAATTTGGTGTGCCGAATCTGAGTAACATGGTGAATTCGGTTAGTTTCCAATAGGCCGCAGTAGTAATAAGTGGACTGTTCGCGATATAGAAAAATTTTCACGAATGGACTCAAAATTTCTAGGCGAATTCAGTGAGTTCCCAAAGGGACATGCTTGTGTGAGTGTGCTTTTCAATATGTAACAACATTTTAAGGAACGGACTCTAAGTATCATGGTTAATTATGTAGGTTCTCAATAGTATTCGCATGTAATAAGCTTGTTATTCAAGATAGAGCAACGTTTTAAGGAACGGAAACACTGTTTCTCTGTGAATTCAGTTAGTTCTCAGTAGCAGGCTCTTCTAATATGCGTACTTCTAAAGATTTATCAAAATTTGGTGTGCCGAATCTGAGTAACATGGTGAATTCGGTTAGTTTCCAATAGGCCGCAGTAGTAATAAGTGGACTGTTCGGGATATAGAAAAATTTTCACGAATGGACTCAAAATTTCTAGGCGAATACAGTGAGTTCCCAATGGGACATGCTTGTATGAGTGTGCTTTTCAATATGTAACAACATTTTATGGAACGGACTCTATGTATCATGGTGAATTCAGTAGGTTCCCAATAGGATTCGCATTTAATAAGCTTGTTATTCAAGATAGAGCAACGTTTTAAGGAACGGAAACACTGTTTCTCTGTGAATTCAGTTAGTTCCCAGTAGCAGGCTCTTGTAATATGCGTACTTCTAAAGATTTATCAAAATTTGGTGTGCCGAATCTGAGTAACATGGTGAATTCGGTTAGTTTCCAATAGGCCGCAATAGTAATAAGTGGACTGTTCGGGATATAGAAAAATTTTCACGAATGGAATCAAAATTTCTAGGCGAATTCAGTGAGTTCCCAAAGGGACATGCTTGTGTGAGTGTGCTTTTCAATATGTAACAACATTTTAAGGAACGGACTCTAAGTATCATGGTGAATTCAGTAGGTTCCCAATAGGATTCGCATGTAATAAGCTTGTTATTCAAGATAGAGCAACGTTTTAAGGAACGGAAACACTGTTTCTCTGTGAATTCAGTTAGTTCCCAGTAGCAGGCTCTTGTAATATGCGTACTTCTAAAGATTTATCAAAATTTGGTGTGCCGAATCTGAGTAACATGGTGAATTCGGTTAGTTTCCAATAGGCCGCAATAGTAATAAGTGGACTGTTCGGGATGTAGAAAAATTTTCACGAATGGACTCAAAATTTCTAGGCGAATTCAGTGAGTTCCCAAAGGGACATGCTTGTGTGCGTGTGCTTTTCAATATGTAACAACATTTTAAGGAACGGACTCTAAGTATCATGGTGAATTCAGTAGGTTCCCAATAGGATTCGCATGTAATAAGTGTTATTTAAGATAGAGCAACGTTTTAAGGAACGGAAACACTGTTTCTCTGTGAATTCAGTTAGTTCCCAGTAGCAGGCTCTTGTAATATGCGTACTTCTTAAGATTTATCAAAATTTGGTGTGCCGAATCTGAGTAACATGGTGAATTCGGTTAGTTCCCAATAGGCCGCAGTAGTAATAAGTGGACTGTTCGGGATATAGAAAAATTTTCACGAGTGGAATCAAAATTTCTAGGCGAATTCAGTGAGTTCCCATTGGGACATGCTTGTATGAGTGTGCTTTTCTATATGTAACAACATTTTAAGAAACGGACTCTAAGTATCATGGTGAATTCAGTAGGTTCCCAATAGGATTCGCATGTAATAAGCTTGTTATTCAAGATAGAGCAACGTTTTAAGGAACGGAAACACTGTTTCTCTGTGAATTCAGTTAGTTCCCAGTAGCAGGCTTTTGTAATATGCGTACTTCTAAAGATTTATCAAAATTTGGTGTGCCGAATCTGAGTAACATGGTGAATTCGGTTAGTTCCCAATAGGCCGCAGTAGTAATAAGTGGACTGTTCGGGATATAGAAAAATTTTCACGAATGGACTCAAAATTTCTAGGCGAATTCAGTGAGTTCCCAATGGGACATGCTTGTATGAGTGTGCTTTTCAATATGTAACAACATTTTACGGAACGGACTCTAAGTATCATGGTGAATTCAGTAGGTTCCCAATAGGATTCGCATGTAATAAGCTTGTTATTCAAGATAGAGCAACGTTTTAAGGTACGGAAACACTGTTTCTCTGTGAATTCAGTTAGTTCCCAGTAGCAGGCTCTTGTAATATGCGTACTTCTAAAGATTTATCAAAATTTGGAGTGCCGAATCTGAGTAACATGGTGAATTCGGTTAGTTTCCAATAGGCCGCAATAGTAATAAGTGGACTGTTCGGGATATAGAAAAATTTTCACGAATGGAATCAAAATTTCTAGGCGAATTCAGTGAGTTCCCAAAGGGACATGCTTGTGTGAGTGTGCTTTTCAATATGTAACAACATTTTAAGGAACGGACTCTAAATATCATGGTGAATTCAGTAGGTTCCCAATAGGATTCGCATGTAATAAGCTTGTTATTCAAGATAGAGCAACGTTTTAAGGAACGGAAACACTGTTTCTCTGTGAATTCAGTTAGTTCCCAGTAGCAGGCTCTTGTAATATGCGTACTTCTTAAGATTTATCAAAATTTGGTGTGCCGAATCTGAGTAACATGGTGAATTCGGTTAGTTCCCAATAGGCCGCAGTCGTAATAAGTGGACTGTTCGGGATATAGAAAAATTTTCACGAGTGGAATCAAAATTTCTAGGCGAATTCAGTGAGTTCCCATTGGGACATGCTTGTATGAGTGTGCTTTTCTATATGTAACAACATTTTAAGAAACGGACTCTAAGTATCATGGTGAATTCAGTAGGTTCCCAATAGGATTCGCATGTAATAAGCTTGTTATTCAAGATAGAGCAACGTTTTAAGGAACGGAAACACTGTTTCTCTGTGAATTCAGTTAGTTCCCAGTAGCAGGCTCTTGTAATATGCGTACTTCTAAAGATTTATCAAAATTTGGTGTGCCCAATCTGAGTAACATGGTGAATTCGGTTAGTTCCCAATAGGCCGCATTAGTAATAAGTGGACTGTTCGGGATATAGAAAAATTTTCACGAGTGGAATCAAAATTTCTAGGCGAATTCAGTGAGTTCCCAATGGGACATGCTTGTATGAGTGTGCTTTTCAATATGTAACAACATTTTAAGGAACGGACTCTAAGTATCATGGTGAATTCAGTAGGTTCCCAATAGGATTCGCATGTAATAAGCTTGTTATTCAGATAGAGCAACGTTTTAAGGAACGGAAACACTGTTTCTCTGTGAATTCAGTTAGTTCCCAGTAGCAGGCTCTTGTAATATGCGTACTTCTTAAGATTTATCAAAATTTGGTGTGCTGAATCTGAGTAAAATGGTGAATTCGGTTAGTTTCCAATAGGCCGCAATAGTAATAAGTGGACTGTTCGGGATATAGAAAAATTTTCACGAATGGAATCAAAATTTCTAGGCGAATTCAGTGAGTTCCCAAAGGGACATGCTTGTGTGAGTGTGCTTTTCAATATGTAACAACATTTTAAGGAACGGACTCTAAGTATCATGGTTAATTCTGTAGGTTCCCAATAGGATTCGCATGTAATAAGCTTGTTATTCAAGATAGAGCAACGTTTTAAGGAACGGAAACACTGTTTCTCTGTGAATTCAGTTAGTTCCCAGTAGCAGGCTTTTGTAATATGCGTACTTCTAAAGATTTATCAAAATTTGGTGTGCCGAATCTGAGTAACATGGTGAATTCGGTTAGTTCCCAATAGGCCGCAGTAGTAATAAGTGGACTGTTCGGGATATAGAAAAATTTTCACGAATGGACTCAAAATTTCTAGGCGAATTCAGTGAGTTCCCAATGGGACATGCTTGTATGAGTGTGCTTTTCAATATGTAACAACATTTTACGGAACGGACTCTAAATATCATGGTGAATTCAGTAGGTTCCCAATAGGATTCGCATGTAATAAGCTTGTTATTCAAGATAGAGCAACGTTTTAAGGTACGGAAACACTGTTTCTCTGTGAATTCAGTTAGTTCCCAGTAGCAGGCTCTTGTAATATGCGTACTTCTAAAGATTTATCAAAATTTGGAGTGCCGAATCTGAGTAACATGGTGAATTCGGTTAGTTCCCAATAGGCCGCAGTCGTAATAAGTGGACTGTTCGGGATATAGAAAAATTTTCACGAGTGGAATCAAAATTTCTAGGCGAATTCAGTGAGTTCCCATTGGGACATGCTTGTATGAGTGTGCTTTTCTATATGTAACAACATTTTAAGAATCGGACTCTAAGTATCATGGTGAATTCAGTAGGTTCCCAATAGGATTCGCATGTAATAAGCTTGTTATTCAGATAGAGCAACGTTTTAAGGAACGGAAACACTGTTTCTCTGTGAATTCAGTTAGTTCCCAGTAGCAGGCTCTTGTAATATGCGTACTTCTTAAGATTTATCAAAATTTGGTGTGCTGAATCTGAGTAAAATGGTGAATTCGGTTAGTTTCCAATAGGCCGCAATAGTAATAAGTGGACTGTTCGGGATATAGAAAAATTTTCACGAATGGAATCAAAATTTCTAGGCGAATTCAGTGAGTTCCCAAAGGGACATGCTTGTGTGAGTGTGCTTTTCAATATGTAACAACATTTTAAGGAACGGACTCTAAGTATCATGGTTAATTCTGTAGGTTCCCAATAGGATTCGCATGTAATAAGCTTGTTATTCAAGATAGAGCAACGTTTTAAGGAACGGAAACACTGTTTCTCTGTGAATTCAGTTAGTTCCCAGTAGCAGGCTTTTGTAATATGCGTACTTCTAAAGATTTATCAAAATTTGGTGTGCCGAATCTGAGTAACATGGTGAATTCGGTTAGTTCCCAATAGGCCGCAGTAGTAATAAGTGGACTGTTCGGGATATAGAAAAATTTTCACGAATGGACTCAAAATTTCTAGGCGAATTCAGTGAGTTCCCAATGGGACATGCTTGTATGAGTGTGCTTTTCAATATGTAACAACATTTTACGGAACGGACTCTAAGTATCATGGTGAATTCAGTAGGTTCCCAATAGGATTCGCATGTAATAAGCTTGTTATTCAAGATAAAGCAACGTTTTAAGGAACGGAAACACTGTTTCTCTGTGAATTCAGTTAGTTCCCAGTAGCAGGCTCTTGTAATATGCGTACTTCTAAAGATTTATCAAAATTTGGTGTGCCGAATCTGAGTAACATGGTGAATTCGGTTAGTTTCCAATAGGCCGCAGTAGTAATAAGTGGACTGTTCGGGATATAGAAAAATTTTCACGAATGGACTCAAAATTTCTAGGCGAATACAGTGAGTTCCCAATGGGACATGCTTGTATGAGTGTGCTTTTCAATATGTAACAACATTTTAAGGAACGGACTCTAAGTATCATGGTGAATTCAGTAGGTTCCCAATAGGATTCGCATTTAATAAGCTTGTTATTCAAGATAGAGCAACGTTTTAAGGAACGGAAACACTGTTTCTCTGTGAATTCAGTTAGTTCCCAGTAGCAGGCTCTTGTAATATGCGTACTTCTAAAGATTTATCAAAATTTGGTGTGCCGAATCTGAGTAACATGGTGAATTCGGTTAGTTTCCAATAGGCCGCAATAGTAATAAGTGGACTGTTCGGGATATAGAAAAATTTTCACGAATGGAATCAAAATTTCTAGGCGAATTCAGTGAGTTCCCAAAGGGACATGCTTGTGTGAGTGTGCTTTTCAATATGTAACAACATTTTAAGGAACGGACTCTAAGTATCATGGTGAATTCAGTAGGTTCCCAATAGGATTCGCATGTAATAAGTGTTATTTAAGATAGAGCAAAGTTTTAAGGAACGGAAACACTGTTCCTCTGTGAATTCAGTTAGTTCCCAGTAGCAGGCTCTTGTAATATGCGTACTTCTTAAGATTTATCAAAATTTGGTGTGCCGAATCTGAGTAACATGGTGAATTCGGTTAGTTCCCAATAGGCCGCAGTAGTAATAAGTGGACTGTTCGGGATATAGAAAAATTTTCACGAGTGGAATCAAAATTTCTAGGCGAATTCAGTGAGTTCCCAATGTGACATGCTTGTATGAGTGTGCTTTTCAATATGTAACAACATTTTAAGGAACGGACTCTAAGTATCATGGTGAATTCAGTAGGTTCCCAATAGGATTCGCATGTAATAAGCTTGTTATTCAAGATAGAGCAACGTTTTAAGGAACGGAAACACTGTTTCTCTGTGAATTCATTTAGTTCCCAGTAGCAGGCTCTTGTAATATGCGTACTTCTAAAGATTTATCAAAATTTGGTGTGCCGAATCTGAGTAACATGGTGAATTCGGTTAGTTTCCAATAGGCCGCAGTAGTAATAAGTGGACTGTTCGCGATATAGAAAAATTTTCACGAATGGACTCAAAATTTCTAGGCGAATTCAGTGAGTTCCCAAAGGGACATGCTTGTGTGAGTGTGCTTTTCAATATGTAACAACATTTTAAGGAACGGACTCTAAGTATCATGGTTAATTATGTAGGTTCTCAATAGTATTCGCATGTAATAAGCTTGTTATTCAAGATAGAGCAACGTTTTAAGGAACGGAAACACTGTTTCTCTGTGAATTCAGTTAGTTCTCAGTAGCAGGCTCTTCTAATATGCGTACTTCTAAAGATTTATCAAAATTTGGTGTGCCGAATCTGAGTAACATGGTGAATTCGGTTAGTTTCCAATAGGCCGCAGTAGTAATAAGTGGACTGTTCGGGATATAGAAAAATTTTCACGAATGGACTCAAAATTTCTAGGCGAATACAGTGAGTTCCCAATGGGACATGCTTGTATGAGTGTGCTTTTCAATATGTAACAACATTTTATGGAACGGACTCTATGTATCATGGTGAATTCAGTAGGTTCCCAATAGGATTCGCATTTAATAAGCTTGTTATTCAATATAGAGCAACGTTTTAAGGAACGGAAACACTGTTTCTCTGTGAATTCAGTTAGTTCCCAGTAGCAGGCTCTTGTAATATGCGTACTTCTAAAGATTTATCAAAATTTGGTGTGCCGAATCTGAGTAACATGGTGAATTCGGTTAGTTTCCAATAGGCCGCAATAGTAATAAGTGGACTGTTCGGGATATAGAAAAATTTTCACGAATGGAATCAAAATTTCTAGGCGAATTCAGTGAGTTCCCAAAGGGACATGCTTGTGTGAGTGTGCTTTTCAATATGTAACAACATTTTAAGGAACGGACTCTAAGTATCATGGTGAATTCAGTAGGTTCCCAATAGGATTCGCATGTAATAAGCTTGTTATTCAAGATAGAGCAACGTTTTAAGGAACGGAAACACTGTTTCTCTGTGAATTCAGTTAGTTCCCAGTAGCAGGCTCTTGTAATATGCGTACTTCTAAAGATTTATCAAAATTTGGTGTGCCGAATCTGAGTAACATGGTGAATTCGGTTAGTTTCCAATAGGCCGCAATAGTAATAAGTGGACTGTTCGGGATGTAGAAAAATTTTCACGAATGGACTCAAAATTTCTAGGCGAATTCAGTGAGTTCCCAAAGGGACATGCTTGTGTGCGTGTGCTTTTCAATATGTAACAACATTTTAAGGAACGGACTCTAAGTATCATGGTGAATTCAGTAGGTTCCCAATAGGATTCGCATGTAATAAGTGTTATTTAAGATAGAGCAACGTTTTAAGGAACGGAAACACTGTTTCTCTGTGAATTCAGTTAGTTCCCAGTAGCAGGCTCTTGTAATATGCGTACTTCTTAAGATTTATCAAAATTTGGTGTGCCGAATCTGAGTAACATGGTGAATTCGGTTAGTTCCCAATAGGCCGCAGTACTAATAAGTGGACTGTTCGGGATATAGAAAAATTTTCACGAGTGGAATCAAAATTTCTAGGCGAATTCAGTGAGTTCCCATTGGGACATGCTTGTATGAGTGTGCTTTTCTATATGTAACAACATTTTAAGAAACGGACTCTAAGTATCATGGTGAATTCAGTAGGTTCCCAATAGGATTCGCATGTAATAAGCTTGTTATTCAAGATAGAGCAACGTTTTAAGGAACGGAAACACTGTTTCTCTGTGAATTCAGTTAGTTCCCAGTAGCAGGCTTTTGTAATATGCGTACTTCTAAAGATTTATCAAAATTTGGTGTGCCGAATCTGAGTAACATGGTGAATTCGGTTAGTTCCCAATAGGCCGCAGTAGTAATAAGTGGACTGTTCGGGATATAGAAAAATTTTCACGAATGGACTCAAAATTTCTAGGCGAATTCAGTGAGTTCCCAATGGGACATGCTTGTATGAGTGTGCTTTTCAATATGTAACAACATTTTACGGAACGGACTCTAAGTATCATGGTGAATTCAGTAGGTTCCCAATAGGATTCGCATGTAATAAGCTTGTTATTCAAGATAGAGCAACGTTTTAAGGTACGGAAACACTGTTTCTCTGTGAATTCAGTTAGTTCCCAGTAGCAGGCTCTTGTAATATGCGTACTTCTAAAGATTTATCAAAATTTGGAGTGCCGAATCTGAGTAACATGGTGAATTCGGTTAGTTTCCAATAGGCCGCAATAGTAATAAGTGGACTGTTCGGGATATAGAAAAATTTTCACGAATGGAATCAAAATTTCTAGGCGAATTCAGTGAGTTCCCAAAGGGACATGCTTGTGTGAGTGTGCTTTTCAATATGTAACAACATTTTAAGGAACGGACTCTAAATATCATGGTGAATTCAGTAGGTTCCCAATAGGATTCGCATGTAATAAGCTTGTTATTCAAGATAGAGCAACGTTTTAAGGAACGGAAACACTGTTTCTCTGTGAATTCAGTTAGTTCCCAGTAGCAGGCTCTTGTAATATGCGTACTTCTTAAGATTTATCAAAATTTGGTGTGCCGAATCTGAGTAACATGGTGAATTCGGTTAGTTCCCAATAGGCCGCAGTCGTAATAAGTGGACTGTTCGGGATATAGAAAAATTTTCACGAGTGGAATCAAAATTTCTAGGCGAATTCAGTGAGTTCCCATTGGGACATGCTTGTATGAGTGTGCTTTTCTATATGTAACAACATTTTAAGAAACGGACTCTAAGTATCATGGTGAATTCAGTAGGTTCCCAATAGGATTCGCATGTAATAAGCTTGTTATTCAAGATAGAGCAACGTTTTAAGGAACGGAAACACTGTTTCTCTGTGAATTCAGTTAGTTCCCAGTAGCAGGCTCTTGTAATATGCGTACTTCTAAAGATTTATCAAAATTTGGTGTGCCGAATCTGAGTAACATGGTGAATTCGGTTAGTTCCCAATAGGCCGCATTAGTAATAAGTGGACTGTTCGGGATATAGAAAAATTTTCACGAGTGGAATCAAAATTTCTAGGCGAATTCAGTGAGTTCCCAATGGGACATGCTTGTATGAGTGTGCTTTTCAATATGTAACAACATTTTAAGGAACGGACTCTAAGTATCATGGTGAATTCAGTAGGTTCCCAATAGGATTCGCATGTAATAAGCTTGTTATTCAGATAGAGCAACGTTTTAAGGAACGGAAACACTGTTTCTCTGTGAATTCAGTTAGTTCCCAGTAGCAGGCTCTTGTAATATGCGTACTTCTTAAGATTTATCAAAATTTGGTGTGCTGAATCTGAGTAAAATGGTGAATTCGGTTAGTTTCCAATAGGCCGCAATAGTAATAAGTGGACTGTTCGGGATATAGAAAAATTTTCACGAATGGAATCAAAATTTCTAGGCGAATTCAGTGAGTTCCCAAAGGGACATGCTTGTGTGAGTGTGCTTTTCAATATGTAACAACATTTTAAGGAACGGACTCTAAGTATCATGGTTAATTCTGTAGGTTCCCAATAGGATTCGCATGTAATAAGCTTGTTATTCAAGATAGAGCAACGTTTTAAGGAACGGAAACACTGTTTCTCTGTGAATTCAGTTAGTTCCCAGTAGCAGGCTTTTGTAATATGCGTACTTCTAAAGATTTATCAAAATTTGGTGTGCCGAATCTGAGTAACATGGTGAATTCGGTTAGTTCCCAATAGGCCGCAGTAGTAATAAGTGGACTGTTCGGGATATAGAAAAATTTTCACGAATGGACTCAAAATTTCTAGGCGAATTCAGTGAGTTCCCAATGGGACATGCTTGTATGAGTGTGCTTTTCAATATGTAACAACATTTTACGGAACGGACTCTAAATATCATGGTGAATTCAGTAGGTTCCCAATAGGATTCGCATGTAATAAGCTTGTTATTCAAGATAGAGCAACGTTTTAAGGTACGGAAACACTGTTTCTCTGTGAATTCAGTTAGTTCCCAGTAGCAGGCTCTTGTAATATGCGTACTTCTAAAGATTTATCAAAATTTGGAGTGCCGAATCTGAGTAACATGGTGAATTCGGTTAGTTCCCAATAGGCCGCAGTCGTAATAAGTGGACTGTTCGGGATATAGAAAAATTTTCACGAGTGGAATCAAAATTTCTAGGCGAATTCAGTGAGTTCCCATTGGGACATGCTTGTATGAGTGTGCTTTTCTATATGTAACAACATTTTAAGAAACGGACTCTAAGTATCATGGTGAATTCAGTAGGTTCCCAATAGGATTCGCATGTAATAAGCTTGTTATTCAGATAGAGCAACGTTTTAAGGAACGGAAACACTGTTTCTCTGTGAATTCAGTTAGTTCCCAGTAGCAGGCTCTTGTAATATGCGTACTTCTTAAGATTTATCAAAATTTGGTGTGCTGAATCTGAGTAAAATGGTGAATTCGGTTAGTTTCCAATAGGCCGCAATAGTAATAAGTGGACTGTTCGGGATATAGAAAAATTTTCACGAATGGAATCAAAATTTCTAGGCGAATTCAGTGAGTTCCCAAAGGGACATGCTTGTGTGAGTGTGCTTTTCAATATGTAACAACATTTTAAGGAACGGACTCTAAGTATCATGGTTAATTCTGTAGGTTCCCAATAGGATTCGCATGTAATAAGCTTGTTATTCAAGATAGAGCAACGTTTTAAGGAACGGAAACACTGTTTCTCTGTGAATTCAGTTAGTTCCCAGTAGCAGGCTTTTGTAATATGCGTACTTCTAAAGATTTATCAAAATTTGGTGTGCCGAATCTGAGTAACATGGTGAATTCGGTTAGTTCCCAATAGGCCGCAGTAGTAATAAGTGGACTGTTCGGGATATAGAAAAATTTTCACGAATGGACTCAAAATTTCTAGGCGAATTCAGTGAGTTCCCAATGGGACATGCTTGTATGAGTGTGCTTTTCAATATGTAACAACATTTTACGGAACGGACTCTAAGTATCATGGTGAATTCAGTAGGTTCCCAATAGGATTCGCATGTAATAAGCTTGTTATTCAAGATAGAGCAACGTTTTAAGGTACGGAAACACTGTTTCTCTGTGAATTCAGTTAGTTCCCAGTAGCAGGCTCTTGTAATATGCGTACTTCTAAAGATTTATCAAAATTTGGAGTGCCGAATCTGAGTAACATGGTGAATTCGGTTAGTTTCCAATAGGCCGCAATAGTAATAAGTGGACTGTTCGGGATATAGAAAAATTTTCACGAATGGAATCAAAATTTCTAGGCGAATTCAGTGAGTTCCCAAAGGGACATGCTTGTGTGAGTGTGCTTTTCAATATGTAACAACATTTTAAGGAACGGACTCTAAATATCATGGTGAATTCAGTAGGTTCCCAATAGGATTCGCATGTAATAAGCTTGTTATTCAAGATAGAGCAACGTTTTAAGGAACGGAAACACTGTTTCTCTGTGAATTCAGTTAGTTCCCAGTAGCAGGCTCTTGTAATATGCGTACTTCTTAAGATTTATCAAAATTTGGTGTGCCGAATCTGAGTAACATGGTGAATTCGGTTAGTTCCCAATAGGCCGCAGTCGTAATAAGTGGACTGTTCGGGATATAGAAAAATTTTCACGAGTGGAATCAAAATTTCTAGGCGAATTCAGTGAGTTCCCAATGGGACATGCTTGTATGAGTGTGCTTTTCAATATGTAACAACATTTTAAGGAACAGACTCTAAGTATCATGGTGAATTCAGTAGGTTCCCAATAGGATTCGCATGTAATAAGCTTGTTATTCAAGATAAAGCAACGTTTTAAGGAACGGAAACACTGTTTCTCTGTGAATTCAGTTAGTTCCCAGTAGCAGGCTCTTGTAATATGCGTACTTCTAAAGATTTATCAAAATTTGGTGTGCCGAATCTGAGTAACATGGTGAATTCTGTTGTTTCCAATAGGCCGCAGTAGTAATAAGTGGACTGTTCGGGATATAGAAAAATTTTCACGAATGGACTCAAAATTTCTAGGCGAATACAGTGAGTTCCCAATGGGACATGCTTGTATGAGTGTGCTTTTCAATATGTAACAACATTTTAAGGAACGGACTCTAAGTATCATGGTGAATTCAGTAGGTTCCCAATAGGATTCGCATTTAATAAGCTTGTTATTCAAGATAGAGCAACGTTTTAAGGAACGGAAACACTGTTTCTCTGTGAATTCAGTTAGTTCCCAGTAGCAGGCTCTTGTAATATGCGTACTTCTAAAGATTTATCAAAATTTGGTGTGCCGAATCTGAGTAACATGGTGAATTCGGTTAGTTCCCAATAGGCCGCAGTAGTAATAAGTGGACTGTTCGGGATATAGAAAAATTTTCACGAATGGAATCAAAATTTCTAGGCGAATTCAGTGAGTTCCCAATGGGACATGCTTGTATGAGTGTGCTTTTCAATATGTAACAACATTTTACGGACCGGACTCTAAGTATCATGGTGAATTCAGTAGGTTCCTAATAGGATTCGCAGGTAATAAGCTTGTTATTCAAGATAAAGCAACGTTTTAAGGAACGGAAACACTGTTTCTCTGTGAATTCAGTTAGTTCCCAGTAGCAGGCTCTTGTAATATGCGTACTTCTAAAGATTTATCAAAATTTGGTGTGCCGAATCTGAGTAACATGGTGAATTCGGTTAGTTTCCAATAGGCCGCAGTAGTAATAAGTGGACTGTTCGGGATATAGAAAAATTTTCACGAATGGACTCAAAATTTCTAGGCGAATACAGTGAGTTCCCAATGGGACATGCTTGTATGAGTGTGCTTTTCAATATGTAACAACATTTTAAGGAACGGACTCTAAGTATCATGGTGAATTCAGTAGGTTCCCAATAGGATTCGCATTTAATAAGCTTGTTATTGAAGATAGAGCAACGTTTTAAGGAACGGAAACACTGTTTCTCTGTGAATTCAGTTAGTTCCCAGTAGCAGGCTCTTGTAATATGCGTACTGCTAAAGATTTATCAAAATTTGGTGTGCCGAATCTGAGTAACATGGTGAATTCGGTTAGTTCCCAATAGGCCGCAGTAGTAATAAGTGGACTGTTCGGGATATAGAAAAATTTTCACGAAAGGAATCAAAATTTCTAGGCGAATTCAGTGAGTTCCCAATGGGACATGCTTGTATGAGTGTGCTTTTCAATATGTAACAACATTTTACGGACCGGACTCTAAGTATCATGGTGAATTCAGTAGGTTCCTAATAGGATTCGCAGGTAATAAGCTTGTTATTCAAGATAAAGCAACGTATAAGGAACGGAAACACTGTTTCTCTGTGAATTCAGTTAGTTCCCAGTAGCAGGCTCTTGTAATATGCGTACTTCTAAAGATTTATCAAAATTTGGTGTGCCGAATCTGAGTAACATGGTGAATTCGGTTAGTTTCCAATAGGCCGCAGTAGTAATAAGTGGACTGTTCGGGATATAGAAAAATTTTCACGAATGGACTCAAAATTTCTAGGCGAATACAGTGAGTTCCCAATGGGACATGCTTGTATGAGTGTGCTTTTCAATATGTAACAACATTTTAAGGAACGGACTCTAAGTATCATGGTGAATTCAGTAGGTTCCCAATAGGATTCGCATTTAATAAGCTTGTTATTCAAGATAGAGCAACGTTTTAAGGAACGGAAACACTGTTTCTCTGTGAATTCAGTTAGTTCCCAGTAGCAGGCTCTTGTAATATGCGTACTTCTAAAGATTTATCAAAATTTGGTGTGCCGAATCTGAGTAACATGGTGAATTCGGTTAGTTTCCAATAGGCCGCAATAGTAATAAGTGGACTGTTCGGGATATAGAAAAATTTTCACGAATGGAATCAAAATTTCTAGGCGAATTCAGTGAGTTCCCAAAGGGACATGCTTGTGTGAGTGTGCTTTTCAATATGTAACAACATTTTAAGGAACGGACTCTAAGTATCATGGTGAATTCAGTAGGTTCCCAATAGGATTCGCATGTAATAAGTGTTATTTAAGATAGAGCAAAGTTTTAAGGAACGGAAACACTGTTCCTCTGTGAATTCAGTTAGTTCCCAGTAGCAGGCTCTTGTAATATGCGTACTTCTTAAGATTTATCAAAATTTGGTGTGCCGAATCTGAGTAACATGGTGAATTCGGTTAGTTCCCAATAGGCCGCAGTAGTAATAAGTGGACTGTTCGGGATATAGAAAAATTTTCACGAGTGGAATCAAAATTTCTAGGCGAATTCAGTGAGTTCCCAATGTGACATGCTTGTATGAGTGTGCTTTTCAATATGTAACAACATTTTAAGGAACGGACTCTAAGTATCATGGTGAATTCAGTAGGTTCCCAATAGGATTCGCATGTAATAAGCTTGTTATTCAAGATAGAGCAACGTTTTAAGGAACGGAAACACTGTTTCTCTGTGAATTCATTTAGTTCCCAGTAGCAGGCTCTTGTAATATGCGTACTTCTAAAGATTTATCAAAATTTGGTGTGCCGAATCTGAGTAACATGGTGAATTCGGTTAGTTTCCAATAGGCCGCAGTAGTAATAAGTGGACTGTTCGCGATATAGAAAAATTTTCACGAATGGACTCAAAATTTCTAGGCGAATTCAGTGAGTTCCCAAAGGGACATGCTTGTGTGAGTGTGCTTTTCAATATGTAACAACATTTTAAGGAACGGACTCTAAGTATCATGGTTAATTCTGTAGGTTCCCAATAGTATTCGCATGTAATAAGCTTGTTATTCAAGATAGAGCAACGTTTTAAGGAACGGAAACACTGTTTCTCTGTGAATTCAGTTAGTTCCCAGTAGCAGGCTCTTCTAATATGCGTACTTCTAAAGATTTATCAAAATTTGGTGTGCCGAATCTGAGTAACATGGTGAATTCGGTTAGTTTCCAATAGGCCGCAGTAGTAATAAGTGGACTGTTCGGGATATAGAAAAATTTTCACGAATGGACTCAAAATTTCTAGGCGAATACAGTGAGTTCCCAATGGGACATGCTTGTATGAGTGTGCTTTTCAATATGTAACAACATTTTATGGAACGGACTCTATGTATCATGGTGAATTCAGTAGGTTCCCAATAGGATTCGCATTTAATAAGCTTGTTATTCAATATAGAGCAACGTTTTAAGGAACGGAAACACTGTTTCTCTGTGAATTCAGTTAGTTCCCAGTAGCAGGCTCTTGTAATATGCGTACTTCTAAAGATTTATCAAAATTTGGTGTGCCGAATCTGAGTAACATGGTGAATTCGGTTAGTTTCCAATAGGCCGCAGTCGTAATAAGTGGACTGTTCGGGATATAGAAAAATTTTCACGAGTGGAATCAAAATTTCTAGGCGAATTCAGTGAGTTCCCAATGGGACATGCTTGTATGAGTGTGCTTTTCAATATGTAACAACATTTTAAGGAACAGACTCTAAGTATCATGGTGAATTCAGTAGGTTCCCAATAGGATTCGCATGTAATAAGCTTGTTATTCAAGATAAAGCAACGTTTTAAGGAACGGAAACACTGTTTCTCTGTGAATTCAGTTAGTTCCCAGTAGCAGGCTCTTGTAATATGCGTACTTCTAAAGATTTATCAAAATTTGGTGTGCCGAATCTGAGTAACATGGTGAATTCTGTTGTTTCCAATAGGCCGCAGTAGTAATAAGTGGACTGTTCGGGATATAGAAAAATTTTCACGAATGGACTCAAAATTTCTAGGCGAATACAGTGAGTTCCCAATGGGACATGCTTGTATGAGTGTGCTTTTCAATATGTAACAACATTTTAAGGAACGGACTCTAAGTATCATGGTGAATTCAGTAGGTTCCCAATAGGATTCGCATTTAATAAGCTTGTTATTCAAGATAGAGCAACGTTTTAAGGAACGGAAACACTGTTTCTCTGTGAATTCAGTTAGTTCCCAGTAGCAGGCTCTTGTAATATGCGTACTTCTAAAGATTTATCAAAATTTGGTGTGCCGAATCTGAGTAACATGGTGAATTCGGTTAGTTCCCAATAGGCCGCAGTAGTAATAAGTGGACTGTTCGGGATATAGAAAAATTTTCACGAATGGAATCAAAATTTCTAGGCGAATTCAGTGAGTTCCCAATGGGACATGCTTGTATGAGTGTGCTTTTCAATATGTAACAACATTTTACGGACCGGACTCTAAGTATCATGGTGAATTCAGTAGGTTCCTAATAGGATTCGCAGGTAATAAGCTTGTTATTCAAGATAAAGCAACGTTTTAAGGAACGGAAACACTGTTTCTCTGTGAATTCAGTTAGTTCCCAGTAGCAGGCTCTTGTAATATGCGTACTTCTAAAGATTTATCAAAATTTGGTGTGCCGAATCTGAGTAACATGGTGAATTCGGTTAGTTTCCAATAGGCCGCAGTAGTAATAAGTGGACTGTTCGGGATATAGAAAAATTTTCACGAATGGACTCAAAATTTCTAGGCGAATACAGTGAGTTCCCAATGGGACATGCTTGTATGAGTGTGCTTTTCAATATGTAACAACATTTTAAGGAACGGACTCTAAGTATCATGGTGAATTCAGTAGGTTCCCAATAGGATTCGCATTTAATAAGCTTGTTATTGAAGATAGAGCAACGTTTTAAGGAACGGAAACACTGTTTCTCTGTGAATTCAGTTAGTTCCCAGTAGCAGGCTCTTGTAATATGCGTACTGCTAAAGATTTATCAAAATTTGGTGTGCCGAATCTGAGTAACATGGTGAATTCGGTTAGTTCCCAATAGGCCGCAGTAGTAATAAGTGGACTGTTCGGGATATAGAAAAATTTTCACGAAAGGAATCAAAATTTCTAGGCGAATTCAGTGAGTTCCCAATGGGACATGCTTGTATGAGTGTGCTTTTCAATATGTAACAACATTTTACGGACCGGACTCTAAGTATCATGGTGAATTCAGTAGGTTCCTAATAGGATTCGCAGGTAATAAGCTTGTTATTCAAGATAAAGCAACGTATAAGGAACGGAAACACTGTTTCTCTGTGAATTCAGTTAGTTCCCAGTAGCAGGCTCTTGTAATATGCGTACTTCTAAAGATTTATCAAAATTTGGTGTGCCGAATCTGAGTAACATGGTGAATTCGGTTAGTTTCCAATAGGCCGCAGTAGTAATAAGTGGACTGTTCGGGATATAGAAAAATTTTCACGAATGGACTCAAAATTTCTAGGCGAATACAGTGAGTTCCCAATGGGACATGCTTGTATGAGTGTGCTTTTCAATATGTAACAACATTTTAAGGAACGGACTCTAAGTATCATGGTGAATTCAGTAGGTTCCCAATAGGATTCGCATTTAATAAGCTTGTTATTCAAGATAGAGCAACGTTTTAAGGAACGGAAACACTGTTTCTCTGTGAATTCAGTTAGTTCCCAGTAGCAGGCTCTTGTAATATGCGTACTTCTAAAGATTTATCAAAATTTGGTGTGCCGAATCTGAGTAACATGGTGAATTCGGTTAGTTTCCAATAGGCCGCAATAGTAATAAGTGGACTGTTCGGGATATAGAAAAATTTTCACGAATGGAATCAAAATTTCTAGGCGAATTCAGTGAGTTCCCAAAGGGACATGCTTGTGTGAGTGTGCTTTTCAATATGTAACAACATTTTAAGGAACGGACTCTAAGTATCATGGTGAATTCAGTAGGTTCCCAATAGGATTCGCATGTAATAAGTGTTATTTAAGATAGAGCAAAGTTTTAAGGAACGGAAACACTGTTCCTCTGTGAATTCAGTTAGTTCCCAGTAGCAGGCTCTTGTAATATGCGTACTTCTTAAGATTTATCAAAATTTGGTGTGCCGAATCTGAGTAACATGGTGAATTCGGTTAGTTCCCAATAGGCCGCAGTAGTAATAAGTGGACTGTTCGGGATATAGAAAAATTTTCACGAGTGGAATCAAAATTTCTAGGCGAATTCAGTGAGTTCCCAATGTGACATGCTTGTATGAGTGTGCTTTTCAATATGTAACAACATTTTAAGGAACGGACTCTAAGTATCATGGTGAATTCAGTAGGTTCCCAATAGGATTCGCATGTAATAAGCTTGTTATTCAAGATAGAGCAACGTTTTAAGGAACGGAAACACTGTTTCTCTGTGAATTCATTTAGTTCCCAGTAGCAGGCTCTTGTAATATGCGTACTTCTAAAGATTTATCAAAATTTGGTGTGCCGAATCTGAGTAACATGGTGAATTCGGTTAGTTTCCAATAGGCCGCAGTAGTAATAAGTGGACTGTTCGCGATATAGAAAAATTTTCACGAATGGACTCAAAATTTCTAGGCGAATTCAGTGAGTTCCCAAAGGGACATGCTTGTGTGAGTGTGCTTTTCAATATGTAACAACATTTTAAGGAACGGACTCTAAGTATCATGGTTAATTCTGTAGGTTCCCAATAGTATTCGCATGTAATAAGCTTGTTATTCAAGATAGAGCAACGTTTTAAGGAACGGAAACACTGTTTCTCTGTGAATTCAGTTAGTTCCCAGTAGCAGGCTCTTCTAATATGCGTACTTCTAAAGATTTATCAAAATTTGGTGTGCCGAATCTGAGTAACATGGTGAATTCGGTTAGTTTCCAATAGGCCGCAGTAGTAATAAGTGGACTGTTCGGGATATAGAAAAATTTTCACGAATGGACTCAAAATTTCTAGGCGAATACAGTGAGTTCCCAATGGGACATGCTTGTATGAGTGTGCTTTTCAATATGTAACAACATTTTATGGAACGGACTCTATGTATCATGGTGAATTCAGTAGGTTCCCAATAGGATTCGCATTTAATAAGCTTGTTATTCAATATAGAGCAACGTTTTAAGGAACGGAAACACTGTTTCTCTGTGAATTCAGTTAGTTCCCAGTAGCAGGCTCTTGTAATATGCGTACTTCTAAAGATTTATCAAAATTTGGTGTGCCGAATCTGAGTAACATGGTGAATTCGGTTAGTTTCCAATAGGCCGCAATAGTAATAAGTGGACTGTTCGGGATATAGAAAAATTTTCACGAATGGAATCAAAATTTCTAGGCGAATTCAGTGAGTTCCCAAAGGGACATGCTTGTGTGAGTGTGCTTTTCAATATGTAACAACATTTTAAGGAACGGACTCTAAGTATCATGGTGAATTCAGTAGGTTCCCAATAGGATTCGCATGTAATAAGTGTTATTTAAGATAGAGCAAAGTTTTAAGGAACGGAAACACTGTTCCTCTGTGAATTCAGTTAGTTCCCAGTAGCAGGCTCTTGTAATATGCGTACTTCTTAAGATTTATCAAAATTTGGTGTGCCGAATCTGAGTAACATGGTGAATTCGGTTAGTTCCCAATAGGCCGCAGTAGTAATAAGTGGACTGTTCGGGATATAGAAAAATTTTCACGAGTGGAATCAAAATTTCTAGGCGAATTCAGTGAGTTCCCAATGTGACATGCTTGTATGAGTGTGCTTTTCAATATGTAACAACATTTTAAGGAACGGACTCTAAGTATCATGGTGAATTCAGTAGGTTCCCAATAGGATTCGCATGTAATAAGCTTGTTATTCAAGATAGAGCAACGTTTTAAGGAACGGAAACACTGTTTCTCTGTGAATTCATTTAGTTCCCAGTAGCAGGCTCTTGTAATATGCGTACTTCTAAAGATTTATCAAAATTTGGTGTGCCGAATCTGAGTAACATGGTGAATTCGGTTAGTTTCCAATAGGCCGCAGTAGTAATAAGTGGACTGTTCGCGATATAGAAAAATTTTCACGAATGGACTCAAAATTTCTAGGCGAATTCAGTGAGTTCCCAAAGGGACATGCTTGTGTGAGTGTGCTTTTCAATATGTAACAACATTTTAAGGAACGGACTCTAAGTATCATGGTTAATTCTGTAGGTTCCCAATAGTATTCGCATGTAATAAGCTTGTTATTCAAGATAGAGCAACGTTTTAAGGAACGGAAACACTGTTTCTCTGTGAATTCAGTTAGTTCCCAGTAGCAGGCTCTTCTAATATGCGTACTTCTAAAGATTTATCAAAATTTGGTGTGCCGAATCTGAGTAACATGGTGAATTCGGTTAGTTTCCAATAGGCCGCAGTAGTAATAAGTGGACTGTTCGGGATATAGAAAAATTTTCACGAATGGACTCAAAATTTCTAGGCGAATACAGTGAGTTCCCAATGGGACATGCTTGTATGAGTGTGCTTTTCAATATGTAACAACATTTTATGGAACGGACTCTATGTATCATGGTGAATTCAGTAGGTTCCCAATAGGATTCGCATTTAATAAGCTTGTTATTCAATATAGAGCAACGTTTTAAGGAACGGAAACACTGTTTCTCTGTGAATTCAGTTAGTTCCCAGTAGCAGGCTCTTGTAATATGCGTACTTCTAAAGATTTATCAAAATTTGGTGTGCCGAATCTGAGTAACATGGTGAATTCGGTTAGTTTCCAATAGGCCGCAATAGTAATAAGTGGACTGTTCGGGATATAGAAAAATTTTCACGAATGGAATCAAAATTTCTAGGCGAATTCAGTGAGTTCCCAAAGGGACATGCTTGTGTGAGTGTGCTTTTCAATATGTAACAACATTTTAAGGAACGGACTCTAAGTATCATGGTGAATTCAGTAGGTTCCCAATAGGATTCGCATGTAATAAGTGTTATTTAAGATAGAGCAAAGTTTTAAGGAACGGAAACACTGTTCCTCTGTGAATTCAGTTAGTTCCCAGTAGCAGGCTCTTGTAATATGCGTACTTCTTAAGATTTATCAAAATTTGGTGTGCCGAATCTGAGTAACATGGTGAATTCGGTTAGTTCCCAATAGGCCGCAGTAGTAATAAGTGGACTGTTCGGGATATAGAAAAATTTTCACGAGTGGAATCAAAATTTCTAGGCGAATTCAGTGAGTTCCCAATGTGACATGCTTGTATGAGTGTGCTTTTCAATATGTAACAACATTTTAAGGAACGGACTCTAAGTATCATGGTGAATTCAGTAGGTTCCCAATAGGATTCGCATGTAATAAGCTTGTTATTCAAGATAGAGCAACGTTTTAAGGAACGGAAACACTGTTTCTCTGTGAATTCATTTAGTTCCCAGTAGCAGGCTCTTGTAATATGCGTACTTCTAAAGATTTATCAAAATTTGGTGTGCCGAATCTGAGTAACATGGTGAATTCGGTTAGTTTCCAATAGGCCGCAGTAGTAATAAGTGGACTGTTCGCGATATAGAAAAATTTTCACGAATGGACTCAAAATTTCTAGGCGAATTCAGTGAGTTCCCAAAGGGACATGCTTGTGTGAGTGTGCTTTTCAATATGTAACAACATTTTAAGGAACGGACTCTAAGTATCATGGTTAATTCTGTAGGTTCCCAATAGTATTCGCATGTAATAAGCTTGTTATTCAAGATAGAGCAACGTTTTAAGGAACGGAAACACTGTTTCTCTGTGAATTCAGTTAGTTCCCAGTAGCAGGCTCTTGTAATATGCGTACTTCTAAAGATTTATCAAAATTTGGTGTGCCGAATCTGAGTAACATGGTGAATTCGGTTAGTTTCCAATAGGCCGCAGTAGTAATAAGTGGACTGTTCGGGATATAGAAAAATTTTCACGAATGGACTCAAAATTTCTAGGCGAATACAGTGAGTTCCCAATGGGACATGCTTGTATGAGTGTGCTTTTCAATATGTAACAACATTTTATGGAACGGACTCTATGTATCATGGTGAATTCAGTAGGTTCCCAATAGGATTCGCATTTAATAAGCTTGTTATTCAATATAGAGCAACGTTTTAAGGAACGGAAACACTGTTTCTCTGTGAATTCAGTTAGTTCCCAGTAGCAGGCTCTTGTAATATGCGTACTTCTAAAGATTTATCAAAATTTGGTGTGCCGAATCTGAGTAACATGGTGAATTCGGTTAGTTTCCAATAGGCCGCAATAGTAATAAGTGGACTGTTCGGGATATAGAAAAATTTTCACGAATGGAATCAAAATTTCTAGGCGAATTCAGTGAGTTCCCAAAGGGACATGCTTGTGTGAGTGTGCTTTTCAATATGTAACAACATTTTAAGGAACGGACTCTAAGTATCATGGTGAATTCAGTAGGTTCCCAATAGGATTCGCATGTAATAAGCTTGTTATTCAAGATAGAGCAACGTTTTAAGGAACGGAAACACTGTTTCTCTGTGAATTCAGTTAGTTCCCAGTAGCAGGCTCTTGTAATATGCGTACTTCTAAAGATTTATCAAAATTTGGTGTGCCGAATCTGAGTAACATGGTGAATTCGGTTAGTTTCCAATAGGCCGCAGTAGTAATAAGTGGACTATTCGGGATATAGAAAAATTTTCACGAATGGACTCAAAATTTCTAGGCGAATACAGTGAGTTCCCAATGGGACATGCTTGTATGAGTGTGCTTTTCAATATGTAACAACATTTTAAGGAACGGACTCTAAGTATCATGGTGAATTCAGTAGGTTCCCAATAGGATTCGCATTTAATAAGCTTGTTATTCAAGATAGAGCAACGTTTTAAGGAACGGAAACACTGTTTCTCTGTGAATTCAGTTAGTTCCCAGTAGCAGGCTCTTCTAATATGCGTACTTCTAAAGATTTATCAAAATTTGGTGTGCCGAATCTGAGTAACATGGTGAATTCGGTTAGTTTCCAATAGGCCGCAATAGTAATAAGTGGACTGTTCGGGATATAGAAAAATTTTCACGAATGGAGTCAAAATTTCTAGGCGAATTCAGTGAGTTCCCAAAGGGACATGCTTGTGTGAGTGTGCTTTTCAATATGTAACAACATTTTACGGAACGGACTCTAAGTATCATGGTGAATTCAGTAGGTTCCCAATAGGATTCGCATGTAATAAGCTTGTTATTCAAGATAGAGCAACGTTTTAAGGTACGGAAACACTGTTTCTCTGTGAATTCAGTTAGTTCCCAGTAGCAGGCTCTTGTAATATGCGTACTTCTAAAGATTTATCAAAATTTGGAGTGCCGAATCTGAGTAACATGGTGAATCGGTTAGTTTCCAATAGGCCGCAATAGTAATAAGTGGACTGTTCGGGATATAGAAAAATTTTCACGAATGGAATCAAAATTTCTAGGCGAATTCAGTGAGTTCCCAAAGGGACATGCTTGTGTGAGTGTGCTTTTCAATATGTAACAACATTTTAAGGAACGGACTCTAAATATCATGGTGAATTCAGTAGGTTCCCAATAGGATTCGCATGTAATAAGCTTGTTATTCAAGATAGAGCAACGTTTTAAGGAACGGAAACACTGTTTCTCTGTGAATTCAGTTAGTTCCCAGTAGCAGGCTCTTGTAATATGCGTACTTCTAAAGATTTATCAAAATTTGGTGTGCCGAATCTGAGTAACATGGTGAATTCGGTTAGTTCCCAATAGGCCGCAGTCGTAATAAGTGGACTGTTCGGGATATAAAAATTTTCACGAGTGGAATCAAAATTTCTAGGCGAATTCAGTGAGTTCCCATTGGGACATGCTTGTATGATTGTGCTTTTCTATATGTAACAACATTTTAAGAAACGGACTCTAAGTATCATGGTGAATTCAGTAGGTTCCCAATAGGATTCGCATGTAATAAGCTTGTTATTCAAGATAGAGCAACGTTTTAAGGAACGGAAACACTGTTTCTCTGTGAATTCAGTTAGTTCCCAGTTAGCAGGCTCTTGTAATATGCGTACTTCTAAAGATTTATCAAAATTTGGTGTGCCGAATCTGAGTAACATGGTGAATTCGGTTAGTTCCCAATAGGCCGCATTAGTAATAAGTGGACTGTTCGGGATATAGAAAAATTTTCACGAGTGGAATCAAAATTTCTAGGCGAATTCAGTGAGTTCCCAATGGGACATGCTTGTATGAGTGTGCTTTTCAATATGTAACAACATTTTAAGGAACGGACTCTAAGTATCATGTTGAATTCAGTAGGTTCCCAATAGGATTCGCATGTAATAAGCTTGTTATTCAGATAGAGCAACGTTTTAAGGAACGGAAACACTGTTTCTCTGTGAATTCAGTTAGTTCCCAGTAGCAGGCTCTTGTAATATGCGTACTTCTTAAGATTTATCAAAATTTGGTGTGCTGAATCTGAGTAACATGGTGAATTCGGTTAGTTTCCAATAGGCCGCAATAGTAATAAGTGGACTGTTCGGGATATAGAAAAATTTTCACGAATGGAATCAAAATTTCTAGGCGAATTCAGTGAGTTCCCAAAGGGACATGCTTGTGTGAGTGTGCTTTTCAATATGTAACAACATTTTCAGGAACGGACTCTAAGTATCATGGTTAATTCTGTAGGTTCCCAATAGGATTCGCATGTAATAAGCTTGTTATTCAAGATAGAGCAACGTTTTAAGGAACGGAAACACTGTTTCTCTGTGAATTCAGTTAGTTCCCAGTAGCAGGCTTTTGTAATATGCGTACTTCTAAAGATTTATCAAAATTTGGTGTGCCGAATCTGAGTAACATGGTGAATTCGGTTAGTTCCCAATAGGCCGCAGTAGTAATAAGTGGACTGTTCGGGATATAGAAAAATTTTCACGAATGGACTCAAAATTTCTAGGCGAATTCAGTGAGTTCCCAATGGGACATGCTTGTATGAGTGTGCTTTTCAATATGTAACAACATTTTACGGAACGCACTCTAAGTATCATGGTGAATTCAGTAGGTTCCCAATAGGATTCGCATGTAATAAGCTTGTTATTCAAGATAGAGCAACGTTTTAAGGTACGGAAACACTGTTTCTCTGTGAATTCAGTTAGTTCCCAGTAGCAGGCTCTTGTAATATGCGTACTTCTAAAGATTTATCAAAATTTGGAGTGCCGAATCTGAGTAACATGGTGAATTCGGTTAGTTTCCAATAGGCCGCAATAGTAATAAGTGGACTGTTCGGGATATAGAAAAATTTTCACGAATGGACTGAAAATTTCTAGGCGAATTCAGTGAGTTCCCAAAGGGACATGCTTGTGTGAGTGTGCTTTTCAATATGTAACAACATTTTAAGGAACGGACTCTAAGTATCATGGTGAATTCAGTAGGTTCCCAATAGGATTCGCATGTAATAAGCTTGTTATTCAAGATAGAGCAACGTTTTAAGGAACGGAAACACTGTTTCTCTGTGAATTCAGTTAGTTCCCAGTAGCAGGCTCTTGTAATATGCGTACTTCTAAAGATTTATCAAAATTTGGTGTGCCGAATCTGAGTAACATGGTGAATTCGGTTAGTTTCCAATAGGCCGCAATAGTAATAAGTGGACTGTTCGGGATATAGAAAAATTTTCACGAATGGACTGAAAATTTCTAGGCGAATTCAGTGAGTTCCCAAAGGGACATGCTTGTGTGAGTGTGCTTTTCAATATGTAACAACATTTTAAGGAACGGACTCTAAGTATCATGGTGAATTCAGTAGGTTCCCAATAGGATTCGCATGTAATAAGCTTGTTATTCAAGATAGAGCAACGTTTTAAGGAACGGAAACACTGTTTCTCTGTGAATTCAGTTAGTTCCCAGTAGCAGGCTTTTGTAATATGCGTACTTCTAAAGATTTATCAAAATTTGGTGTGCCGAATCTGAGTAACATGGTGAATTCGGTTAGTTCCCAATAGGCCGCAGTAGTAATAAGTGGACTGTTCGGGATATAGAAAAATTTTCACGAGTGGAATCAAAATTTCTAGGCGAATTCAGTGAGTTCCCAATGGGACATGCTTGTATGAGTGTGCTTTTCAATATGTAACAACATTTTACGGAACGGACTCTAAGTATCATGGTGAATTCAGTAGGTTCCTAATAGGATTCGCAGGTAATAAGCTTGTTATTCAAGATAAAGCAACGTTTTAAGGAACGGAAACACTGTTTCTCTGTGAATTCAGTTAGTTCCCAGTAGCAGGCTCTTGTAATATACGTACTTCTAAAGATTTATCAAAATTTGGTGTGCCGAATCTGAGTAACATGGTGAATTCGGTTAGTTTCCAATAGGCCGCAGTAGTAATAAGTGGACTGTTCGGGATACAGAAAAATTTTCACGAATGGACTCAAAATTTCTAGGCGAATACAGTGAGTTCCCAATGGGACATGCTTGGATGAGTGTGCTTTTCAATATGTAACAACATTTTAAGGAACGGACTCTATGTATCATGGTGAATTCAGTAGGTTCCCAATAGAATTCGCATTTAATAAGCTTGTTATTCAAGATAGAGCAACGTTTTAAGGAACGGAAACACTGTTTCTCTGTGAATTCAGTTAGTTCCCAGTAGCAGGCTCTTGTAATATGCGTACTTCTAAAGATTTATCAAAATTTGGTGTGCCGAATCTGAGTAACATGGTGAATTCGATTAGTTTCCAATAGGCCGCAATAGTAATAAGTGGACTGTTCGGGATATAGAAAAATTTTCACGAATGGAATCAAAATTTCTAGGCGAATTCAGTGAGTTCCCAAAGGGACATGCTTGTGTGAGTGTGCTTTTCAATATATAACAACATTTTAAGGAACGGACTCTAAGTATCATGGTGAATTCAGTAGGTTCCCAATAGGATTCGCATGTAATAAGCTTGTTATTCAAGATAGAGCAACGTTTTAAGGAACGGAAACACTGTTTCTCTGTGAATTCAGTTAGTTCCCAGTAGCAGGCTCTTGTAATATGCGTACTTCTAAAGATTTATCAAAATTTGGTGTGCCGAATCTGAGTAACATGGTGAATTCGGTTAGTTTCCAATAGGCCGCAATAGTAATAAGTGGACTGTTCGGGATATAGAAAAATTTTCACGAATGGAATCAAAATTTCTAGGCGAATTCAGTGAGTTCCCAAAGGGACATGCTTGTGTGAGTGTGCTTTTCAATATGTAACAACATTTTCAGGAACGGACTCTAAGTATCATGGTTAATTCTGTAGGTTCCCAATAGGATTCGCATGTAATAAGCTTGTTATTCAAGATAGAGCAACGTTTTAAGGAACGGAAACACTGTTTCTCTGTGAATTCAGTTAGTTCCCAGTAGCAGGCTTTTGTAATATGCGTACTTCTAAAGATTTATCAAAATTTGGTGTGCCGAATCTGAGTAACATGGTGAATTCGGTTAGTTCCCAATAGGCCGCAGTAGTAATAAGTGGACTGTTCGGGATATAGAAAAATTTTCACGAATGGACTCAAAATTTCTAGGCGAATTCAGTGAGTTCCCAATGGGACATGCTTGTATGAGTGTGCTTTTCAATATGTAACAACATTTTACGGAACGCACTCTAAGTATCATGGTGAATTCAGTAGGTTCCCAATAGGATTCGCATGTAATAAGCTTGTTATTCAAGATAGAGCAACGTTTTAAGGTACGGAAACACTGTTTCTCTGTGAATTCAGTTAGTTCCCAGTAGCAGGCTCTTGTAATATGCGTACTTCTAAAGATTTATCAAAATTTGGAGTGCCGAATCTGAGTAACATGGTGAATTCGGTTAGTTTCCAATAGGCCGCAATAGTAATAAGTGGACTGTTCGGGATATAGAAAAATTTTCACGAATGGACTGAAAATTTCTAGGCGAATTCAGTGAGTTCCCAAAGGGACATGCTTGTGTGAGTGTGCTTTTCAATATGTAACAACATTTTAAGGAACGGACTCTAAGTATCATGGTGAATTCAGTAGGTTCCCAATAGGATTCGCATGTAATAAGCTTGTTATTCAAGATAGAGCAACGTTTTAAGGAACGGAAACACTGTTTCTCTGTGAATTCAGTTAGTTCCCAGTAGCAGGCTTTTGTAATATGCGTACTTCTAAAGATTTATCAAAATTTGGTGTGCCGAATCTGAGTAACATGGTGAATTCGGTTAGTTCCCAATAGGCCGCAGTAGTAATAAGTGGACTGTTCGGGATATAGAAAAATTTTCACGAGTGGAATCAAAATTTCTAGGCGAATTCAGTGAGTTCCCAATGGGACATGCTTGTATGAGTGTGCTTTTCAATATGTAACAACATTTTACGGAACGGACTCTAAGTATCATGGTGAATTCAGTAGGTTCCTAATAGGATTCGCAGGTAATAAGCTTGTTATTCAAGATAAAGCAACGTTTTAAGGAACGGAAACACTGTTTCTCTGTGAATTCAGTTAGTTCCCAGTAGCAGGCTCTTGTAATATACGTACTTCTAAAGATTTATCAAAATTTGGTGTGCCGAATCTGAGTAACATGGTGAATTCGGTTAGTTTCCAATAGGCCGCAGTAGTAATAAGTGGACTGTTCGGTATACAGAAAAATTTTCACGAATGGACTCAAAATTTCTAGGCGAATACAGTGAGTTCCCAATGGGACATGCTTGGATGAGTGTGCTTTTCAATATGTAACAACATTTTAAGGAACGGACTCTATGTATCATGGTGAATTCAGTAGGTTCCCAATAGAATTCGCATTTAATAAGCTTGTTATTCAAGATAGAGCAACGTTTTAAGGAACGGAAACACTGTTTCTCTGTGAATTCAGTTAGTTCCCAGTAGCAGGCTCTTGTAATATGCGTACTTCTAAAGATTTATCAAAATTTGGTGTGCCGAATCTGAGTAACATGGTGAATTCGATTAGTTTCCAATAGGCCGCAATAGTAATAAGTGGACTGTTCGGGATATAGAAAAATTTTCACGAATGGAATCAAAATTTCTAGGCGAATTCAGTGAGTTCCCAAAGGGACATGCTTGTGTGAGTGTGCTTTTCAATATATAACAACATTTTAAGGAACGGACTCTAAGTATCATGGTGAATTCAGTAGGTTCCCAATAGGATTCGCATGTAATAAGCTTGTTATTCAAGATAGAGCAACGTTTTAAGGAACGGAAACACTGTTTCTCTGTGAATTCAGTTAGTTCCCAGTAGCAGGCTCTTGTAATATGCGTACTTCTAAAGATTTATCAAAATTTGGTGTGCCGAATCTGAGTAACATGGTGAAGTCGGTTAGTTTCCAATAGGCCGCAATAGTAATAAGTGGACTGTTCGGGATATAGAAAAATTTTCACGAATGGAATCAAAATTTCTAGGCGAATTCAGTGAGTTCCCAAAGGGACATGCTTGTGTGAGTGTGCTTTTCAATATGTAACAACATTTTCAGGAACGGACTCTAAGTATCATGGTTAATTCTGTAGGTTCCCAATAGGATTCGCATGTAATAAGCTTGTTATTCAAGATAGAGCAACGTTTTAAGGAACGGAAACACTGTTTCTCTGTGAATTCAGTTAGTTCCCAGTAGCAGGCTTTTGTAATATGCGTACTTCTAAAGATTTATCAAAATTTGGTGTGCCGAATCTGAGTAACATGGTGAATTCGGTTAGTTCCCAATAGGCCGCAGTAGTAATAAGTGGACTGTTCGGGATATAGAAAAATTTTCACGAATGGACTCAAAATTTCTAGGCGAATTCAGTGAGTTCCCAATGGGACATGCTTGTATGAGTGTGCTTTTCAATATGTAACAACATTTTACGGAACGCACTCTAAGTATCATGGTGAATTCAGTAGGTTCCCAATAGGATTCGCATGTAATAAGCTTGTTATTCAAGATAGAGCAACGTTTTAAGGTACGGAAACACTGTTTCTCTGTGAATTCAGTTAGTTCCCAGTAGCAGGCTCTTGTAATATGCGTACTTCTAAAGATTTATCAAAATTTGGAGTGCCGAATCTGAGTAACATGGTGAATTCGGTTAGTTTCCAATAGGCCGCAATAGTAATAAGTGGACTGTTCGGGATATAGAAAAATTTTCACGAATGGACTGAAAATTTCTAGGCGAATTCAGTGAGTTCCCAAAGGGACATGCTTGTGTGAGTGTGCTTTTCAATATGTAACAACATTTTAAGGAACGGACTCTAAGTATCATGGTGAATTCAGTAGGTTCCCAATAGGATTCGCATGTAATAAGCTTGTTATTCAAGATAGAGCAACGTTTTAAGGAACGGAAACACTGTTTCTCTGTGAATTCAGTTAGGTCCCAGTAGCAGGCTCTTGTAATATGCGTACTTCTAAAGATTTATCAAAATTTGGTGTGCCGAATCTGAGTAACATGGTGAATTCGGTTAGTTCCCAATAGGCCGCAGTAGTAATAAGTGGACTGTTCGGGATATAGAAAAATTTTCACGAATGGACTCAAAATTTCTAGGCGAATTCAGTGAGTTCCCAATGGGACATGCTTGTATGAGTGTGCTTTTCAATATGTAACAACATTTTACGGAACGCACTCTAAGTATCATGGTGAATTCAGTAGGTTCCCAATAGGATTCGCATGTAATAAGCTTGTTATTCAAGATAGAGCAACATTTTAAGGTACGGAAACACTGTTTCTCTGTGAATTCAGTTAGTTCCCAGTAGCAGGCTCTTGTAATATGCGTACTTCTAAAGATTTATCAAAATTTGGAGTGCCGAATCTGAGTAACATGGTGAATTCGGTTAGTTTCCAATAGGCCGCAATAGTAATAAGTGGACTGTTCGGGATATAGAAAAATTTTCACGAATGGACTGAAAATTTCTAGGCGAATTCAGTGAGTTCCCAAAGGGACATGCTTGTGTGAGTGTGCTTTTCAATATGTAACAACATTTTAAGGAACGGACTCTAAGTATCATGGTGAATTCAGTAGGTTCCCAATAGGATTCGCATGTAATAAGCTTGTTATTCAAGATAGAGCAACGTTTTAAGGAACGGAAACACTGTTTCTCTGTGAATTCAGTTAGTTCCCAGTAGCAGGCTTTTGTAATATGCGTACTTCTAAAGATTTATCAAAATTTGGTGTGCCGAATCTGAGTAACATGGTGAATTCGGTTAGTTCCCAATAGGCCGCAGTAGTAATAAGTGGACTGTTCGGGATATAGAAAAATTTTCACGAGTGGAATCAAAATTTCTAGGCGAATTCAGTGAGTTCCCAATGGGACATGCTTGTATGAGTGTGCTTTTCAATATGTAACAACATTTTACGGAACGGACTCTAAGTATCATGGTGAATTCAGTAGGTTCCTAATAGGATTCGCAGGTAATAAGCTTGTTATTCAAGATAAAGCAACGTTTTAAGGAACGGAAACACTGTTTCTCTGTGAATTCAGTTAGTTCCCAGTAGCAGGCTCTTGTAATATACGTACTTCTAAAGATTTATCAAAATTTGGTGTGCCGAATCTGAGTAACATGGTGAATTCGGTTAGTTTCCAATAGGCCGCAGTAGTAATAAGTGGACTGTTCGGGATACAGAAAAATTTTCACGAATGGACTCAAAATTTCTAGGCGAATACAGTGAGTTCCCAATGGGACATGCTTGGATGAGTGTGCTTTTCAATATGTAACAACATTTTAAGGAACGGACTCTATGTATCATGGTGAATTCAGTAGGTTCCCAATAGAATTCGCATTTAATAAGCTTGTTATTCAAGATAGAGCAACGTTTTAAGGAACGGAAACACTGTTTCTCTGTGAATTCAGTTAGTTCCCAGTAGCAGGCTCTTGTAATATGCGTACTTCTAAAGATTTATCAAAATTTGGTGTGCCGAATCTGAGTAACATGGTGAATTCGATTAGTTTCCAATAGGCCGCAATAGTAATAAGTGGACTGTTCGGGATATAGAAAAATTTTCACGAATGGAATCAAAATTTCTAGGCGAATTCAGAGAGTTCCCAAAGGGACATGCTTGTGTGAGTGTGCTTTTCAATATATAACAACATTTTAAGGAACGGACTCTAAGTATCATGGTGAATTCAGTAGGTTCCCAATAGGATTCGCATGTAATAAGCTTGTTATTCAAGATAGAGCAACGTTTTAAGGAACGGAAACACTGTTTCTCTGTGAATTCAGTTAGTTCCCAGTAGCAGGCTCTTGTAATATGCGTACTTCTAAAGATTTATCAAAATTTGGTGTGCCGAATCTGAGTAACATGGTGAATTCGGTTAGTTTCCAATAGGCCGCAGTAGTAATAAGTGGACTGTTCGGGATACAGAAAAATTTTCACGAATGGACTCAAAATTTCTAGGCGAATACAGTGAGTTCCCAATGGGACATGCTTGTATGAGTGTGCTTTTCAATATGTAACAACATTTTAAGGAACGGACTCTATGTATCATGGTGAATTCAGTAGGTTCCCAATAGGATTCGCATTTAATAAGCTTGTTATTCAAGATAGAGCAACGTTTTAAGGAACGGAAACACTGTTTCTCTGTGAATTCAGTTAGTTCCCAGTAGCAGGCTCTTGTAATATGCGTACTTCTAAAGATTTATCAAAATTTGGTGTGCCGAATCTGAGTAACATGGTGAATTCGGTTAGTTTCCAATAGGCCGCAATAGTAATAAGTGGACTGTTCGGGATATAGAAAAATTTTCACGAATGGAATCAAAATTTCTAGGCGAATTCAGTGAGTTCCCAAAGGGACATGCTTGTGTGAGTGTGCTTTTCAATATATAACAACATTTTAAGGAACGGACTCTAAGTATCATGGTGAATTCAGTAGGTTCCCAATAGGATTCACATGTAATAAGCTTGTTATTCAAGATAGAGCAACGTTTTAAGGAACGGAAACACTGTTTCTCTGTGAATTCAGTTAGTTCCCAGTAGCAGGCTCTTGTAATATGCGTACTTCTAAAGATTTATCAAAATTTGGTGTGCCGAATCTGAGTAACATGGTGAATTCGGTTAGTTTCCAATAGGCCGCAATAGTAATAAGTGGACTGTTCGGGATATAGAAAAATTTTCACGAATGGAATCAAAATTTCTAGGCGAATTCAGTGAGTTCCCAAAGGGACATGCTTGTGTGAGTGTGCTTTTCAATATGTAACAACATTTTACGGAACGGACTCTAAGTATCATGGTGAATTCAGTAGGTTCCCAATAGGATTCGCATGTAATAAGTGTTATTTAAGATAGAGCAAAGTTTTAAGGAACGGAAACACTGTTTCTCTGTGAATTCAGTTAGTTCCCAGTAGCAGGCTCTTGTAATATGCGTACTTCTAAAGATTTATCAAAATTTGGTGTGCCGAATCTGAGTAACATGGTGAATTCGGTTAGTTCCCAATAGGCCGCAGTAGTAATAAGTGGACTGTTCGGGATATAGAAAAATTTTCACGAGTGGAATCAAAATTTCTAGGCGAATTCAGTGAGTTCCCAATGGGACATGCTTGTATGAGTGTGCTTTTCAATATGTAACAACATTTTAAGGAACGGACTCTAAGTATCATGGTGAATTCAGTAGGTTCCCAATAGGATTCGCATGTAATAAGCTTGTTATTCAAGATAGAGCAACGTTTTAAGGAACGGAAACACTGTTTCTCTGTGAATTCAGTTAGTTCCCAGTAGCAGGCTCTTGTAATATGCGTACTTCTAAAGATTTATCAAAATTTGGTGTGCCGAATCTGAGTAACATGGTGAATTCGGTTAGTTCCCAATAGGCCGCAGTAGTAATAAGTGGACTGTTCGGGATATAGAAAAATTTTCACGAGTGGAATCAAAATTTCTAGGCGAATTCAGTGAGTTCCCAATGGGACATGCTTGTATGAGTGTGCTTTTCAATATGTAACAACATTTTAAGGAACGGACTCTAAGTATCATGGTGAATTCAGTAGGTTCCCAATAGGATTCGCATGTAATAAGCTTGTTATTCAAGATAGAGCAACGTTTTAAGGAACGGAAACACTGTTTCTCTGTGAATTCAGTTAGTTCCCAGTAGCAGGCTCTTGTAATATGCGTACTTCTAAAGATTTATCAAAATTTGGTGTGCCGAATCTGAGTAACATGGTGAATTCGGTTAGTTTCCAATAGGCCGCAGTAGTAATAAGTGGACTGTTCGGGATACAGAAAAATTTTCACGAATGGACTCAAAATTTCTAGGCGAATACAGTGAGTTCCCAATGGGACATGCTTGTATGAGTGTGCTTTTCAATATGTAACAACATTTTAAGGAACGGACTCTATGTATCATGGTGAATTCAGTAGGTTCCCAATAGAATTCGCATTTAATAAGCTTGTTATTCAAGATAGAGCAACGTTTTAAGGAACGGAAACACTGTTTCTCTGTGAATTCAGTTAGTTCCCAGTAGCAGGCTCTTGTAATATGCGTACTTCTAAAGATTTATCAAAATTTGGTGTGCCGAATCTGAGTAACATGGTGAATTCGATTAGTTTCCAATAGGCCGCAATAGTAATAAGTGGACTGTTCGGGATATAGAAAAATTTTCACGAATGGAATCAAAATTTCTAGGCGAATTCAGAGAGTTCCCAAAGGGACATGCTTGTGTGAGTGTGCTTTTCAATATATAACAACATTTTAAGGAACGGACTCTAAGTATCATGGTGAATTCAGTAGGTTCCCAATAGGATTCGCATGTAATAAGCTTGTTATTCAAGATAGAGCAACGTTTTAAGGAACGGAAACACTGTTTCTCTGTGAATTCAGTTAGTTCCCAGTAGCAGGCTCTTGTAATATGCGTACTTCTAAAGATTTATCAAAATTTGGTGTGCCGAATCTGAGTAACATGGTGAATTCGGTTAGTTTCCAATAGGCCGCAGTAGTAATAAGTGGACTGTTCGGGATACAGAAAAATTTTCACGAATGGACTCAAAATTTCTAGGCGAATACAGTGAGTTCCCAATGGGACATGCTTGTATGAGTGTGCTTTTCAATATGTAACAACATTTTAAGGAACGGACTCTATGTATCATGGTGAATTCAGTAGGTTCCCAATAGGATTCGCATTTAATAAGCTTGTTATTCAAGATAGAGCAACGTTTTAAGGAACGGAAACACTGTTTCTCTGTGAATTCAGTTAGTTCCCAGTAGCAGGCTCTTGTAATATGCGTACTTCTAAAGATTTATCAAAATTTGGTGTGCCGAATCTGAGTAACATGGTGAATTCGGTTAGTTTCCAATAGGCCGCAATAGTAATAAGTGGACTGTTCGGGATATAGAAAAATTTTCACGAATGGAATCAAAATTTCTAGGCGAATTCAGTGAGTTCCCAAAGGGACATGCTTGTGTGAGTGTGCTTTTCAATATATAACAACATTTTAAGGAACGGACTCTAAGTATCATGGTGAATTCAGTAGGTTCCCAATAGGATTCACATGTAATAAGCTTGTTATTCAAGATAGAGCAACGTTTTAAGGAACGGAAACACTGTTTCTCTGTGAATTCAGTTAGTTCCCAGTAGCAGGCTCTTGTAATATGCGTACTTCTAAAGATTTATCAAAATTTGGTGTGCCGAATCTGAGTAACATGGTGAATTCGGTTAGTTTCCAATAGGCCGCAATAGTAATAAGTGGACTGTTCGGGATATAGAAAAATTTTCACGAATGGAATCAAAATTTCTAGGCGAATTCAGTGAGTTCCCAAAGGGACATGCTTGTGTGAGTGTGCTTTTCAATATGTAACAACATTTTACGGAACGGACTCTAAGTATCATGGTGAATTCAGTAGGTTCCCAATAGGATTCGCATGTAATAAGTGTTATTTAAGATAGAGCAAAGTTTTAAGGAACGGAAACACTGTTTCTCTGTGAATTCAGTTAGTTCCCAGTAGCAGGCTCTTGTAATATGCGTACTTCTAAAGATTTATCAAAATTTGGTGTGCCGAATCTGAGTAACATGGTGAATTCGGTTAGTTCCCAATAGGCCGCAGTAGTAATAAGTGGACTGTTCGGGATATAGAAAAATTTTCACGAGTGGAATCAAAATTTCTAGGCGAATTCAGTGAGTTCCCAATGGGACATGCTTGTATGAGTGTGCTTTTCAATATGTAACAACATTTTAAGGAACGGACTCTAAGTATCATGGTGAATTCAGTAGGTTCCCAATAGGATTCGCATGTAATAAGCTTGTTATTCAAGATAGAGCAACGTTTTAAGGAACGGAAACACTGTTTCTCTGTGAATTCAGTTAGTTCCCAGTAGCAGGCTCTTGTAATATGCGTACTTCTAAAGATTTATCAAAATTTGGTGTGCCGAATCTGAGTAACATGGTGAATTCGGTTAGTTTCCAATAGGCCGCAGTAGTAATAAGTGGACTGTTCGCGATATAGAAAAATTTTCACGAATGGACTCAAAATTTCTAGGCGAATTCAGTGAGTTCCCAAAGGGACATGCTTGTGTGAGTGTGCTTTTCAATATGTAACAACATTTTCAGGAACGGACTCTAAGTATCATGGTTAATTCTGTAGGTTCCCAATAGGATTCGCATGTAATAAGCTTGTTATTCAAGATAGAGCAACGTTTTAAGGAACGGAAACACTGTTTCTCTGTGAATTCAGTTAGTTCCCAGTAGCAGGCTTTTGTAATATGCGTACTTCTAAAGATTTATCAAAATTTGGTGTGCCGAATCTGAGTAACATGGTGAATTCGGTTAGTTCCCAATAGGCCGCAGTAGTAATAAGTGGACTGTTCGGGATATAGAAAAATTTTCACGAATGGACTCAAAATTTCTAGGCGAATTCAGTGAGTTCCCAATGGGACATGCTTGTATGAGTGTGCTTTTCAATATGTAACAACATTTTACGGAACGCACTCTAAGTATCATGGTGAATTCAGTAGGTTCCCAATAGGATTCGCATGTAATAAGCTTGTTATTCAAGATAGAGCAACGTTTTAAGGTACGGAAACACTGTTTCTCTGTGAATTCAGTTAGTTCCCAGTAGCAGGCTCTTGTAATATGCGTACTTCTAAAGATTTATCAAAATTTGGAGTGCCGAATCTGAGTAACATGGTGAATTCGGTTAGTTTCCAATAGGCCGCAATAGTAATAAGTGGACTGTTCGGGATATAGAAAAATTTTCACGAATGGACTGAAAATTTCTAGGCGAATTCAGTGAGTTCCCAAAGGGACATGCTTGTGTGAGTGTGCTTTTCAATATGTAACAACATTTTAAGGAACGGACTCTAAGTATCATGGTGAATTCAGTAGGTTCCCAATAGGATTCGCATGTAATAAGCTTGTTATTCAAGATAGAGCAACGTTTTAAGGAACGGAAACACTGTTTCTCTGTGAATTCAGTTAGTTCCCAGTAGCAGGCTCTTGTAATATGCGTACTTCTAAAGATTTATCAAAATTTGGTGTGCCGAATCTGAGTAACATGGTGAATTCGGTTAGTTCCCAATAGGCCGCAGTAGTAATAAGTGGACTGTTCGGGATATAGAAAAATTTTCACGAATGGACTCAAAATTTCTAGGCGAATTCAGTGAGTTCCCAATGGGACATGCTTGTATGAGTGTGCTTTTCAATATGTAACAACATTTTACGGAACGCACTCTAAGTATCATGGTGAATTCAGTAGGTTCCCAATAGGATTCGCATGTAATAAGCTTGTTATTCAAGATAGAGCAACGTTTTAAGGTACGGAAACACTGTTTCTCTGTGAATTCAGTTAGTTCCCAGTAGCAGGCTCTTGTAATATGCGTACTTCTAAAGATTTATCAAAATTTGGAGTGCCGAATCTGAGTAACATGGTGAATTCGGTTAGTTTCCAATAGGCCGCAATAGTAATAAGTGGACTGTTCGGGATATAGAAAAATTTTCACGAATGGACTGAAAATTTCTAGGCGAATTCAGTGAGTTCCCAAAGGGACATGCTTGTGTGAGTGTGCTTTTCAATATGTAACAACATTTTAAGGAACGGACTCTAAGTATCATGGTGAATTCAGTAGGTTCCCAATAGGATTCGCATGTAATAAGCTTGTTATTCAAGATAGAGCAACGTTTTAAGGAACGGAAACACTGTTTCTCTGTGAATTCAGTTAGTTCCCAGTAGCAGGCTTTTGTAATATGCGTACTTCTAAAGATTTATCAAAATTTGGTGTGCCGAATCTGAGTAACATGGTGAATTCGGTTAGTTCCCAATAGGCCGCAGTAGTAATAAGTGGACTGTTCGGGATATAGAAAAATTTTCACGAGTGGAATCAAAATTTCTAGGCGAATTCAGTGAGTTCCCAATGGGACATGCTTGTATGAGTGTGCTTTTCAATATGTAACAACATTTTACGGAACGGACTCTAAGTATCATGGTGAATTCAGTAGGTTCCTAATAGGATTCGCAGGTAATAAGCTTGTTATTCAAGATAAAGCAACGTTTTAAGGAACGGAAACACTGTTTCTCTGTGAATTCAGTTAGTTCCCAGTAGCAGGCTCTTGTAATATACGTACTTCTAAAGATTTATCAAAATTTGGTGTGCCGAATCTGAGTAACATGGTGAATTCGGTTAGTTTCCAATAGGCCGCAGTAGTAATAAGTGGACTGTTCGGGATACAGAAAAATTTTCACGAATGGACTCAAAATTTCTAGGCGAATACAGTGAGTTCCCAATGGGACATGCTTGGATGAGTGTGCTTTTCAATATGTAACAACATTTTAAGGAACGGACTCTATGTATCATGGTGAATTCAGTAGGTTCCCAATAGAATTCGCATTTAATAAGCTTGTTATTCAAGATAGAGCAACGTTTTAAGGAACGGAAACACTGTTTCTCTGTGAATTCAGTTAGTTCCCAGTAGCAGGCTCTTGTAATATGCGTACTTCTAAAGATTTATCAAAATTTGGTGTGCCGAATCTGAGTAACATGGTGAATTCGATTAGTTTCCAATAGGCCGCAATAGTAATAAGTGGACTGTTCGGGATATAGAAAAATTTTCACGAATGGAATCAAAATTTCTAGGCGAATTCAGTGAGTTCCCAAAGGGACATGCTTGTGTGAGTGTGCTTTTCAATATATAACAACATTTTAAGGAACGGACTCTAAGTATCATGGTGAATTCAGTAGGTTCCCAATAGGATTCGCATGTAATAAGCTTGTTATTCAAGATAGAGCAACGTTTTAAGGAACGGAAACACTGTTTCTCTGTGAATTCAGTTAGTTCCCAGTAGCAGGCTCTTGTAATATGCGTACTTCTAAAGATTTATCAAAATTTGGTGTGCCGAATCTGAGTAACATGGTGAATTCGGTTAGTTTCCAATAGGCCGCAGTAGTAATAAGTGGACTGTTCGGGATACAGAAAAATTTTCACGAATGGACTCAAAATTTCTAGGCGAATACAGTGAGTTCCCAATGGGACATGCTTGTATGAGTGTGCTTTTCAATATGTAACAACATTTTAAGGAACGGACTCTATGTATCATGGTGAATTCAGTAGGTTCCCAATAGGATTCGCATTTAATAAGCTTGTTATTCAAGATAGAGCAACGTTTTAAGGAACGGAAACACTGTTTCTCTGTGAATTCAGTTAGTTCCCAGTAGCAGGCTCTTGTAATATGCGTACTTCTAAAGATTTATCAAAATTTGGTGTGCCGAATCTGAGTAACATGGTGAATTCGGTTAGTTTCCAATAGGCCGCAATAGTAATAAGTGGACTGTTCGGGATATAGAAAAATTTTCACGAATGGAATCAAAATTTCTAGGCGAATTCAGTGAGTTCCCAAAGGGACATGCTTGTGTGAGTGTGCTTTTCAATATATAACAACATTTTAAGGAACGGACTCTAAGTATCATGGTGAATTCAGTAGGTTCCCAATAGGATTCACATGTAATAAGCTTGTTATTCAAGATAGAGCAACGTTTTAAGGAACGGAAACACTGTTTCTCTGTGAATTCAGTTAGTTCCCAGTAGCAGGCTCTTGTAATATGCGTACTTCTAAAGATTTATCAAAATTTGGTGTGCCGAATCTGAGTAACATGGTGAATTCGGTTAGTTTCCAATAGGCCGCAATAGTAATAAGTGGACTGTTCGGGATATAGAAAAATTTTCACGAATGGAATCAAAATTTCTAGGCGAATTCAGTGAGTTCCCAAAGGGACATGCTTGTGTGAGTGTGCTTTTCAATATGTAACAACATTTTACGGAACGGACTCTAAGTATCATGGTGAATTCAGTAGGTTCCCAATAGGATTCGCATGTAATAAGTGTTATTTAAGATAGAGCAAAGTTTTAAGGAACGGAAACACTGTTTCTCTGTGAATTCAGTTAGTTCCCAGTAGCAGGCTCTTGTAATATGCGTACTTCTAAAGATTTATCAAAATTTGGTGTGCCGAATCTGAGTAACATGGTGAATTCGGTTAGTTCCCAATAGGCCGCAGTAGTAATAAGTGGACTGTTCGGGATATAGAAAAATTTTCACGAGTGGAATCAAAATTTCTAGGCGAATTCAGTGAGTTCCCAATGGGACATGCTTGTATGAGTGTGCTTTTCAATATGTAACAACATTTTAAGGAACGGACTCTAAGTATCATGGTGAATTCAGTAGGTTCCCAATAGGATTCGCATGTAATAAGCTTGTTATTCAAGATAGAGCAACGTTTTAAGGAACGGAAACACTGTTTCTCTGTGAATTCAGTTAGTTCCCAGTAGCAGGCTCTTGTAATATGCGTACTTCTAAAGATTTATCAAAATTTGGTGTGCCGAATCTGAGTAACATGGTGAATTCGGTTAGTTTCCAATAGGCCGCAGTAGTAATAAGTGGACTGTTCGCGATATAGAAAAATTTTCACGAATGGACTCAAAATTTCTAGGCGAATTCAGTGAGTTCCCAAAGGGACATGCTTGTGTGAGTGTGCTTTTCAATATGTAACAACATTTTAAGGAACGGACTCTAAGTATCATGGTTAATTCTGTAGGTTCCCAATAGTATTCGCATGTAATAAGCTTGTTATTCAAGATAGAGCAACGTTTTAAGGAACGGAAACACTGTTTCTCTGTGAATTCAGTTAGTTCCCAGTAGCAGGCTTTTGTAATATGCGTACTTCTAAAGATTTATCAAAATTTGGTGTGCCGAATCTGAGTAACATTGTGAATTCGGTTAGTTCCCAATAGGCCGCAGTAGTAATAAGTGGACTGTTCGGGATATAGATAAATTTTCACGAATGGAATCAAAATTTCTAGGCGAATTCAGTGAGTTCCCAATGGGACATGCTTGTATGAGTGTGCTTTTCAATATGTAACAACATTTTACGGACCGGACTCTAAGTATCATGGTGAATTCAGTAGGTTCCTAATAGGATTCGCAGGTAATAAGCTTGTTATTCAAGATAAAGCAACGTTTTAAGGAACGGAAACACTGTTTCTCTGTGAATTCAGTTAGTTCCCAGTAGCAGGCTCTTGTAATATGCGTACTTCTAAAGATTTATCAAAATTTGGTGTGCCGAATCTGAGTAACATGGTGAATTCGGTTAGTTTCCAATAGGCCGCAGTAGTAATAAGTGGACTGTTCGGGATATAGAAAAATTTCCACGAATGGACTCAAAATTTCTAGGCGAATACAGTGAGTTCCCAATGGGACATGCTTGTATGAGTGTGCTTTTCTATATGTAACAACATTTTAAGGAACGGACTCTAAGTATCATGGTGAATTCAGTAGGTTCCCAATAGGATTCGCATTTAATAAGCTTGTTATTCAAGATAGAGCAACGTTTTAAGGAACGGAAACACTGTTTCTCTGTGAATTCAGTTAGTTCCCAGTAGCAGGCTCTTGTAATATGCGTACTTCTAAAGATTTATCAAAATTTGGTGTGCCGAATCTGAGTAACATGGTGAATTCGGTTACTTTCCAATAGGCCGCAATAGTAATAAGTGGACTGTTCGGGATATAGAAAAATTTTCACGAATGGAATCAAAATTTCTAGGCGAATTCAGTGAGTTCCCAAAGGGACATGCTTGTGTGAGTGTGCTTTTCAATATGTAACAACATTTTAAGGAACGGACTCTAAGTATCATGGTGAATTCAGTAGGTTCCCAATAGGATTCGCATGTAATAAGCTTGTTATTCAAGATAGAGCAACGTTTTAAGGAACGGAAACACTGTTTCTCTGTGAATTCAGTTAGTTCCCAGTAGCAGGCTCTTGTAATATGCGTACTTCTAAAGATTTATCAGAATTTGGTGTGCCGAATCTGAGTAACATGGTGAATTCGGTTAGTTTCCAATAGGCCGCAATAGTAATAAGTGTACTGTTCGGGATATAGAAAAATTTTCACGAATGGAATCAAAATTTCTAGGCGAATTCAGTGAGTTCCCAAAGGGACATGCTTGTGTGAGTGTGCTTTTCAATATGTAACAACATTTTAAGGAACGGACTCTAAGTATCATGGTGAATTCAGTAGGTTCCCAATAGGATTCGCATGTAATAAGTGTTATTTAAGATAGAGCAACGTTTTAAGGAACGGAAACACTGTTTCTCTGTGAATTCAGTTAGTTCCCAGTAGCAGGCTCTTGTAATATGCGTACTTCTTAAGATTTATCAAAATTTGGTGTGCCGAATCTGAGTAACATGGTGAATTCGGTTAGTTCCCAATAGGCCGCAGTAGTAATAAGTGGACTGTTCGGGATATATAAAAATTTTCACGAGTGGAATCAAAATTTCTAGGCGAATTCAGTGAGTTCCCAATGGGACATGCTTGTATGAGTGTGCTTTTCAATATGTAACAACATTTTAAGGAACGGACTCTAAGTATCATGGTGAATTCAGTAGGTTCCCAATAGGATTCGCATGTAATAAGCTTGTTATTCAAGATAGAGCAACGTTTTAAGGAACGGAAACACTGTTTCTCTGTGAATTCAGTTAGTTCCCAGTAGCAGGCTCTTGTAATATGCGTACTTCTAAAGATTTATCAAAATTTGGTGTGCCGAATCTGAGTAACATGGTGAATTCGGTTAGTTTCCAATAGGCCGCAGTAGTAATAAGTGGACTGTTCGCGATATAGAAAAATTTTCACGAATGGACTCAAAATTTCTAGGCGAATTCAGTGAGTTCCCAAAGGGACATGCTTGTGTGAGTGTGCTTTTCAATATGTAACAACATTTTAAGGAACGGACTCTAAGTATCATGGTTAATTCTGTAGGTTCCCAATAGTATTCGCATGTAATAAGCTTGTTATTCAAGATAGAGCAACGTTTTAAGGAACGGAAACACTGTTTCTCTGTGAATTCAGTTAGTTCCCAGTAGCAGGCTTTTGTAATATGCGTACTTCTAAAGATTTATCAAAATTTGGTGTGCCGAATCTGAGTAACATGGTGAATTCGGTTAGTTCCCAATAGGCCGCAGTAGTAATAAGTGGACTGTTCGGGATATAGAAAAATTTTCACGAATGGACTCAAAATTTCTAGGCGAATTCAGTGAGTTCCCAATGGGACATGCTTGTATGAGTGTGCTTTTCAATATGTAACAACATTTTACGGAACGGACTCTAAGTATCATGGTGAATTCAGTAGGTTCCTAATAGGATTCGCAGGTAATAAGCTTGTTATTCAAGATAAAGCAACGTTTTAAGGAACGGAAACACTGTTTCTCTGTGAATTCAGTTAGTTCCCAGTAGCAGGCTCTTGTAATATGCGTACTTCTAAAGATGTATCAAAATTTGGTGTGCCGAATCTGAGTAACATGGTGAATTCGGTTAGTTTCCAATAGGCCGCAGTAGTAATAAGTGGACTGTTCGGGATATAGAAAAATTTTCACGAATGGACTCAAAATTTCTAGGCGAATACAGTGAGTTCCCAATGGGACATGCTTGTATGAGTGTGCTTTTCAATATGTAACAACATTTTAAGGAACGGACTCTAAGTATCATGGTGAATTCAGTAGGTTCCCAATAGGATTCGCATTTAATAAGCTTGTTATTCAAGATAGAGCAACGTTTTAAGGAACGGAAACACTGTTTCTCTGTGAATTCAGTTAGTTCCCAGTAGCAGGCTCTTCTAATATGCGTACTTCTAAAGATTTATCAAAATTTGGTGTGCCGAATCTGAGTAACATGGTGAATTCGGTTAGTTTCCAATAGGCCGCAATAGTAATAAGTGGACTGTTCGGGATATAGAAAAATTTTCACGAATGGAGTCAAAATTTCTAGGCGAATTCAGTGAGTTCCCAAAGGGACATGCTTGTGTGAGTGTGCTTTTCAATATGTAACAACATTTTAAGGAACGGACTCTAAGTATCATGGTGAATTCAGTAGGTTCCCAATAGGATTCGCATGTAATAAGCTTGTTATTCAAGATAGAGCAACGTTTTAAGGAACGGAAACACTGTTTCTCTGTGAATTCAGTTAGTTCCCAGTAGCAGGCTCTTGTAATATGCGTACTTCTAAAGATTTATCAAAATTTGGTGTGCCGAATCTGAGTAACATGGTGAATTCGGTTAGTTCCCAATAGGCCGCAGTAGTAATAAGTGGACTGTTCGGGATATAGAAAAATTTTCACGAGTGGAATCAAAATTTCTAGGCGAATTCAGTGAGTTCCCATTGGGACATGCTTGTATGAGTGTGCTTTTCTATATGTAACAACATTTTAAGGAACGGACTCTAAGTATCATGGTGAATTCAGTAGGTTCCCAATAGGATTCGCATGTAATAAGCTTGTTATTCAAGATAGAGCAACGTTTTAAGGAACTAAACACTGTTTCTCTGTGAATTCAGTTAGTTCCCAGTAGCAGGCTCTTGTAATATGTGTACTTCTAAAGATTTATCAAAATTTGGTGTGCCGAATCTGAGTAACATGGTGAATTCGGTTAGTTCCCAATAGGCCGCAGTAGTAATAAGTGGACTGTTCGGGATATAGAAAAATTTTCACGAATGGACTCAAAATTTCTAGGCGAATTCAGTGAGTTCCCAAAGGGACATGCTTGTGTGAGTGTGCTTTTCAATATGTAACAACATTTTAAGGAACGGACTCTAAGTATCATGGTGAAATCAGTAGGTTCCCAATAGGATTCGCATGTAATAAGCTTGTTATTCAAGATAGAGCAACGTTTTAAGGAACGGAAACACTGTTTCTCTGTGAAATCAGTTAGTTCCCAGTAGCAGGCTTTTGTAATATGCGTACTTCTAAAGATTTATCAAAATTTGGTGTGCCGAATCTGAGTAACATGGTGAATTCGGTTAGTTCCCAATAGGCCGCAGTAGTAATAAGTGGACTGTTCGGGATATAGAAAAATTTTCACGAATGGACTCAAAATTTCTAGGCGAATTCAGTGAGTTCCCAATGGGACATGCTTGTATGAGTGTGCTTTTCAATATGTAACAACATTTTACGGAACGGACTCTAAGTATCATGGTGAATTCAGTAGGTTCCTAATAGGATTCGCAGGTAATAAGCTTGTTAGTCAAGATAAAGCAACGTTTTAAGGAACGGAAACACTGTTTCTCTGTGAATTCAGTTAGTTCCCAGTAGCAGGCTCTTGTAATATGCGTACTTCTAAAGATTTATCAAAATTTGGTGTGCCGAATCTGAGTAACATGGTGAATTCGGTTAGTTTCCAATAGGCCGCAGTAGTAATAAGTGGACTGTTCGGGATATAGAAAAATTTTCACGAATGGACTCAAAATTTCTAGGCGAATACAGTGAGTTCCCAATGGGACATGCTTGTATGAGTGTGCTTTTCAATATGTAACAACATTTTAAGGAACGGACTCTAAGTATTATGGTGAATTCAGTAGGTTCCCAATAGGATTCGCATTTAATAAGCTTGTTATTCAAGATAGAGCAACGTTTTAAGGAACGGAAACACCGTTTCTCTGTGAATTCAGTTAGTTCCCAGTAGCAGGCTCTTCTAATATGCGTACTTCTAAAGATTTATCAAAATTTGGTGTGCCGAATCTGAGTAACATGGTGAATTCGGTTAGTTTCCAATAGGCCGCAATAGTAATAAGTGGACTGTTCGGAATATAGAAAAATTTTCACGAATGGAGTCAAAATTTCTAGGCGAATTCAGTGAGTTCCCAAAGGGACATGCTTGTGTGAGTGTGCTTTTCAATATGTAACAACATTTTAAGGAACGGACTCTAAGTATCATGGTGAATTCAGTAGGTTCCCAATAGGATTCGCATGTAATAAGCGTGTTATTCAAGATAGAGCAACGTTTTAAGGAACGGAAACACTGTTTCTCTGTGAATTCAGTTAGTTCCCAGTAGCAGGCTCTTGTAATATGCGTACTTCTAAAGATTTATCAAAATTTGGTGTGCCGAATCTGAGTAACATGGTGAATTCGGTTAGTTCCCAATAGGCCGCAGTAGTAATAAGTGGACTGTTCGGGATATAGAAAAATTTTCACGAGTGGAATCAAAATTTCTAGGCGAATTCAGTGAGTTCCCATTGGGACATGCTTGTATGAGTGTGCTTTTCTATATGTAACAACATTTTAAGGAACGGACTCTAAGTATCATGGTGAATTCAGTAGGTTCCCAATAGGATTCGCATGTAATAAGCTTGTTATTCAAGATAGAGCAACGTTTTAAGGAACGGAAACACTGTTTCTCTGTGAATTCAGTTAGTTCCCAGTAGCAGGCTCTTGTAATATGTGTACTTCTAAAGATTTATCAAAATTTGGTGTGCCGAATCTGAGTAACATGGTGAATTCGGTTAGTTCCCAATAGGCCGCAGTAGTAATAAGTGGACTGTTCGGTGTATAGAAAAATTTTCACGAATGGAATCAAAATTTCTAGGCGAATTCAGTGAGTTCCCAAAGGGACATGCTTGTGTGAGTGTGCTTTTCAATATGTAACAACATTTTAAGGAACGGACTCTAAGTATCATGGTTAATTCTGTAGGTTCCCAATAGTATTCGCATGTAATAAGCTTGTTATTCAAGATAGAGCAACGTTTTAAGGAACGGAAACACTGTTTCTCTGTGAATTCAGTTAGTTCCCAGTAGCAGGCTTTTGTAATATGCGTACTTCTAAAGATTTATCAAAATTTGGTGTGCCGAATCTGAGTAACATGGTGAATTCGGTTAGTTCCCAATAGGCCGCAGTAGTAATAAGTGGACTGTTCGGGATATAGAAAAATTTTCACGAATGGACTCAAAATTTCTAGGCGAATTCAGTGAGTTCCCAATGGGACATGCTTGTATGAGTGTGCTTTTCAATATGTAACAACATTTTACGGAACGGACTCTAAGTATCATGGTGAATTCAGTAGGTTCCTAATAGGATTCGCAGGTAATAAGCTTGTTAGTCAAGATAAAGCAACGTTTTAAGGAACGGAAACACTGTTTCTCTGTGAATTCAGTTAGTTCCCAGTAGCAGGCTCTTGTAATATGCGTACTTCTAAAGATTTATCAAAATTTGGTGTGCCGAATCTGAGTAACATGGTGAATTCGGTTAGTTTCCAATAGGCCGCAGTAGTAATAAGTGGACTGTTCGGGATATAGAAAAATTTTCACGAATGGACTCAAAATTTCTAGGCGAATACAGTGAGTTCCCAATGGGACATGCTTGTATGAGTGTGCTTTTCAATATGTAACAACATTTTAAGGAACGGACTCTAAGTATTATGGTGAATTCAGTAGGTTCCCAATAGTATTCGCATGTAATAAGCTTGTTATTCAAGATAGAGCAACGTTTTAAGGAACGGAAACACTGTTTCTCTGTGAATTCAGTTAGTTCCCAGTAGCAGGCTTTTGTAATATGCGTACTTCTAAAGATTTATCAAAATTTGGTGTGCCGAATCTGAGTAACATGGTGAATTCGGTTAGTTCCCAATAGGCCGCAGTAGTAATAAGTGGACTGTTCGGGATATAGAAAAATTTTCACGAATGGACTCAAAATTTCTAGGCGAATTCAGTGAGTTCCCAATGGGACATGCTTGTATGAGTGTGCTTTTCAATATGTAACAACATTTTACGGAACGGACTCTAAGTATCATGGTGAATTCAGTAGGTTCCTAATAGGATTCGCAGGTAATAAGCTTGTTAGTCAAGATAAAGCAACGTTTTAAGGAACGGAAACACTGTTTCTCTGTGAATTCAGTTAGTTCCCAGTAGCAGGCTCTTGTAATATGCGTACTTCTAAAGATTTATCAAAATTTGGTGTGCCGAATCTGAGTAACATGGTGAATTCGGTTAGTTTCCAATAGGCCGCAGTAGTAATAAGTGGACTGTTCGGGATATAGAAAAATTTTCACGAATGGACTCAAAATTTCTAGGCGAATACAGTGAGTTCCCAATGGGACATGCTTGTATGAGTGTGCTTTTCAATATGTAACAACATTTTAAGGAACGGACTCTAAGTATTATGGTGAATTCAGTAGGTTCCCAATAGGATTCGCATTTAATAAGCTTGTTATTCAAGATAGAGCAACGTTTTAAGGAACGGAAACACCGTTTCTCTGTGAATTCAGTTAGTTCCCAGTAGCAGGCTCTTCTAATATGCGTACTTCTAAAGATTTATCAAAATTTGGTGTGCCGAATCTGAGTAACATGGTGAATTCGGTTAGTTTCCAATAGGCCGCAATAGTAATAAGTGGACTGTTCGGAATATAGAAAAATTTTCACGAATGGAGTCAAAATTTCTAGGCGAATTCAGTGAGTTCCCAAAGGGACATGCTTGTGTGAGTGTGCTTTTCAATATGTAACAACATTTTAAGGAACGGACTCTAAGTATCATGGTGAATTCAGTAGGTTCCCAATAGGATTCGCATGTAATAAGCGTGTTATTCAAGATAGAGCAACGTTTTAAGGAACGGAAACACTGTTTCTCTGTGAATTCAGTTAGTTCCCAGTAGCAGGCTCTTGTAATATGCGTACTTCTAAAGATTTATCAAAATTTGGTGTGCCGAATCTGAGTAACATGGTGAATTCGGTTAGTTCCCAATAGGCCGCAGTAGTAATAAGTGGACTGTTCGGGATATAGAAAAATTTTCACGAGTGGAATCAAAATTTCTAGGCGAATTCAGTGAGTTCCCATTGGGACATGCTTGTATGAGTGTGCTTTTCTATATGTAACAACATTTTAAGGAACGGACTCTAAGTATCATGGTGAATTCAGTAGGTTCCCAATAGGATTCGCATGTAATAAGCTTGTTATTCAAGATAGAGCAACGTTTTAAGGAACGGAAACACTGTTTCTCTGTGAATTCAGTTAGTTCCCAGTAGCAGGCTCTTGTAATATGTGTACTTCTAAAGATTTATCAAAATTTGGTGTGCCGAATCTGAGTAACATGGTGAATTCGGTTAGTTCCCAATAGGCCGCAGTAGTAATAAGTGGACTGTTCGGTATATAGAAAAATTTTCACGAATGGACTCAAAATTTCTAGGCGAATTCAGTGAGTTCCCAAAGGGACATGCTTGTGTGAGTGTGCTTTTCAATATGTAACAACATTTTAAGGAACGGACCCTAAGTATCATGGTTAGTTCTGTAGGTTCCCAATAGTATTCGCATGTAATAAGCTTGTTATTCAAGATAGAGCAACGTTTTAAGGAACGGAAACACTGTTTCTCTGTGAATTCAGTTAGTTCCCAGTAGCAGGCTTTTGTAATATGCGTACTTCTAAAGATTTATCAAAATTTGGTGTGCCGAATCTGAGTAACATGGTGAATTCGGTTAGTTCCCAATAGGCCGCAGTAGTAATAAGTGGACTGTTCGGGATATAGAAAAATTTTCACGAATGGACTCAAAATTTCTAGGCGAATTCAGTGAGTTCCCAATGGGACATGCTTGTATGAGTGTGCTTTTCAATATGTAACAACATTTTACGGAACGGACTCTAAGTATCATGGTGAATTCAGTAGGTTCCTAATAGGATTCGCAGGTAATAAGCTTGTTAGTCAAGATAAAGCAACGTTTTAAGGAACGGAAACACTGTTTCTCTGTGAATTCAGTTAGTTCCCAGTAGCAGGCTCTTGTAATATGCGTACTTCTAAAGATTTATCAAAATTTGGTGTGCCGAATCTGAGTAACATGGTGAATTCGGTTAGTTTCCAATAGGCCGCAGTAGTAATAAGTGGACTGTTCGGGATATAGAAAAATTTTCACGAATGGACTCAAAATTTCTAGGCGAATACAGTGAGTTCCCAATGGGACATGCTTGTATGAGTGTGCTTTTCAATATGTAACAACATTTTAAGGAACGGACTCTAAGTATTATGGTGAATTCAGTAGGTTCCCAATAGGATTCGCATTTAATAAGCTTGTTATTCAAGATAGAGCAACGTTTTAAGGAACGGAAACACCGTTTCTCTGTGAATTCAGTTAGTTCCCAGTAGCAGGCTCTTCTAATATGCGTACTTCTAAAGATTTATCAAAATTTGGTGTGCCGAATCTGAGTAACATGGTGAATTCGGTTAGTTTCCAATAGGCCGCAATAGTAATAAGTGGACTGTTCGGAATATAGAAAAATTTTCACGAATGGAGTCAAAATTTCTAGGCGAATTCAGTGAGTTCCCAAAGGGACATGCTTGTGTGAGTGTGCTTTTCAATATGTAACAACATTTTAAGGAACGGACTCTAAGTATCATGGTGAATTCAGTAGGTTCCCAATAGGATTCGCATGTAATAAGCGTGTTATTCAAGATAGAGCAACGTTTTAAGGAACGGAAACACTGTTTCTCTGTGAATTCAGTTAGTTCCCAGTAGCAGGCTCTTGTAATATGCGTACTTCTAAAGATTTATCAAAATTTGGTGTGCCGAATCTGAGTAACATGGTGAATTCGGTTAGTTCCCAATAGGCCGCAGTAGTAATAAGTGGACTGTTCGGGATATAGAAAAATTTTCACGAGTGGAATCAAAATTTCTAGGCGAATTCAGTGAGTTCCCATTGGGACATGCTTGTATGAGTGTGCTTTTCTATATGTAACAACATTTTAAGGAACGGACTCTAAGTATCATGGTGAATTCAGTAGGTTCCCAATAGGATTCGCATGTAATAAGCTTGTTATTCAAGATAGAGCAACGTTTTAAGGAACGGAAACACTGTTTCTCTGTGAATTCAGTTAGTTCCCAGTAGCAGGCTCTTGTAATATGTGTACTTCTAAAGATTTATCAAAATTTGGTGTGCCGAATCTGAGTAACATGGTGAATTCGGTTAGTTCCCAATAGGCCGCAGTAGTAATAAGTGGACTGTTCGGTATATAGAAAAATTTTCACGAATGGACTCAAAATTTCTAGGCGAATTCAGTGAGTTCCCAAAGGGACATGCTTGTGTGAGTGTGCTTTTCAATATGTAACAACATTTTAAGGAACGGACCCTAAGTATCATGGTTAGTTCTGTAGGTTCCCAATAGTATTCGCATGTAATAAGCTTGTTATTCAAGATAGAGCAACGTTTTAAGGAACGGAAACACTGTTTCTCTGTGAATTCAGTTAGTTCCCAGTAGCAGGCTTTTGTAATATGCGTACTTCTAAAGATTTATCAAAATTTGGTGTGCCGAATCTGAGTAACATGGTGAATTCGGTTAGTTCCCAATAGGCCGCAGTAGTAATAAGTGGACTGTTCGGGATATAGAAAAATTTTCACGAATGGACTCAAAATTTCTAGGCGAATACAGTGAGTTCCCAATGGGACATGCTTGTATGAGTGTGCTTTTCAATATGTAACAACATTTTAAGGAACGGACTCTAAGTATTATGGTGAATTCAGTAGGTTCCCAATAGGATTCGCATTTAATAAGCTTGTTATTCAAGATAGAGCAACGTTTTAAGGAACGGAAACACTGTTTCTCTGTGAATTCAGTTAGTTCCCAGTAGCAGGCTCTTGTAATATGCGTACTTCTAAAGATTTATCAAAATTTGGTGTGCCGAATCTGAGTAACATGGTGAATTCGGTTAGTTTCCAATAGGCCGCAATAGTAATAAGTGGACTGTTAGGGATATAGAAAAATTTTCACGAATGGAGTCAAAATTTCTAGGCGAATTCAGTGAGTTCCCAAAGGGACATGCTTGTGTGAGTGTGCTTTTCAATATGTAACAACATTTTAAGGAACGGACTCTAAGTATCATGGTGAATTCAGTAGGTTCCCAATAGGATTCGCATGTAATAAGCTTGTTATTCAAGATAGAGCAACGTTTTAAGGAACGGAAACACTGTTTCTCTGTGAATTCAGTTAGTTCCCAGTAGCAGGCTCTTGTAATATGCGTACTTCTAAAGATTTATGAAAATTTGGTGTGCCGAATCTGAGTAACATGGTGAATTCGGTTAGTTCCCAATAGGCCGCAGTAGTAATAAGTGGACTGTTCGGGATATAGAAAAATTTTCACGAGTGGAATCAAAATTTCTAGGCGAATTCAGTGAGTTCCCATTGGGACATGCTTGTATGAGTGTGCTTTTCTATATGTAACAACATTTTAAGGAACGGACTCTAAGTATCATGGTGAATTCAGTAGGTTCCCAATAGGATTCGCATGTAATAAGCTTGTTATTCAAGATAGAGCAACGTTTTAAGGAACGGAAACACTGTTTCTCTGTGAATTCAGTTAGTTCCCAGTAGCAGGCTCTTGTAATATGTGTACTTCTAAAGATTTATCAAAATTTGGTGTGCCGAATCTGAGTAACATGGTGAATTCGGTTAGTTCCCAATAGGCCGCAGTAGTAATAAGTGGACTGTTCGGGATATAGAAAAATTTTCACGAATGGAATCAAAATTTCTAGGCGAATTCAGTGAGTTCCCAATGGAACATGCTTGTATGAGTGTGCTTTTCAATATGTAACAACGTTTTACGGAACGGACGCTAAGTATCATGGTGAATTCAGTAGGTTCCCAATAGGATTCGCATGTAATAAGCTTGTTATTCAAGATTGAGCAACGTTTTAAGGAATGGAAACACTGTTTCTCTGTGAATTCAGTTAGTTCCCAGTAGCAGGCTCTTGTAATATGTGTACTTCTAAAGATTTATCAAACTTTGGTGTGCCGAATCTGAGTAACATGGTGAATTCGGTTAGTTCCCAATAGGCCGTAGTAGTAATAAGTGGACTGTTCGGGATATAGAAATATTTTCACGAATGGAATCAAAATTTCTAGGCGAATTCAGTGAGTTCCCAAAGGGACATGCTTGTATGAGTGTGCTTTTCAATATGTAACAACATTTTAAGGAACGGACTCTAAGTATCATGGGGAATTCAGTAGGTTCCCAATAGGATTCGCATGTAATAAGCTTGTTATTCAAGATAGAGCAACGTTTTAAGGAACGGAAACACTGTTTCTCTGTGAATTCAGGTAGTTCCCAGTAGCAGGCTCTTGTAATATGCGTACTTCTAAAGATTTATCAAAATTTGGTGTGCCGAATCTTAGTAACATGGTGAATTCGGTTAGTTTCCAATAGGCCGCAATAGTAATAAGTGGACTGTTCGGGATATAGAAAAATATTCACGAATGGAATCAAAATTTCTAGGCGAATTCAGTTAGTTCCCATAGGGACATGCTTGTGTGAGTGTGCTTTTCAATATGTAACAACATTTTAAGGAACAGACTCTAAGTATCATGGTGAATTCAGTAGGTTCCCAATAGGATTCGCATGTAATAAGTGTTATTTAAGATAGAGCAACGTTTTAAGGAACGGAAACACTGTTTCTCTGTGAATTCAGTTAGTTCCCAGTAGCAGGCTCTTGTAATATGCGTACTTCTTAAGATTTATCAAAATTTGGTGTGCCGAATCTGAGTAACATGGTGAATTCGGTTAGTTCCCAATAGGCCGCAGTAGTAATAAGTGGACTGTTCGGGATATAGAAAAATTTTCACGAGTGGAATCAAAATTTCTAGGCAAATTCAGTGAGTTCCCAATGGGACATGCTTGTATGAGTGTGCTTTTCAATATGTAACAACATTTTAAGGAACGGACTCTAAGTATCATGGTGAATTCAGTAGGTTCCCAATAGGATTCGCATGTAATAAGCTTGTTATTCAAGATAGAGCAACGTTTTAAGGAACGGAAACACTGTTTCTCTGTGAATTCAGTTAGTTCCCAGTAGCAGGCTCTTGTAATATGCGTACTTCTAAAGATTTATCAAAATTTGGTGTGCCGAATCTGAGTAACATGGTGAATTCGGTTAGTTTCCAATAGGCCGCAGTAGTAATAAGTGGACTGTTCGCGATATAGAAAAATTTTCACGAATGGACTCAAAATTTCTAGGCGAATTCAGTGAGTTCCCAAAGGGACATGCTTGTGTGAGTGTGCTTTTCAATATGTAACAACATTTTAAGGAACGGACTCTAAGTATCATGGTTAATTCTGTAGGTTCCCAATAGTATTCGCATGTAATAAGCTTGTTATTCAAGATAGAGCAACGTTTTAAGGAACGGAAACACTGTTTCTCTGTGAATTCAGTTAGTTCCCAGTAGCAGGCTTTTGTAATATGCGTACTTCTAAAGATTTATCAAAATTTGGTGTGCCGAATCTGAGTAACATGGTGAATTCGGTTAGTTCCCAATAGGCCGCAGTAGTAATAAGTGGACTGTTTGGGATATAGAAAAATTTTCACGAATGGACTCAAAATTTCTAGGCGAATTCAGTGAGTTCCCAATGGGACATGCTTGTATGAGTGTGCTTTTCAATATGTAACAACATTTTACGGAACGGACTCTAAGTATCATGGTGAATTCAGTAGGTTCCTAATAGGATTCGCAGGTAATAAGCTTGTTAGTCAAGATAAAGCAACGTTTTAAGGAACGGAAACACTGTTTCTCTGTGAATTCAGTTAGTTCCCAGTAGCAGGCTCTTGTAATATGCGTACTTCTAAAGATTTATCAAAATTTGGTGTGCCAAATCTGAGTAACATGGTGAATTCGGTTAGTTTCCAATAGGCCGCAGTAGTAATAAGTGGACTGTTCGGGATATAGAAAAATTTTCACGAATGGACTCAAAATTTCTAGGCGAATACAGTGAGTTCCCAATGGGACATGCTTGTATGAGTGTGCTTTTCAATATGTAACAACATTTTAAGGAACGGACTCTAAGTATCATGGTGAATTCAGTAGGTTCCCAATAGGATTCGCATTTAATAAGCTTGTTATTCAAGATAGAGCAACGTTTTAAGGAACGGAAACACTGTTTCTCTGTGAATTCAGTTAGTTCCCAGTAGCAGGCTCTTCTAATATGCGTACTTCTAAAGATTTATCAAAATTTGGTGTGCCGAATCTGAGTAACATGGTGAATTCTGTTAGTTTCCAATAGGCCGCAATAGTAATAAGTGGACTGTTCGGGATATAGAAAAATTTTCACGAATGGAATCAAAATTTCTAGGCGAATTCAGTGAGTTCCCAAAGGGACATGCTTGTGTGAGTGTGCTTTTCAATATGTAACAACATTTTAAGGAACGGACTCTAAGTATCATGGTGAATTCAGTAGGTTCCCAATAGGATTCGCATGTAATAAGCTTGTTATTCAAGATAGAGCAACGTTTTAAGGAACGGAAACACTGTTTCTCTCTGAATTCAGTTAGTTCCCAGTAGCAGGCTCTTGTAATATGCGTACTTCTAAAGATTTATCAAAATTTGGTGTGCCGAATCTGAGTAACATGGTGAATTCGGTTAGTTCCCAATAGGCCGCAGTAGTAATAAGTGGACTGTTCGGGATATAGAAAAATTTTCACGAGTGGAATCAAAATTTCTAGGCGAATTCAGTGAGTTCCCATTGGGACATGCTTGTATGAGTGTGCTTTTCTATATGTAACAACATTTTAAGGAACGGACTCTAAGTATCATGGTGAATTCAGTAGGTTCCCAATAGGATTCGCATGTAATAAGCTTGTTATTCAAGATAGAGCAACGTTTTAAGGAACGGAAACACTGTTTCTCTGTGAATTCAGTTAGTTCCCAGTAGCAGGCTCTTGTAATATGTGTACTTCTAAAGATTTATCAAAATTTGGTGTGCCGAATCTGAGTAACATGGTGAATTCGGTTTGTTCCTAATAGGCCGCAGTAGTAATAAGTGGACTGTTCGGGATATAGAAAAATTTTCACGAATGGAATCAAAATTTCTAGGCGAATTCACTGAGTTCCCAATGGGACATGCTTGTATGAGTGTGCTTTTCAATATGTAACAACATTTTACGGAACGGACGCTAAGCATCATGGTGAATTCAGTAGGTTCCCAATAGGATTCGCATGTAATAAGCTTGTTATTCAAGATTGAGCAACGTTTTAAGGAATGGAAACACTGTTTCTCTGTGAATTCAGTTAGTTCCCAGTAGCAGGCTCTTGTAATATGCGTACTTCTAAAGATTCATCAAAATTTGGTGTGCCGAATCTGAGTAACATGGTGAATTCGGTTAGTTCCCAATAGGCCGTAGTAGTAATAAGTGGACTGTTCGGGATATAGAAATATTTTCACGAATGGAATCAAAATTTCTAGGCGAATTCAGTGAGTTCCCAAAGGGACATGCTTGTATGAGTGTGCTTTTCAATATGTAACAACATTTTAAGGAACGGACTCTAAGTATCATGGGGAATTCAGTAGGTTCCCAATAGGATTCGCATGTAATAAGCTTGTTATTCAAGATAGAGCAACGTTTTAAGGAACGGAAACACTGTTTCTCTGTGAATTCAGTTAGTTCCCAGTAGCAGGCTCTTGTAATATGCGTACTTCTAAAGATTCATCAAAATTTGGTGTGCCGAATCTGAGTAACATGGTGAATTCGGTTAGTTCCCAATAGGCCGCAGTAGTAATAAGTGGACTGTTCGGGATATAGAAATATTTTCACGAATGGAATCAAAATTTCTAGGCGAATTCAGTGAGTTCCCAAAGGGACATGCTTGTATGAGTGTGCTTTTCAATATGTAACAACATTTTAAGGAACGGACTCTAAGTATCATGGGGAATTCAGTAGGTTCCCAATAGGATTCGCATGTAATAAGCTTGTTATTCAAGATAGAGCAACGTTTTAAGGAACGGAAACACTGTTTCTCTGTGAATTCAGTTAGTTCCCAGTAGCAGGCTCTTGTAATATGCGTACTTCTAAAGATTTATCAAAATTTGGTGTGCCGAATCTTAGTAACATGGTGAATTCGGTTAGTTTCCAATAGGCCGCAATAGTAATAAGTGGACTGTTCGGGATATAGAAAAATATTCACGAATGGAATCAAAATTTCTAGGCGAATTCAGCTAGTTCCCATAGGGACATGCTTGTGTGAGTGTGCTTTTCAATATGTAACAACATTTTAAGGAACGGACTCTAAGTATCATGGGGAATTCAGTAGGTTCCCAATAGGATTCGCATGTAATAAACTTGTTATTCAAGATAGAGCAACGTTTTAAGGAACGGAAACACTGTTTCTCTGTGAATTCAGTTAGTTCCCAGTAGCAGGCTCTTGTAATATGCGTACTTCTAAAGATTTATCAAAATTTGGTGTGCCGAATCTGAGTAACATGGTGAATTCGGTTAGTTTCCAATAGGCCGCAATAGTAATAAGTGGACTGTTCGGGATATAGAAAAATATTCACGAATGGAATCAAAATTTCTAGGCGAATTCAGTTAGTTCCCATAGGGACATGCTTGTGTGAGTGTGCTTTTCAATATGTAACGACATTTTAAGGAACGGACTCTAAGTATCATGGTGAATTCAGTAGGTTCCCAATAGGATTCCATGTAATAAGCTTGTTATTCAAGATAGAGCAACGATTTAAGGAACGGAAACACTGTTTCTCTGTGAATTCAGTTAGTTCCCAGTAGCAGGCTCTTGTAATATGCGTACTTCTAAAGATTTATCAAAATTTGGTGTGCCGAATCTGAGTAACATGGTGAATTCGGTTAGTTCCCAATAGGCCGCAGTAGTAATAAGTGGACATTTCGGGATATAGAAAAATTTTCACGAATGGAATCAAAATTTCTAGGCGAATTCAGTGAGTTCCCAATGGGACATGCTTGTATGAGTGTGCTTTTCAATATGTAACAACATTTTACGGAACGGACGCTACTATCATGGTGAATTCAGTAGGTTCCCAATAGGATTCGCATGTAATAAGCTTGTTATTCAAGATAGAGCAACGTTTTAAGGAACGGAAACACTGTTTCTCTGTGAATTCAGTTAGTTCCCAGTAGCAGGCTCTTGTAATATGCGTACTTCTAAAGATTTATCAAAATTTGGTGTGCCGAATCTGAGTAACATGGTGAATTCGGTTAGTTTCCAATAGGCCGCAATAGTAATAAGTGGACTGTTCGGGATATAGAATAATTTTCACGAATGGAATCAAAATTTCTAGGCGAATTCAGTGAGTTCCCAAAGGGACATGCTTGTGTGAGTGTGCTTTTCAATATGTAACAACATTTTAAGGAACGGACTCTAAGTATCATGGTGAATTCAGTAGGTTCCCAATAGGATTCGCATGTAATAAGCTTGTTATTCAAGATAGAGCAACGTTTTAAGGAACGGAAACACTGTTTCTCTGTGAATTCAGTTAGTTCCCAGTAGCAGGCTCTTGTAATATGCGTACTTCTAAAGATTTATCAAAATTTGGTGTGCCGAATCTGAGTAACATGGTGAATTCGGTTAGTTCCCAATAGGCCGCAGTAGTAATAAGTGGACTGTTCGGGATATAGATAAATTTTCACGAATGGAATCAAAATTTCTAGGCGAATTCAGTGAGTTCCCATTGGGACATGCTTGTATGAGTGTGCTTTTCTATATGTAACAACATTTTAAGGAACGGATTCTAAGTATCATGGTGAATTCAGTACGTTCCCAATAGGATTCGCATGTAATAAGCTTGTTATTCAAGATAGAGCAACGTTTTAAGGAACGGAAACACTGTTTCTCTGTGAATTCAGTTAGTTCCCAGTAGCAGGCTCTTGTAATATGCGTACTTCTAAAGATTTATCAAAATTTGGTGTGCCGATTCTGAGTAACATGGTGAATTCGGTTAGTTCCCAATAGGCCGCAGTAGTAATAAGTGGACTGTTCGGGATATAGAAAAATTTTCACGAGTGGAATCAAAATTTCTAGGCGAATTCAGTGAGTTCCCAATGGGACATGCTTGTATGAGTGTGCTTTTCAATATGTAACAACAGTTTAAGGAACGGACTCTAAGTATCATGGTGAATTCAGTAGGTTCCCAATAGGATTCGCATGTAATAAGCTTGTTATTCAAGATAGAGCAACGTTTTAAGGAACGGAAACACTGTTTCTCTGTGAATTCAGTTAGTTCCCAGTAGCAGGCTCTTGTAATATGCGTACTTCTAAAGATTTATCAAAATTTGGTGTGCCGAATCTTAGTAACATGGTGAATTCGGTTAGTTTCCAATAGGCCGCAATAGTAATAAGTGGACTGTTCGGGATACAGAAAAATATTCACGAATGGAATCAAAATTTCTAGGCGAATTCAGTTAGTTCCCATAGGGACATGCTTGTGTGAGTGTGCTTTTCAATATGTAACAACATTTTAAGGAACGGACTCTAAGTATCATGGTGAATTCAGTAGGTTCCCAATAGGATTCGCATGTAATAAGCTTGTTATTCAAGATAGAGCAACGTTTTAAGGAACGGAAACACTGTTTCTCTTTGAATTCAGTTAGTTCCCAGTAGAGGGCTCTTGTAATCTGCGTACTTCTTAAGATTTATCAAAATTTGGTGTGCCGAATCTGAGTAACATGGTGAATTCGGTTAGTTCCCAATAGGCCGAGGTAGTAATAAGTGGACTGTTCGGGATATAGAAAAATTTTCACGAATGGAATCAAAATTTCTAGGCGAATTCAGTGAGTTCCCAATGGGACATGCTTGTATGAGTGTGCTTTTCAATATGTAACAACATTTTAAGGAACGGACTCTAAGTATCATGGTGAATTCAGTAGGTTCCCAATAGGATTCGCATGTAATAAGCTTGTTATTCAAGATAGAGCAGTTTTAAGGAACGGAAACACTGTTTCTCTGTGAATTCAGTTAGTTCCCTGTAGCAGGCTCTTGTAATATGCGTACTTCTAAAGATTTATCAAAATTTGGTGTGCCGAATCTGAGTAACATGGTGAATTCGGTTAGTTCCCAATAGGCCGCAGTAGTAATAAGTGGACTGTTCGGGATATAGAAAAATTTTCACGAGTGGAATCAAAATTTCTAGGCGAATACAGTGAGTTCCCAATGGGACATGCTTGTATGAGTGTGCTTTTCAATATGTAACAACATTTTAAGGAACGGACTCTAAGTATCATGGTGAATTCAGTAGGTTCCCAATAGGATTCGCATGTAATAAGCTTGTTATTCAAGATAGAGCAACGTTTTAAGGAACGGAAACACTGTTTCTCTGTGAATTCAGTTAGTTCCCAGTAGCAGGCTCTTGTAATATGCGTACTTCTAAAGATTTATCAAAATTTGGTGTGCCGAATCTGAGTAACATGGTGAATTCGGTTAGTTTCCAATAGGCCGCAATAGTAATAAGTGGACTGTTCGGGATATAGAAAAATATTCACGAATGGAATCAAAATTTCTAGGCGAATTCAGTTAGTTCCCATAGGGACATGCTTGTGTGAGTGTGCTTTTCAATATGTAACGACATTTTAAGGAACGGACTCTAAGTATCATGGTGAATTCAGTAGGTTCCCAATAGGATTCCATGTAATAAGCTTGTTATTCAAGATAGAGCAACGATTTAAGGAACGGAAACACTGTTTCTCTGTGAATTCAGTTAGTTCCCAGTAGCAGGCTCTTGTAATATGCGTACTTCTAAAGATTTATCAAAATTTGGTGTGCCGAATCTGAGTAACATGGTGAATTCGGTTAGTTCCCAATAGGCCGCAGTAGTAATAAGTGGACATTTCGGGATATAGAAAAATTTTCACGAATGGAATCAAAATTTCTAGGCGAATTCAGTGAGTTCCCAATGGGACATGCTTGTATGAGTGTGCTTTTCAATATGTAACAACATTTTACGGAACGGACGCTACTATCATGGTGAATTCAGTAGGTTCCCAATAGGATTCGCATGTAATAAGCTTGTTATTCAAGATAGAGCAACGTTTTAAGGAACGGAAACACTGTTTCTCTGTGAATTCAGTTAGTTCCCAGTAGCAGGCTCTTGTAATATGCGTACTTCTAAAGATTTATCAAAATTTGGTGTGCCGAATCTGAGTAACATGGTGAATTCGGTTAGTTTCCAATAGGCCGCAATAGTAATAAGTGGACTGTTCGGGATATAGAATAATTTTCACGAATGGAATCAAAATTTCTAGGCGAATTCAGTGAGTTCCCAAAGGGACATGCTTGTGTGAGTGTGCTTTTCAATATGTAACAACATTTTAAGGAACGGACTCTAAGTATCATGGTGAATTCAGTAGGTTCCCAATAGGATTCGCATGTAATAAGCTTGTTATTCAAGATAGAGCAACGTTTTAAGGAACGGAAACACTGTTTCTCTGTGAATTCAGTTAGTTCCCAGTAGCAGGCTCTTGTAATATGCGTACTTCTAAAGATTTATCAAAATTTGGTGTGCCGAATCTGAGTAACATGGTGAATTCGGTTAGTTCCCAATAGGCCGCAGTAGTAATAAGTGGACTGTTCGGGATATAGATAAATTTTCACGAATGGAATCAAAATTTCTAGGCGAATTCAGTGAGTTCCCATTGGGACATGCTTGTATGAGTGTGCTTTTCTATATGTAACAACATTTTAAGGAACGGATTCTAAGTATCATGGTGAATTCAGTACGTTCCCAATAGGATTCGCATGTAATAAGCTTGTTATTCAAGATAGAGCAACGTTTTAAGGAACGGAAACACTGTTTCTCTGTGAATTCAGTTAGTTCCCAGTAGCAGGCTCTTGTAATATGCGTACTTCTAAAGATTTATCAAAATTTGGTGTGCCGATTCTGAGTAACATGGTGAATTCGGTTAGTTCCCAATAGGCCGCAGTAGTAATAAGTGGACTGTTCGGGATATAGAAAAATTTTCACGAGTGGAATCAAAATTTCTAGGCGAATTCAGTGAGTTCCCAATGGGACATGCTTGTATGAGTGTGCTTTTCAATATGTAACAACAGTTTAAGGAACGGACTCTAAGTATCATGGTGAATTCAGTAGGTTCCCAATAGGATTCGCATGTAATAAGCTTGTTATTCAAGATAGAGCAACGTTTTAAGGAACGGAAACACTGTTTCTCTGTGAATTCAGTTAGTTCCCAGTAGCAGGCTCTTGTAATATGCGTACTTCTAAAGATTTATCAAAATTTGGTGTGCCGAATCTTAGTAACATGGTGAATTCGGTTAGTTTCCAATAGGCCGCAATAGTAATAAGTGGACTGTTCGGGATACAGAAAAATATTCACGAATGGAATCAAAATTTCTAGGCGAATTCAGTTAGTTCCCATAGGGACATGCTTGTGTGAGTGTGCTTTTCAATATGTAACAACATTTTAAGGAACGGACTCTAAGTATCATGGTGAATTCAGTAGGTTCCCAATAGGATTCGCATGTAATAAGCTTGTTATTCAAGATAGAGCAACGTTTTAAGGAACGGAAACACTGTTTCTCTTTGAATTCAGTTAGTTCCCAGTAGAGGGCTCTTGTAATCTGCGTACTTCTTAAGATTTATCAAAATTTGGTGTGCCGAATCTGAGTAACATGGTGAATTCGGTTAGTTCCCAATAGGCCGAGGTAGTAATAAGTGGACTGTTCGGGATATAGAAAAATTTTCACGAATGGAATCAAAATTTCTAGGCGAATTCAGTGAGTTCCCAATGGGACATGCTTGTATGAGTGTGCTTTTCAATATGTAACAACATTTTAAGGAACGGACTCTAAGTATCATGGTGAATTCAGTAGGTTCCCAATAGGATTCGCATGTAATAAGCTTGTTATTCAAGATAGAGCAGTTTTAAGGAACGGAAACACTGTTTCTCTGTGAATTCAGTTAGTTCCCTGTAGCAGGCTCTTGTAATATGCGTACTTCTAAAGATTTATCAAAATTTGGTGTGCCGAATCTGAGTAACATGGTGAATTCGGTTAGTTCCCAATAGGCCGCAGTAGTAATAAGTGGACTGTTCGGGATATAGAAAAATTTTCACGAGTGGAATCAAAATTTCTAGGCGAATACAGTGAGTTCCCAATGGGACATGCTTGTATGAGTGTGCTTTTCAATATGTAACAACATTTTAAGGAACGGACTCTAAGTATCATGGTGAATTCAGTAGGTTCCCAATAGGATTCGCATGTAATAAGCTTGTTATTCAAGATAGAGCAACGTTTTAAGGAACGGAAACACTGTTTCTCTGTGAATTCAGTTAGTTCCCAGTAGCAGGCTCTTGTAATATGCGTACTTCTAAAGATTTATCAAAATTTGGTGTGCCGAATCTGAGTAACATGGTGAATTCGGTTAGTTTCCAATAGGCCGCAATAGTAATAAGTGGACTGTTCGGGATATAGAAAAATATTCACGAATGGAATCAAAATTTCTAGGCGAATTCAGTTAGTTCCCATAGGGACATGCTTGTGTGAGTGTGCTTTTCAATATGTAACGACATTTTAAGGAACGGACTCTAAGTATCATGGTGAATTCAGTAGGTTCCCAATAGGATTCCATGTAATAAGCTTGTTATTCAAGATAGAGCAACGATTTAAGGAACGGAAACACTGTTTCTCTGTGAATTCAGTTAGTTCCCAGTAGCAGGCTCTTGTAATATGCGTACTTCTAAAGATTTATCAAAATTTGGTGTGCCGAATCTGAGTAACATGGTGAATTCGGTTAGTTCCCAATAGGCCGCAGTAGTAATAAGTGGACATTTCGGGATATAGAAAAATTTTCACGAATGGAATCAAAATTTCTAGGCGAATTTTGTGAGTTCCCAATGGGACATGCTTGTATGAGTGTGCTTTTCAATATGTAACAACATTTTACGGAACGGACGCTACTATCATGGTGAATTCAGTAGGTTCCCAATAGGATTCGCATGTAATAAGCTTGTTATTCAAGATAGAGCAACGTTTTAAGGAACGGAAACACTGTTTCTCTGTGAATTCAGTTAGTTCCCAGTAGCAGGCTCTTGTAATATGCGTACTTCTAAAGATTTATCAAAATTTGGTGTGCCGAATCTGAGTAACATGGTGAATTCGGTTAGTTTCCAATAGGCTGCAATAGTAATAAGTGGACTGTTCGGGATATAGAATAATTTTCACGAATGGAATCAAAATTTCTAGGCGAATTCAGTGAGTTCCCAAAGGGACATGCTTGTGTGAGTGTGCTTTTCAATATGTAACAACATTTTAAGGAACGGACTCTAAGTATCATGGTGAATTCAGTAGGTTCCCAATAGGATTCGCATGTAATAAGCTTGTTATTCAAGATAGAGCAACGTTTTAAGGAACGGAAACACTGTTTCTCTGTGAATTCAGTTAGTTCCCAGTAGCAGGCTCTTGTAATATGCGTACTTCTAAAGATTTATCAAAATTTGGTGTGCCGAATCTGAGTAACATGGTGAATTCGGTTAGTTCCCAATAGGCCGCAGTAGTAATAAGTGGACTGTTCGGGATATAGATAAATTTTCACGAATGGAATCAAAATTTCTAGGCGAATTCAGTGAGTTCCCATTGGGACATGCTTGTATGAGTGTGCTTTTCTATATGTAACAACATTTTAAGGAACGGATTCTAAGTATCATGGTGAATTCAGTACGTTCCCAATAGGATTCGCATGTAATAAGCTTGTTATTCAAGATAGAGCAACGTTTTAAGGAACGGAAACACTGTTTCTCTGTGAATTCAGTTAGTTCCCAGTAGCAGGCTCTTGTAATATGCGTACTTCTAAAGATTTATCAAAATTTGGTGTGCCGATTCTGAGTAACATGGTGAATTCGGTTAGTTCCCAATAGGCCGCAGTAGTAATAAGTGGACTGTTCGGGATATAGAAAAATTTTCACGAGTGGAATCAAAATTTCTAGGCGAATTCAGTGAGTTCCCAATGGGACATGCTTGTATGAGTGTGCTTTTCAATATGTAACAACAGTTTAAGGAACGGACTCTAAGTATCATGGTGAATTCAGTAGGTTCCCAATAGGATTCGCATGTAATAAGCTTGTTATTCAAGATAGAGCAACGTTTTAAGGAACGGAAACACTGTTTCTCTGTGAATTCAGTTAGTTCCCAGTAGCAGGCTCTTGTAATATGCGTACTTCTAAAGATTTATCAAAATTTGGTGTGCCGAATCTTAGTAACATGGTGAATTCGGTTAGTTTCCAATAGGCCGCAATAGTAATAAGTGGACTGTTCGGGATACAGAAAAATATTCACGAATGGAATCAAAATTTCTAGGCGAATTCAGTTAGTTCCCATAGGGACATGCTTGTGTGAGTGTGCTTTTCAATATGTAACAACATTTTAAGGAACGGACTCTAAGTATCATGGTGAATTCAGTAGGTTCCCAATAGGATTCGCATGTAATAAGCTTGTTATTCAAGATAGAGCAACGTTTTAAGGAACGGAAACACTGTTTCTCTTTGAATTCAGTTAGTTCCCAGTAGAGGGCTCTTGTAATCTGCGTACTTCTTAAGATTTATCAAAATTTGGTGTGCCGAATCTGAGTAACATGGTGAATTCGGTTAGTTCCCAATAGGCCGAGGTAGTAATAAGTGGACTGTTCGGGATATAGAAAAATTTTCACGAATGGAATCAAAATTTCTAGGCGAATTCAGTGAGTTCCCAATGGGACATGCTTGTATGAGTGTGCTTTTCAATATGTAACAACATTTTAAGGAACGGACTCTAAGTATCATGGTGAATTCAGTAGGTTCCCAATAGGATTCGCATGTAATAAGCTTGTTATTCAAGATAGAGCAGTTTTAAGGAACGGAAACACTGTTTCTCTGTGAATTCAGTTAGTTCCCTGTAGCAGGCTCTTGTAATATGCGTACTTCTAAAGATTTATCAAAATTTGGTGTGCCGAATCTGAGTAACATGGTGAATTCGGTTAGTTCCCAATAGGCCGCAGTAGTAATAAGTGGACTGTTCGGGATATAGAAAAATTTTCACGAGTGGAATCAAAATTTCTAGGCGAATACAGTGAGTTCCCAATGGGACATGCTTGTATGAGTGTGCTTTTCAATATGTAACAACATTTTAAGGAACGGACTCTAAGTATCATGGTGAATTCAGTAGGTTCCCAATAGGATTCGCATGTAATAAGCTTGTTATTCAAGATAGAGCAACGTTTTAAGGAACGGAAACACTGTTTCTCTGTGAATTCAGTTAGTTCCCAGTAGCAGGCTCTTGTAATATGCGTACTTCTAAAGATTTATCAAAATTTGGTGTGCCGAATCTGAGTAACATGGTGAATTCGGTTAGTTCCCAATAGGCCGCAGTAGTAATAAGTGGACATTTCGGGATATAGAAAAATTTTCACGAATGGAATCAAAATTTCTAGGCGAATTCAGTGAGTTCCCAATGGGACATGCTTGTATGAGTGTGCTTTTCAATATGTAACAACATTTTACCGAACGGACGCTAAGTATCATGGTGAATTCAGTAGGTTCCCATTAGGATTCGCATGTCATAAGCTTGTTATTCAAGATAGAGCAACGTTTTAAGGAATGGAAACACTGTTTCTCTGTGAATTCAGTTAGTTCCCAGTAGCAGGCTCTTGTAATATGCGTACTTCTAAAGATTTATCAAAATTTGGTGTGCCGAATCTGAGTAACATGGTGAATTCGGTTAGTTCCCAATAGGCCGTAGTAGTAATAAGTGGACTGTTCGGGATATAGAAATATTTTCACGAATGCAATCAAAATTTCTAGGCGAATTCAGTGAGTTCCCAAAGGGACATGCTTGTATGAGTGTGCTTTTCAATATGTAACAACATTTTAAGGAACGGACTCTAAGTATCATGGTGAATTCAGTAGGTTCCCAATAGGATTCGCATGTAATAAGCTTGTTATTCAAGATAGAGCAACGTTTTAAGGAACGGAAACACTGTTTCTCTGTGAATTCAGTTAGTTCCCAGTAGCAGGCTCTTGTAATATGCGTACTTCTTAAGATTTATCAAAATTTGGTGTGCCGAATCTGAGTAAAATGGTGAATTCGGTTAGTTCCCAATAGGCCGAGGTAGTAATAAGTGGACTGTTCGGGATATAGAAAAATTTTCACGAATGGAATCAAAATTTCTAGTCGAATTCAGTGAGTTCCCAATGGGACATGCTTGTATGAGTGTGCTTTTCAATATGTAACAACATTTTAAGGAACGGACTCTAAGTATCATGGTGAATTCAGTAGGTTCCCAATAGGATTCGCATGTAATAAGCTTGTTATTCAAGATAGAGCAACGTTTTAAGGAACGGAAACACTGTTTCTCTGTGAATTCAGTTAGTTCCCAGTAGCAGGCTCTTGTAATATGCGTACTTCTAAAGATTTATCAAAATTTGGTGTGCCGAATCTTAGTAACATGGTGAAATCGGTTAGTTTCCAATAGGCCGCAATAGTAATAAGTGGACTGTTCGGGATATAGAAAAATATTCACGAATGGAATCAAAATTTCTAGGCGAATTCAGTGAGTTCCCATAGGGACATGCTTGTGTGAGTGTGCTTTTCAATATGTAACAACATTTTAAGGAACGGACTCTAAGTATCATGGTGAATTCAGTAGGTTCCCAATAGGATTCGCATGTAATAAGCTTGTTATTCAAGATAGAGCAACGTTTTAAGGAACGGAAACACTGTTTCTCTGTGAATTCAGTTAGTTCCCAGTAGCAGGCTCTTGTAATATGCGTACTTCTTAAGATTTATCAAAATTTGGTGTGCCGAATCTGAGTAACATGGTGAATTCGGTTAGTTCCCAATAGGCCGAGGTAGTAATAAGTGGACTGTTCGGGATATAGAAAAATTTTCACGAGTGGAATCAAAATTTCTAGGCGAATTCAGTGAATTCCCAATGGGACATGCTTGTATGAGTGTGCTTTTCAATATGTAACAACATTTTAAGGAACGGACTCTAAGTATCATGGTGAATTCAGTAGGTTCCCAATAGGATTCGCATGTAATAAGCTTGTTATTCAAGATAGAGCAACGTTTTAAGGAACGGAAACACTGTTTCTCTGAAATTCAGTTAGTTCCCAGTAGCAGGCTCTTGTAATATGCGTACTTCTTAAGATTTATCAAAATTTGGTGTGCCGAATCTGAGTAAAATGGTGAATTCGGTTAGTTCCCAATAGGCCGAGGTAGTAATAAGTGGACTGTTCGGGATATAGAAAAATTTTCACGAATGGAATCAAAATTTCTAGGCGAATTCAGTGAGTTCCCAATGGGACATGCTTGTATGAGTGTGCTTTTCAATATGTAACAACATTTTAAGGAACGGACTCTAAGTATCATGGTGAATTCAGTAGGTTCCCAATAGGATTCGCATGTAATAAGCTTGTTATTCAAGATAGAGCAACGTTTTAAGGAACGGAAACACTGTTTCTCTGTGAATTCAGTTAGTTCCCAGTAGCAGGCTCTTGTAATATGCGTACTTCTAAAGATTTATCAAAATTTGGTGTGCCGAATCTTAGTAACATGGTGAAATCGGTTAGTTTCCAATAGGCCGCAATAGTAATAAGTGGACTGTTCGGGATATAGAAAAATATTCACGAATGGAATCAAAATTTCTAGGCGAATTCAGTGAGTTCCCATAGGGACATGCTTGTGTGAGTGTGCTTTTCAATATGTAACAACATTTTAAGGAACGGACTCTAAGTATCATGGTGAATTCAGTAGGTTCCCAATAGGATTCGCATGTAATAAGCCTGTTATTCAAGATAGAGCAACGTTTTAAGGAACGGAAACACTGTTTCTCTGTGAATTCAGTTAGTTCCCAGTAGCAGGCTCTTGTAATATGCGTACTTCTTAAGATTTATCAAAATTTGGTGTGCCGAATCTGAGTAACATGGTGAATTCGGTTAGTTCCCAATAGGCCGAGGTAGTAATAAGTGGACTGTTCGGGATATAGAAAAATTTTCACGAGTGGAATCAAAATTTCTAGGCGAATTCAGTGAGTTCCCAATGGGACATGCTTGTATGAGTGTGCTTTTCAATATGTAACAACATTTTAAGGAACGGACTCTAAGTATCATGGTGAATTCAGTAGGTTCCCAATAGGATTCGCATGTAATAAGCTTGTTATTCAAGATAGAGCAACGTTTTAAGGAACGGAAACACTGTTTCTCTGTGAATTCAGTTAGTTCCCAGTAGCAGGCTCTTGTAATATGCGTACTTCTAAAGATTTATCAAAATTTGGTGTGCCGAATCTGAGTAACATTGTGAATTCGGTTAGTTCCCAATAGGCCGCAGTAGTAATAAGTGGACTGTTCGGGATATAGAAAAATTTTCACGAGTGGAATCAAAATTTCTAGGCGAATTCAGTGAGTTCCCAATGGGACATGCTTGTATGAGTGTGCTTTTCAATATGTAACAACATTTTAAGGAACGGACTCTAAGTATCATGGTGAATTCAGTAGGTTCCCAATAGGATTCGCATGTAATAAGCTTGTTATTCAAGATAGAGCAACGTTTTAAGGAACGGAAACACTGTTTCTCTGTGAATTCAGTTAGTTCCCAGTAGCAGGCTCTTGTAATATGCGTACTTCTAAAGATTTATCAAAATTTGGTGTGCCGAATCTTACTAACATGGTGAATTCGGTTAGTTTCCAATAGGCCGCAATAGTAATAAGTGGACTGTCGGGATATAGAAAAATATTCACGAATGGAATAAAAATTTCTAGGCGAATTCAGTTAGTTCCCATAGGGACATGCTTGTGTGAGTGTGCTTTTCAATATGTAACAACATTTTAAGGAACGGACTCTAAGTATCATGGTGAATTCAGTAGGTTCCCAATAGGATTCGCATGTAATAAGCTTGTTATTCAAGATAGAGCAACGTTTTAAGGAACGGAAACACTGTTTCTCTGTGAATTCAGTTAGTTCCCAGTAGCAGGCTCTTGTAATATGCGTACTTCTTAAGATTTATCAAAATTTGGTGTGCCGAATCTGAGTAACATGGTGAATTCGGTTAGTTCCCAATAGGCCGAGGTAGTAATAAGTGGACTGTTCGTGATATAGAAAAATTTTCACGAATGGACTCAAAATTTCTAGGCGAATTCAGTGAGTTCCCAATGGGACATGCTTGTATGAGTGTGCTTTTCAATATGTAACAACATTTTAAGGAACGGACTCTAAGTATCATGGTGAATTCAGTAGGTTCCCAATAGGATTCGCATGTAATAAGCTTGTTATTCAAGATAGAGCAACGTTTTAAGGAACGGAAACACTGTTTCTCTGTGAATTCAGTTAGTTCCCAGTAGCAGGCTCTTGTAATATGCGTACTTCTAAAGATTTATCAAAATTTGGTGTGCCGAATCTTACTAACATGGTGAATTCGGTTAGTTTCCAATAGGCCGCAATAGTAATAAGTGGACTGTTCGGGATATAGAAAAATATTCACGAATGGAATAAAAATTTCTAGGCGAATTCAGTTAGTTCCCATAGGGACATGCTTGTGTGAGTGTGCTTTTCAATATGTAACAACATTTTAAGGAACGGACTCTAAGTATCATGGTGAATTCAGTAGGTTCCCAATAGGATTCGCATGTAATAAGCTTGTTATTCAAGATAGAGCAACGTTTTAAGGAACGGAAACACTGTTTCTCTGTGAATTCAGTTAGTTCCCAGTAGCAGGCTCTTGTAATATGCGTACTTCTTAAGATTTATCAAAATTTGGTGTGCCGAATCTGAGTAACATGGTGAATTCGGTTAGTTCCCAATAGGCCGAGGTAGTAATAAGTGGACTGTTCGGGATATAGAAAAATTTTCACGAATGGACTCAAAATTTCTAGGCGAATTCAGTGAGTTCCCAATGGGACATGCTTGTATGAGTGTGCTTTTCAATATGTAACAACATTTTAAGGAACGGACTCTAAGTATCATGGTGAATTCAGTAGGTTCCCAATAGGATTCGCATGTAATAAGCTTGTTATTCAAGATAGAGCAACGTTTTAAGGAACGGAAACACTGTTTCTCTGTGTATTCAGTTAGTTCCCAGTAGCAGGCTCTTGTAATATGCGTACTTCTAAAGATTTATCAAAATTTGGTGTGCCGAATCTGAGTAACATGGTGAATTCGGTTAGTTCCCAATAGGCCGCAGTAGTAATAAGTGGAGTGTTCGGGATATAGAAAAATTTTCACGAGTGGAATCAAAATTTCTAGGCGAATACAGTGAGTTCCCAATGGGACATGCTTGTATGAGTGTGCTTTTCAATATGTAACAACATTTTAAGGAACGGACTCTAAGTATCATGGTGAATTCAGTAGGTTCCCAATAGGATTCGCATGTAATAAGCTTGTTATTCAAGATAGAGCAACGTTTTAAGGAACGGAAACACTGTTTCTCTGTGAATTCAGTTAGTTCCCAGTAGCAGGCTCTTGTAATATGCGTACTTCTTAAGATTTATCAAAATTTGGTGTGCCGAATCTGAGTAACATGGTGAATTCGGTTAGTTCCCAATAGGCCGAGGTAGTAATAAGTGGACTGTTCGGGATATAGAAAAATTTTCACGAATGGAATCAAAATTTCTAGGCGAATTCAGAGAGTTCCCAATGGGACATGCTTGTATGAGTGTGCTTTTCAATATGTAACAACATTTTAAGGAACGGACTCTAAGTATCATGGTGAATTCAGTAGGTTCCCAATAGGATTCGCATGTAATAAGCTTGTTATTCAAGATAGAGCAACGTTTTAAGGAACGGAAACACTGTTTCTCTGTGAATTCAGTTAGTTCCCAGTAGCAGGCTCTTGTAATATGCGTACTTCTTAAGATTTATCAAAATTTGGTGTGCCGAATCTGAGTAACATGGTGAATTCGGTTAGTTCCCAATAGGCCGCAGTAGTTATAAGTGGACTGTTCGGGATATAGAAAAATATTCACGAATGGAATCAAAATTTCTAGGCGAATTCAGTTAGTTCCCATAGGGACATGCTTGTGTGAGTGTGCTTTTCAATATGTAACAACATTTTAAGGAACGGACTCTAAGTATCATGGTGAATTCAGTAGGTTCCCAATAGGATTCGCATGTAATAAGCTTGTTATTCAAGATAGAGCAACGTTTTAAGGAACGGAAACATTGTTTCTCTGTGAATTCAGTTAGTTCCCAGTAGCAGGCTCTTGTAATATGCGTACTTCTTAAGATTTATCAAAATTTGGTGAGCCGAATCTGAGTAACATGGTGAATTCGGTTAGTTCCCAATAGACCGAGGTAGTAATAAGTGGACTGTTCGGGATATAGAAAAATTTTCACGAATGGAATCAAAATTTCTAGGCGAATTCAGTGAGTTCCCAATGGGACATGCTTGTATGAGTGTGCTTTTCAATATGTAACAACATTTTAAGGAACGGACTCTAAGTATCATGGTGAATTTAGTAGGTTCCCAATAGGATTCGCATGTAATGCTTGTTATTCAAGATAGAGCAACGTTTTAAGGAACGGAAACACTGTTTCTCTGTGAATTCAGTTAGTTCCCAGTAGCAGGCTCTTGTAATATGCGTACTTCTAAAGATTTATCAAAATTTGGTGTGCCGAATCTGAGTAACATGGTGAATTCGGTTAGTTCCCAATAGGCCGTAGTAATAATAAGTGGACTGTTCGGGATATAGAAATATTTTCACGAATGGAATCAAAATTTCTAGGCGAATTCAGTGAGTTCCCAAAGGGACATGCTTGTATGAGTGTGCTTTTCAATATGTAACAACATTTTAAGGAACGGACTCTAAGTATCATGGTGAATTCAGTAGGTTCCCAATAGGATTCGCATGTAATAAGCTTGTTATTCAAGATAGAGCAACGTTTTAAGGAACGGAAACACTGTTTCTCTGTGAATTCAGTTAGTTCCCAGTAGCAGGCTCTTGTAATATGCGTACTTCTAAAGATTTATCAAAATTTGGTGTGCCGAATCTTAGTAACATGGTGAATTCGGTTAGTTTCCAATAGGCCGCAATAATAATAAGTGGACTGTTCGGGATATAGAAAAATATTCACGAATGGAATCAAAATTTCTAGGCGAATTCAGTTAGTTCCCATAGGGACATGCTTGTGTGAGTGTGCTTTTCAATATGTAACAACATTTTAAGGAACGGACTCTAAGTATCATGGTGAATTCAGTAGGTTCCCAATAGGATTCGCATGTAATAAGCTTGTTATTCAAGATAGAGCAACGTTTTAAGGAACGGAAACACTGTTTCTCTGTGAATTCAGTTAGTTCCCAGTAGCAGGCTCTTGTAATATGCGTACTTCTAAAGATTTATCAAAATTTGGTGTGCCGAATCTTACTAACATGGTGAATTCGGTTAGTTCCCAATAGGCCGAGGTAGTAATAAGTGGTCTGTTCGGGATATAGAAAAATTTTCACGAATGGAATCAAAATTTCTAGGCGAATTCAGTGAGTTCCCAATGGGACATGCTTGTATGAGTGTGCTTTTCAATATGTAACAACATTTTAAGGAACGGACTCTAAGTATCATGGTGAATTCAGTAGGTTCCCAATAGGATTCGCATGTAATAAGCTTGTTATTCAAGATAGAGCAACGTTTTAAGGAACGGAAACACTGTTTCTCTGTGAATTCAGTTAGTTCCCAGTAGCAGGCTCTTGTAATATGCGTACTTCTAAAGATTTATCAAAATTTGGTGTGCCGAATCTGAGTAACATGGTGAATTCGGTTAGTTCCCAATAGGCCGCAGTAGTAATAAGTGGAGTGTTCGGGATATAGAAAAATTTTCACGAGTGGAATCAAAATTTCTAGGCGAATACAGTGAATTCCCAATGGGACATGCTTGTATGAGTGTGCTTTTCAATATGTAACAACATTTTAAGGAACGGACTCTAAGTATCATGGTGAATTCAGTAGGTTCCCAATAGGATTCGCATGTAATAAGCTTGTTATTCAAGATAGAGCAACGTTTTAAGGAACGGAAACACTGTTTCTCTGTGAATTCAGTTAGTTCCCAGTAGCAGGCTCTTGTAATATGCGTACTTCTAAAGACTTATCAAAATTTGGTGTGCCGAATCTGAGTAACATGGTGAATTAGGTTAGTTCCCAATAGGCCGAGGTAGTAATAAGTGGACTGTTCGGGATATAGAAAAATTTTCACGAATGGAATCAAAATTTCTAGGCGAATTCAGAGAGTTCCCAATGGGACATGCTTGTATGAGTGTGCTTTTCAATATGTAACAACATTTTAAGGAACGGACTCTAAGTATCATGGTGAATTCAGTAGGTTCCCAATAGGATTCGCATGTAATAAGCTTGTTATTCAAGATAGAGCAACGTTTTAAGGAACGGAAACACTGTTTCTCTGTGAATTCAGTTAGTTCCCAGTAGCAGGCTCTTGTAATCTGCGTACTTCTTAAGATTTATCAAAATTTAGTGTGCCGAATCTGAGTAACATGGTGAATTCGGTTAGTTCCCAATAGGCCGCAGTAGTAATAAGTGGACTGTTCGGGATATAGAAAAATATTCACGAATGGAATCAAAATTTCTAGGCGAATTCAGTGAGTTCCCAATGGGACATGCTTGTGTGAGTGTGCTTTTCAATATGTAACAACATTTTACGGAACGGACGCTAAGTATCATGGTGAATTCAGTAGGTTCCCAATAGGATTCGCATGTAATAAGCTTGTTATTCAAGATAGAGCAACGTTTTAAGGAACGGAAACATTGTTTCTCTGTGAATTCAGTTAGTTCCCAGTAGCAGGCTCTTGTAATATGCGTACTTCTAAAGATTTATCAAAATTTGGTGTGCCGAATCTGAGTAACATGGTGAATTCGGTTAGTTCCCAATAGACCGAGGTAGTAATAAGTGGACTGTTCGGGATATAGAAAAATTTTCACGAATGGAATCAAAATTTCTAGGCGAATTCAGTGAGTTCCCAATGGGACATGCTTGTATGAGTGTGCTTTTCAATATGTAACAACATTTTAAGGAACGGACTCTAAGTATCATGGTGAATTCAGTAGGTTCCCAATAGGATTCGCATGTAATGCTTGTTATTCAAGATAGAGCAACGTTTTAAGGAACGGAACAACTGTTTCTCTGTGAATTCAGTTAGTTCCCAGTAGCAGGCTCTTGTAATATGCGTACTTCTAAAGATTTATCAAAATTTGGTGTGCCGAATCTGAGTAACATGGTGAATTCGGTTAGTTCCCAATAGGCCGTAGTAATAATAAGTGGACTGTTCGGGATATAGAAATATTTTCACGAATGGAATCAAAATTTCTAGGCGAATTCAGTGAGTTCCCAAAGGGACATGCTTGTATGAGTGTGCTTTTCAATATGTAACAACATTTTAAGGAACGGACTCTAAGTATCATGGTGAATTCAGTAGGTTCCCAATAGGATTCGCATGTAATAAGCTTGTTATTCAAGATAGAGCAACGTTTTAAGGAACGGAAACACTGTTTCTCTGTGAATTCAGTTAGTTCCCCGTAGCAGGCTCTTGTAATATGCGTACTTCTAAAGATTTATCAAAATTTGGTGTGCCGAATCTTAGTAACATGGTGAATTCGGTTAGTTTCCAATAGGCCGCAATAATAATAAGTGGACTGTTCGGGATATAGAAAAATATTCACGAGTGGAATCAAAATTTCTAGGCGAATTCAGTTAGTTCCCATAGGGACATGCTTGTGTGAGTGTGCTTTTCAATATGTAACAACATTTTAAGGAACGAACTCTAAGTATCATGGTGAATTCAGTAGGTTCCCAATAGGATTCGCATGTAATAAGCTTGTTATTCAAGATAGAGCAACGTTTTAAGGAACGGAAACACTGTTTCTCTGTGAATTCAGTTAGTTCCCAGTAGCAGGCTCTTGTAATATGCGTACTTCTTAAGATTTATCAAAATTTGGTGTGCCGAATCTGAGTAACATGGTGAATTCGGTTAGTTCCCAATAGGCCGAGATAGTAATAAGTGGACTGTTCGGGATATAGAAAAATTTTCACGAATGGAATCAAAATTTCTAGGCGAATTCAGTGAGTTCCCAATGGGACATGCTTGTATGAGTGTGCTTTTCAATATGTAACAACATTTTAAGGAACGGACTCTAAGTATCATGGTAAATTCAGTAGGTTCCCAATAGGATTCGCATGTAATAAGCTTGTTATTCAAGATAGAGCAACGTTTTAAGGAACGGAAACACTGTTTCTCTGTGAATTCAGTTAGTTCCCAGTAGCAGGCTCTTGTAATATGCGTACTTCTAAAGATTTATCAAAATTTGGTGTGCCGAATCTGAGTAACATGGTGAATTCGGTTAGTTCCCAATAGGCCGCAGTAGTAATAAGTGGACTGTTCGGGATATAGAAAAATTTTCACGAGTGGAATCAAAATTTCTAGGCGAATACAGTGAGTTCCCAATGGGACATGCTTGTATGAGTGTGCTTTTCAATATGTAACAACATTTTAAGGAACGGACTCTAAGTATCATGGTGAATTCTGTACGTTCCCAATAGGCTTCGCATGTAATAAGCTTGTTATTCAAGATAGAGCAACGTTTTAAAGAACGGAAACACTGTTTCTCTGTGAATTCAGTTAGTTCCCAGTAGCAGGCTCTTGTAATATGCGTACTTCTTAAGATTTATCAAAATTTGGTGTGCCGAATCTGAGTAACATGGTGAATTCGGTTAGTTCCCAATAGGCCGAGGTAGTAATAAGTGGACTGTTCGGGATATAGAAAAATTTTCACGAATGGAATCAAAATTTCTAGGCGAATTCAGTGAGTTCCCAATGGGACATGCTTGTATGAGTGTGCTTTTCAATATGTAACAACATTTTAAGGAACGGACTCTAAGTATCATGGTGAATTCAGTAGGTTCCCAATAGGATTCGCATGTAATGCTTGTTATTCAAGATAGAGCAACGTTTTAAGGAACGGAACAACTGTTTCTCTGTGAATTCAGTTAGTTCCCAGTAGCAGGCTCTTGTAATATGCGTACTTCTAAAGATTTATCAAAATTTGGTGTGCCGAATCTGAGTAACATGGTGAATTCGGTTAGTTCCCAATAGGCCGTAGTAATAATAAGTGGACTGTTCGGGATATAGAAATATTTTCACGAATGGAATCAAAATTTCTAGGCGAATTCAGTGAGTTCCCAAAGGGACATGCTTGTATGAGTGTGCTTTTCAATATGTAACAACATTTTAAGGAACGGACTCTAAGTATCATGGTGAATTCAGTAGGTTCCCAATAGGATTCGCATGTAATAAGCTTGTTATTCAAGATAGAGCAACGTTTTAAGGAACGGAAACACTGTTTCTCTGTGAATTCAGTTAGTTCCCCGTAGCAGGCTCTTGTAATATGCGTACTTCTAAAGATTTATCAAAATTTGGTGTGCCGAATCTTAGTAACATGGTGAATTCGGTTAGTTTCCAATAGGCCGCAATAATAATAAGTGGACTGTTCGGGATATAGAAAAATATTCACGAGTGGAATCAAAATTTCTAGGCGAATTCAGTTAGTTCCCATAGGGACATGCTTGTGTGAGTGTGCTTTTCAATATGTAACAACATTTTAAGGAACGAACTCTAAGTATCATGGTGAATTCAGTAGGTTCCCAATAGGATTCGCATGTAATAAGCTTGTTATTCAAGATAGAGCAACGTTTTAAGGAACGGAAACACTGTTTCTCTGTGAATTCAGTTAGTTCCCAGTAGCAGGCTCTTGTAATATGCGTACTTCTTAAGATTTATCAAAATTTGGTGTGCCGAATCTGAGTAACATGGTGAATTCGGTTAGTTCCCAATAGGCCGAGATAGTAATAAGTGGACTGTTCGGGATATAGAAAAATTTTCACGAATGGAATCAAAATTTCTAGGCGAATTCAGTGAGTTCCCAATGGGACATGCTTGTATGAGTGTGCTTTTCAATATGTAACAACATTTTAAGGAACGGACTCTAAGTATCATGGTAAATTCAGTAGGTTCCCAATAGGATTCGCATGTAATAAGCTTGTTATTCAAGATAGAGCAACGTTTTAAGGAACGGAAACACTGTTTCTCTGTGAATTCAGTTAGTTCCCAGTAGCAGGCTCTTGTAATATGCGTACTTCTAAAGATTTATCAAAATTTGGTGTGCCGAATCTGAGTAACATGGTGAATTCGGTTAGTTCCCAATAGGCCGCAGTAGTAATAAGTGGACTGTTCGGGATATAGAAAAATTTTCACGAGTGGAATCAAAATTTCTAGGCGAATACAGTGAGTTCCCAATGGGACATGCTTGTATGAGTGTGCTTTTCAATATGTAACAACATTTTAAGGAACGGACTCTAAGTATCATGGTGAATTCTGTACGTTCCCAATAGGCTTCGCATGTAATAAGCTTGTTATTCAAGATAGAGCAACGTTTTAAAGAACGGAAACACTGTTTCTCTGTGAATTCAGTTAGTTCCCAGTAGCAGGCTCTTGTAATATGCGTACTTCTTAAGATTTATCAAAATTTGGTGTGCCGAATCTGAGTAACATGGTGAATTCGGTTAGTTCCCAATAGGCCGAGGTAGTAATAAGTGGACTGTTCGGGATATAGAAAAATTTTCACGAATGGAATCAAAATTTCTAGGCGAATTCAGAGAGTTCCCAATGGGACATGCTTGTATGAGTGTGCTTTTCAATATGTAACAACATTTTAAGGAACGGACTCTAAGTATCATGGTGAATTCAGTAGGTTCCCAATAGGATTCGCATGTAATAAGCTTGTTATTCAAGATAGAGCAACGTTTTAAGGAACGGAAACACTGTTTCTCTGTGAATTCAGTTAGTTCCCAGTAGCAGGCTCTTGTAATATGCGTACTTCTTAAGATTTATCAAAATTTAGTGTGCCGAATCTTAGTAACATGGTGAATTCGGTTAGTTTCCAATAGGCCGCAATAGTAATAAGTTGACTGTTCGGGATATAGAAAAATATTCACGAATGGAATCAAAATTTCTAGGCGAATTCAGTTAGTTCCCATAGGGACATGCTTGTGTGAGTGTGCTTTTCAATATGTAACAACATTTTACGGAACGGACGCTAAGTATCATGGTGAATTCAGTAGGTTCCCAATAGGATTCGCATGTAATAAGCTTGTTATTCAAGATAGAGCAACGTTTTAAGGAACGGAAACATTGTTTCTCTGTGAATTCAGTTAGTTCCCAGTAGCAGGCTCTTGTAATATGCGTACTTCTAAAGATTTATCAAAATTTGGTGTGCCGAATCTGAGTAACATGGTGAATTCGGTTAGTTCCCAATAGGCCGTAGTAATAATAAGTGGACTGTTCGGGATATAGAAATATTTTCACGAATGGAATCAAAATTTCTAGGCGAATTCAGTGAGTTCCCAAAGGGACATGCTTGTATGAGTGTGCTTTTCAATATGTAACAACATTTTAAGGAACGGACTCTAAGTATCATGGTGAATTCAGTAGGTTCCCAATAGGATTCGCATGTAATAAGCTTGTTATTCAAGATAGAGCAACGTTTTAAGGAACGGAAACACTGTTTCTCTGTGAATTCAGTTAGTTCCCCGTAGCAGGCTCTTGTAATATGCGTACTTCTAAAGATTTATCAAAATTTGGTGTGCCGAATCTTAGTAACATGGTGAATTCGGTTAGTTTCCAATAGGCCGCAATAATAATAAGTGGACTGTTCGGGATATAGAAAAATATTCACGAGTGGAATCAAAATTTCTAGGCGAATTCAGTTAGTTCCCATAGGGACATGCTTGTGTGAGTGTGCTTTTCAATATGTAACAACATTTTAAGGAACGGACTCTAAGTATCATGGTGAATTCAGTAGGTTCCCAATAGGATTCGCATGTAATAAGCTTGTTATTCAAGATAGAGCAACGTTTTAAGGAACGGAAACACTGTTTCTCTGTGAATTCAGTTAGTTCCCAGTAGCAGGCTCTTGTAATATGCGTACTTCTTAAGATTTATCAAAATTTGGTGTGCCGAATCTGAGTAACATGGTGAATTCGGTTAGTTCCCAATAGGCCGAGGTAGTAATAAGTGGACTGTTCGGGATATAGAAAAATATTCACGAATGGAATCAAAATTTCTAGGCGAATTCAGTGAGTTCCCAATGGGACATGCTTGTATGAGTGTGCTTTTCAATATGTAACAACATTTTAAGGAACGGACTCTAAGTATCATGGTAAATTCAGTAGGTTCCCAATAGGATTCGCATGTAATAAGCTTGTTATTCAAGATAGAGCAACGTTTTAAGGAACGGAAACACTGTTTCTCTGTGAATTCAGTTAGTTCCCAGTAGCAGGCTCTTGTAATATGCGTACTTCTAAAGATTTATCAAAATTTGGTGTGCCGAATCTGAGTAACATGGTGAATTCGGTTAGTTCCCAATAGGCCGCAGTAGTAATAAGTGGACTGTTCGGGATATAGAAAAATTTTCACGAGTGGAATCAAAATTTCTAGGCGAATACAGTGAGTTCCCAATGGGACATGCTTGTATGAGTGTGCTTTTCAATATGTAACAACATTTTAAGGAACGGACTCTAAGTATCATGGTGAATTCTGTACGTTCCCAATAGGCTTCGCATGTAATAAGCTTGTTATTCAAGATAGAGCAACGTTTTAAAGAACGGAAACACTGTTTCTCTGTGAATTCAGTTAGTTCCCAGTAGCAGGCTCTTGTAATATGCGTACTTCTTAAGATTTATCAAAATTTGGTGTGCCGAATCTGAGTAACATGGTGAATTCGGTTAGTTCCCAATAGGCCGAGGTAGTAATAAGTGGACTGTTCGGGATATAGAAAAATTTTCACGAATGGAATCAAAATTTCTAGGCGAATTCAGAGAGTTCCCAATGGGACATGCTTGTATGAGTGTGCTTTTCAATATGTAACAACATTTTAAGGAACGGACTCTAAGTATCATGGTGAATTCAGTAGGTTCCCAATAGGATTCGCATGTAATAAGCTTGTTATTCAAGATAGAGCAACGTTTTAAGGAACGGAAACACTGTTTCTCTGTGAATTCAGTTAGTTCCCAGTAGCAGGCTCTTGTAATATGCGTACTTCTTAAGATTTATCAAAATTTAGTGTGCCGAATCTTAGTAACATGGTGAATTCGGTTAGTTTCCAATAGGCCGCAATAGTAATAAGTTGACTGTTCGGGATATAGAAAAATATTCACGAATGGAATCAAAATTTCTAGGCGAATTCAGTTAGTTCCCATAGGGACATGCTTGTGTGAGTGTGCTTTTCAATATGTAACAACATTTTACGGAACGGACGCTAAGTATCATGGTGAATTCAGTAGGTTCCCAATAGGATTCGCATGTAATAAGCTTGTTATTCAAGATAGAGCAACGTTTTAAGGAACGGAAACATTGTTTCTCTGTGAATTCAGTTAGTTCCCAGTAGCAGGCTCTTGTAATATGCGTACTTCTTAAGATTTATCAAAATTTGGTGAGCCGAATCTGAGTAACATGGTGAATTCGGTTAGTTCCCAATAGACCGAGGTAGTAATAAGTGGACTGTTCGGGATATAGAAAAATTTTCACGAATGGAATCAAAATTTCTAGGCGAATTCAGTGAGTTCCCAATGGGACATGCTTGTATGAGTGTGCTTTTCAATATGTAACAACATTTTAAGGAACGGACTCTAAGTATCATGGTGAATTCTGTACGTTCCCAATAGGATTCGCATGTAATAAGCTTGTTATTCAAGATAGAGCAACGTTTTAAGGAACGGAAACACTGTTTCTCTGTGAATTCAGTTAGTTCCCAGTAGCAGGCTCTTGTAATATGCGTACTTCTAAAGATTTATCAAAATTTGGTGTGCCGAATCTGAGTAACATGGTGAATTCGGTTAGTTCCCAATAGGCCGCAGTAGTAATAAGTGGACTGTTCGGGATATAGAAAAATTTTCACGAGTGGAATCAAAATTTCTAGGCGAATTCAGTGAGTTCCCAATGGGACATGCTTGTATGAGTGTGCTTTTCAATATGTAACAACATTTTAAGGAACGGACTCTAAGTATCATGGTGAATTCAGTAGGTTCCCAATAGGATTCGCATGTAATAAGCTTGTTATTCAAGATAGAGCAACGTTTTAAGGAACGGAAACACTGTTTCTCTGTGAATTCAGTTAGTTCCCAGTAGCAGGCTCTTGTAATATGCGTACTTCTAAAGATTTATCAAAATTTGGTGTGCCGAATCTTAGTAACATGGTGAATTCGGTTAGTTTCCAATAGGCCGCAATAGTAATAAGTGCACTGTTCGGGATATAGAAAAATATTCACGAATGGAATCAAAATTTCTAGGCGAATTCAGTTAGTTCCCATAGGGACATGCTTGTGTGAGTGTGCTTTTCAATATGTAACAACATTTTAAGGAACGGACTCTAAGTATCATGGTGAATTCAGTAGGTTCCCAATAGGATTCGCATGTAATAAGCTTGTTATTCAAGATAGAGCAACGTTTTAAAGAACGGAAACATTGTTTCTCTGTGAATTCAGTTAGTTCCCAGTAGCAGGCTCTTGTAATATGCGTACTTCTAAAGATTTATCAAAATTTGGTGTGCCGAATCTGAGTAACATGGTGAATTCGGTTAGTTCCCAATAGGCCGCAGTAGTAATAAGTGGACTGTTCGGGATATAGAAAAATTTTCACGAGTGGAATCAAAATTTCTAGGCGAATACAGTGAGTTCCCAATGGTACATGCTTGTATGAGTGTGCTTTTCAATATGTAACAAAATTTAAGGAACGGACTCTAAGTATCATGGTGAATTCAGTAGGTTCCCAATAGGATTCGCATGTAATAAGCTTGTTATTCAAGATAGAGCAACGTTTTAAGGAACGGAAACACTGTTTCTCTGTGAATTCAGTTAGTTCCCAGTAGCAGGCTCTTGTAATATGCGTACTTCTAAAGATTTATCAAAATTTGGTGTGCCGAATCTGAGTAACGTGGTGAATTCGGTTAGTTCCCAATAGGCCGAGGTAGTAATAAGTGGACTGTTCGGGATATAGAAAAATTTTCACGAATGGAATCAAAATTTCTAGGCGGATTCAGAGAGTTCCCAATGGGACATGCTTGTATGAGTGTGCTTTTCAATATGTAACAACATTTTAAGGAACGGACTCTAAGTATCATGGTGAATTCAGTAGGTTCCCAATAGGATTCGCATGTAATAAGCTTGTTATTCAAGATAGAGCAACGTTTTAAGGAACGGAAACACTGTTTCTCTGTGAATTCAGTTAGTTCCCAGTAGCAGGCTCTTGTAATATGCGTACTTCTTAAGATTTATCAAAATTTGGTGTGCCGAATCTGAGTAACGTGGTGAATTCGGTTAGTTCCCAATAGGCCGAGGTAGTAATAAGTGGACTGTTCGGGATATAGAAAAATTTTCACGAATGGAATCAAAATTTCTAGGCGAATTCAGTGAGTTCCCAATGGGACATGCTTGTATGAGTGTGCTTTTCAATATGTAACAACATTTTAAGGAACGGACTCTAAGTATCATGGTGAATTCAGTAGGTTCCCAATAGGATTCGCATGTAATAAGCTTGTTATTCAAGATAGAGCAACGTTTTAAGGAACGGAAACACTGTTTCTCTGTGAATTCAGTTAGTTCCCAGTAGCAGGCTCTTGTAATATGCGTACTTCTAAAGATTTATCAAAATTTGGTGTGCCGAATCTTAGTAACATGGTGAATTCGGTTAGTTTCCAATAGGCCGCAATAGTAATAAGTGGACTGTTCGGGATATAGAAAAATATTCACGAATGGAATCAAAATTTCTAGGCAAATTCAGTTAGTTCCCATAGGGACATGCTTGTGTGAGTGTGCTTTTCAATATGTAACAACATTTTAAGGAACGGACTCTAAGTATCATGGTGAATTCAGTAGGTTCCCAATAGGATTCGCATGTAATAAGCTTGTTATTCAAGATAGAGCAACGTTTTAAGGAACGGAAACACTGTTTCTCTGTGAATTCAGTTAGTTCCCAGTAGCAGGCTCTTGTAATATGCGTACTTCTAAAGATTTATCAAAATTTGGTGTGCCGAATCTGAGTAACATGGTGAATTCGGTTAGTTCCCAATAGGCCGCAGTAGTAATAAGTGGACTGTTCGGGATATAGAAAAATTTTCACGAGTGGAATCAAAATTTCTAGGCGAATACAGTGAGTTCCCAATGGGACATGCTTGTATGAGTGTGCTTTTCAATATGTAACAACATTTTAAGGAACGGACTCTAAGTATCATGGTGAATTCAGTAGGTTCCCAATAGGATTCGCATGTAATAAGCTTGTTATTCAAGATAGAGCAACGTTTTAAGGAACGGAAACACTGTTTCTCCGTGAATTCAGTTAGTTCCCAGTAGCAGGCTCTTGTAATATGCGTACTTCTAAAGATTTATCAAAATTTGGTGTGCCGAATCTGAGTAACATGGTGAATTCGGTTAGTTCCCAATAGGCCGCAGTAGTAATAAGTGGACTGTTCGGGATATAGAAAAATTTTCACGAGTGGAATCAAAATTTCTAGGCGAATTCAGTGAGTTCCCAAAGGGACATGCGTGTATGAGTGTGCTTTTCAATATGTAACAACATTTTAAGGAACGGACTCTAAGTATCATGGTGAATTCAGTAGGTTCCCAATAGGATTCGCATGTAATAAGCTTGTTATTCAAGATAGAGCAACGTTTTAAGGAACGGAAACACTGTTTCTCTGTGAATTCAGTTAGTTCCCAGTAGCAGGCTCTTGTAATATGTGTACTTCTAAAGATTTATCAAAATTTGGTGTGCCGAATCTTAGTAACATGGTGAATTCGGTTAGTTTCCAATAGGCCGCAATAATAATAAGTGGACTGTTCGGGATATAGAAAAATTTTCACGAATGGAATCAAAATTTCTAGGCGAATTCAGTGAGTTCCCAATGGGACATGCTTGTATGAGTGTGCTTTTCAATATGTAACAACATTTTAAGGAACGGACTCTAAGTATCATGGTGAATTCAGTAGGTTCCCAATAGGATTCGCATGTAATAAGCTTGTTATTCAAGATAGAGCAACGTTTTAAGGAACGGAAACACTGTTTCTCTGTGAATTCAGTTAGTTCCCAGTAGCAGGCTCTTGTAATATGCGTACTTCTAAAGATTTATCAAAATTTGGTGTGCCGAATATGAGTAACATGGTGAATTCGGTTAGTTCCCAATAGGCCGCAGTAGTAATAAGTGGACTGTTCGGGATATAGAAAAATTTTCACGAATGGAATCAAAATTTCTAGGCGAATTCAGAGAGTTCCCAATGGGACATGCTTGTATGAGTGTGCTTTTCAATATGTAACAACATTTTAAGGAACGGACTCTAAGTATCATGGTGAATTCAGTAGGTTCCCAATAGGATTCGCATGTAATAAGCTTGTTATTCAAGATAGAGCAACGTTTTAAGGAACGGAAACACTGTTTCTCTGTGAATTCAGTTAGTTCCCAGTAGCAGGCTCTTGTAATATGCGTACTTCTTAAGATTTATCAAAATTTAGTGTGCCGAATCTGAGTAACGTGGTGAATTCGGTTAGTTCCCAATAGGCCGAGGTAGTAATAAGTGGACTGTTCGGGATATAGAAAAATATTCACGAATGGAATCAAAATTTCTAGGCGAATACAGTGAGTTCCCAATGGGACATGCTTGTATGAGTGTGCTTTTCAATATGTAACAACATTTTAAGGAACGGACTCTAAGTATCATGGTGAATTCAGTAGGTTCCCAATAGGATTCGCATGTAATGCTTGTTATTCAAGATAGAGCAACGTTTTAAGGAACGGAAACACTGTTTCTCTGTGAATTCAGTTAGTTCCCAGTAGCAGGCTCTTGTAATATGCGTACTTCTTAAGATTTATCAAAATTTAGTGTGCCGAATCTTAGTAACATGGTGAATTCGGTTAGTTTCCAATAGGCCGCAATAGTAATAAGTTGACTGTTCGGGATATAGAAAAATATTCACGAATGGAATCAAAATTTCTAGGCGAATTCAGTTAGTTCCCATAGGGACATGCTTGTGTGAGTGTGCTTTTCAATATGTAACAACATTTTACGGAACGGACGCTAAGTATCATGGTGAATTCAGTAGGTTCCCAATAGGATTCGCATGTAATAAGCTTGTTATTCAAGATAGAGCAACGTTTTAAGGAACGGAAACATTGTTTCTCTGTGAATTCAGTTAGTTCCCAGTAGCAGGCTCTTGTAATATGCGTACTTCTTAAGATTTATCAAAATTTGGTGAGCCGAATCTGAGTAACATGGTGAATTCGGTTAGTTCCCAATAGACCGAGGTAGTAATAAGTGGACTGTTCGGGATATAGAAAAATTTTCACGAATGGAATCAAAATTTCTAGGCGAATTCAGTGAGTTCCCAATGGGACATGCTTGTATGAGTGTGCTTTTCAATATGTAACAACATTTTAAGGAACGGACTCTAAGTATCATGGTGAATTCTGTACGTTGCCAATAGGATTCGCATGTAATAAGCTTGTTATTCAAGATAGAGCAACGTTTTAAGGAACGGAAACACTGTTTCTCTGTGAATTCAGTTAGTTCCCAGTAGCAGGCTCTTGTAATATGCGTACTTCTAAAGATTTATCAAAATTTGGTGTGCCGAATCTGAGTAACATGGTGAATTCGGTTAGTTCCCAATAGGCCGCAGTAGTAATAAGTGGACTGTTCGGGATATAGAAAAATTTTCACGAGTGGAATCAAAATTTCTAGGCGAATTCAGTGAGTTCCCAATGGGACATGCTTGTATGAGTGTGCTTTTCAATATGTAACAACATTTTAAGGAACGGACTCTAAGTATCATGGTGAATTCAGTAGGTTCCCAATAGGATTCGCATGTAATAAGCTTGTTATTCAAGATAGAGCAACGTTTTAAGGAACGGAAACACTGTTTCTCTGTGAATTCAGTTAGTTCCCAGTAGCAGGCTCTTGTAATATGCGTACTTCTAAAGATTTATCAAAATTTGGTGTGCCGAATCTTAGTAACATGGTGAATTCGGTTAGTTTCCAATAGGCCGCAATAGTAATAAGTGGACTGTTCGGGATATAGAAAAATATTCACGAATGGAATCAAAATTTCTAGGCGAATTCAGTTAGTTCCCATAGGGACATGCTTGTGTGAGTGTGCTTTTCAATATGTAACAACATTTTAAGGAACGGACTCTAAGTATCATGGTGAATTCAGTAGGTTCCCAATAGGATTCGCATGTAATAAGCTTGTTATTCAAGATAGAGCAACGTTTTAAAGAACGGAAACACTGTTTCTCTGTGAATTCAGTTAGTTCCCAGTAGCAGGCTCTTGTAATATGCGTACTTCTAAAGATTTATCAAAATTTGGTGTGCCGAATCTGAGTAACATGGTGAATTCGGTTAGTTCCCAATAGGCCGCAGTAGTAATAAGTGGACTGTTCGGGATATAGAAAAATTTTCACGAGTGGAATCAAAATTTCTAGGCGAATACAGTGAGTTCCCAATGGTACATGCTTGTATGAGTGTGCTTTTCAATATGTAACAAAATTTAAGGAACGGACTCTAAGTATCATGGTGAATTCAGTAGGTTCCCAATAGGATTCGCATGTAATAAGCTTGTTATTCAAGATAGAGCAACGTTTTAAGGAACGGAAACACTGTTTCTCTGTGAATTCAGTTAGTTCCCAGTAGCAGGCTCTTGTAATATGCGTACTTCTAAAGATTTATCAAAATTTGGTGTGCCGAATCTGAGTAACGTGGTGAATTCGGTTAGTTCCCAATAGGCCGAGGTAGTAATAAGTGGACTGTTCGGGATATAGAAAAATTTTCACGAATGGAATCAAAATTTCTAGGCGGATTCAGAGAGTTCCCAATGGGACATGCTTGTATGAGTGTGCTTTTCAATATGTAACAACATTTTAAGGAACGGACTCTAAGTATCATGGTGAATTCAGTAGGTTCCCAATAGGATTCGCATGTAATAAGCTTGTTATTCAAGATAGAGCAACGTTTTAAGGAACGGAAACACTGTTTCTCTGTGAATTCAGTTAGTTCCCAGTAGCAGGCTCTTGTAATATGCGTACTTCTTAAGATTTATCAAAATTTGGTGTGCCGAATCTGAGTAACGTGGTGAATTCGGTTAGTTCCCAATAGGCCGAGGTAGTAATAAGTGGACTGTTCGGGATATAGAAAAATTTTCACGAATGGAATCAAAATTTCTAGGCGAATTCAGTGAGTTCCCAATGGGACATGCTTGTATGAGTGTGCTTTTCAATATGTAACAACATTTTAAGGAACGGACTCTAAGTATCATGGTGAATTCAGTAGGTTCCCAATAGGATTCGCATGTAATAAGCTTGTTATTCAAGATAGAGCAACGTTTTAAGGAACGGAAACACTGTTTCTCTGTGAATTCAGTTAGTTCCCAGTAGCAGGCTCTTGTAATATGCGTACTTCTAAAGATTTATCAAAATTTGGTGTGCCGAATCTTAGTAACATGGTGAATTCGGTTAGTTTCCAATAGGCCGCAATAGTAATAAGTGGACTGTTCGGGATATAGAAAAATATTCACGAATGGAATCAAAATTTCTAGGCAAATTCAGTTAGTTCCCATAGGGACATGCTTGTGTGAGTGTGCTTTTCAATATGTAACAACATTTTAAGGAACGGACTCTAAGTATCATGGTGAATTCAGTAGGTTCCCAATAGGATTCGCATGTAATAAGCTTGTTATTCAAGATAGAGCAACGTTTTAAGGAACGGAAACACTGTTTCTCTGTGAATTCAGTTAGTTCCCAGTAGCAGGCTCTTGTAATATGCGTACTTCTAAAGATTTATCAAAATTTGGTGTGCCGAATCTGAGTAACATGGTGAATTCGGTTAGTTCCCAATAGGCCGCAGTAGTAATAAGTGGACTGTTCGGGATATAGAAAAATTTTCACGAGTGGAATCAAAATTTCTAGGCGAATACAGTGAGTTCCCAATGGGACATGCTTGTATGAGTGTGCTTTTCAATATGTAACAACATTTTAAGGAACGGACTCTAAGTATCATGGTGAATTCAGTAGGTTCCCAATAGGATTCGCATGTAATAAGCTTGTTATTCAAGATAGAGCAACGTTTTAAGGAACGGAAACACTGTTTCTCCGTGAATTCAGTTAGTTCCCAGTAGCAGGCTCTTGTAATATGCGTACTTCTAAAGATTTATCAAAATTTGGTGTGCCGAATCTGAGTAACATGGTGAATTCGGTTAGTTCCCAATAGGCCGCAGTAGTAATAAGTGGACTGTTCGGGATATAGAAAAATTTTCACGAGTGGAATCAAAATTTCTAGGCGAATTCAGTGAGTTCCCAAAGGGACATGCGTGTATGAGTGTGCTTTTCAATATGTAACAACATTTTAAGGAACGGACTCTAAGTATCATGGTGAATTCAGTAGGTTCCCAATAGGATTCGCATGTAATAAGCTTGTTATTCAAGATAGAGCAACGTTTTAAGGAACGGAAACACTGTTTCTCTGTGAATTCAGTTAGTTCCCAGTAGCAGGCTCTTGTAATATGTGTACTTCTAAAGATTTATCAAAATTTGGTGTGCCGAATCTTAGTAACATGGTGAATTCGGTTAGTTTCCAATAGGCCGCAATAATAATAAGTGGACTGTTCGGGATATAGAAAAATTTTCACGAATGGAATCAAAATTTCTAGGCGAATTCAGTGAGTTCCCAATGGGACATGCTTGTATGAGTGTGCTTTTCAATATGTAACAACATTTTAAGGAACGGACTCTAAGTATCATGGTGAATTCAGTAGGTTCCCAATAGGATTCGCATGTAATAAGCTTGTTATTCAAGATAGAGCAACGTTTTAAGGAACGGAAACACTGTTTCTCTGTGAATTCAGTTAGTTCCCAGTAGCAGGCTCTTGTAATATGCGTACTTCTAAAGATTTATCAAAATTTGGTGTGCCGAATATGAGTAACATGGTGAATTCGGTTAGTTCCCAATAGGCCGCAGTAGTAATAAGTGGACTGTTCGGGATATAGAAAAATTTTCACGAATGGAATCAAAATTTCTAGGCGAATTCAGAGAGTTCCCAATGGGACATGCTTGTATGAGTGTGCTTTTCAATATGTAACAACATTTTAAGGAACGGACTCTAAGTATCATGGTGAATTCAGTAGGTTCCCAATAGGATTCGCATGTAATAAGCTTGTTATTCAAGATAGAGCAACGTTTTAAGGAACGGAAACACTGTTTCTCTGTGAATTCAGTTAGTTCCCAGTAGCAGGCTCTTGTAATATGCGTACTTCTTAAGATTTATCAAAATTTAGTGTGCCGAATCTGAGTAACGTGGTGAATTCGGTTAGTTCCCAATAGGCCGAGGTAGTAATAAGTGGACTGTTCGGGATATAGAAAAATATTCACGAATGGAATCAAAATTTCTAGGCGAATACAGTGAGTTCCCAATGGGACATGCTTGTATGAGTGTGCTTTTCAATATGTAACAACATTTTAAGGAACGGACTCTAAGTATCATGGTGAATTCAGTAGGTTCCCAATAGGATTCGCATGTAATGCTTGTTATTCAAGATAGAGCAACGTTTTAAGGAACGGAAACACTGTTTCTCTGTGAATTCAGTTAGTTCCCAGTAGCAGGCTCTTGTAATATGCGTACTTCTAAAGATTTATCAAAATTTGGTGTGCCGAATCTGAGTAACATGGTGAATTCGGTTAGTTCCCTATAGGCCGCAGTAGTAATGAGTGGACTGTTCGGGATATAGAAAAATTTTCACGAATGGAATCAAAATTTCTAGGCGAATTCAGAGAGTTCCCAATGGGACATGCTTGTATGAGTGTGCTTTTCAATATGTAACAACATTTTAAGGAACGGACTCTAAGTATCATGGTGAATTCAGTAGGTTCCCAATAGGATTCGCATGTAATAAGCTTGTTATTCAAGATAGAGCAACGTTTTAAGGAACGGAAACACTGTTTCTCTGTGAATTCAGTTAGTTCCCAGTAGCAGGCTCTTGTAATATGCGTACTTCTTAAGATTTATCAAAATTTGGTGTGCCGAATCTGAGTAACGTGGTGAATTCGGTTAGTTCCCAATAGGCCGAGGTAGTAATAAGTGGACTGTTCGGGATATAGAAAAATTTTCACGAATGGAATCAAAATTTCTAGGCGAATTCAGTGAGTTCCCAATTGGACATGCTTGTATGAGTGTGCTTTTCAATATGTAACAACATTTTAAGGAACGGACTCTAAGTATCATGGTGAATTCAGTAGGTTCCCAATAGGATTCGCATGTAATAAGCTTGTTATTCAAGATAGAGCAACGTTTTAAGGAACGGAAACACTGTTTCTCTGTGAATTCAGTTAGTTCCCAGTAGCAGGCTCTTGTAATATGCGTACTTCTAAAGATTTATCAAAATTTGGTGTGCCGAATCTTAGTAACATGGTGAATTTGGTTAGTTTCCAATAGGCCGCAATAGTAATAAGTGGACTGTTCGGGATATAGAAAAATATTCACGAATGGAATCAAAATTTCTAGGCGAATTCAGTTAGTTCCCATAGGGACATGCTTGTGTGAGTGTGCTTTTCAATATGTAACAACATTTTAAGGAACGGACTCTAAGTATCATGGTGAATTCAGTAGGTTCCCAATAGGATTCGCATGTAATAAGCTTGTTATTCAAGATAGAGCAACGTTTTAAGGAACGGAAACACTGTTTCTCTGTGAATTCAGTTAGTTCCCAGTAGCAGGCTCTTGTAATATGCGTACTTCTAAAGATTTATCAAAATTTGGTGTGCCGAATCTGAGTAACATGGTGAATTCGGTTAGTTCCCAATAGGCCGCAGTAGTAATAAGTGGACTGTTCGGGATATAGAAAAATTTTCACGAGTGGAATCAAAATTTCTAGGCGAATACAGTGAGTTCCCAATGGGACATGCTTGTATGAGTGTGCTTTTCAATATGTAACAAAATTTAAGGAACGGACTCTAAGTATCATGGTGAATTCAGTAGGTTCCCAATAGGATTCGCATGTAATAAGCTTGTTATTCAAGATAGAGCAACGTTTTAAGGAACGGAAACACTGTTTCTCTGTGAATTCAGTTAGTTCCCAGTAGCAGGCTCTTGTAATATGCGTACTTCTTAAGATTTATCAAAATTTGGTGTGCCGAATCTGAGTAACATGGTGAATTCGGTTAGTTCCCAATAGGCCGAGGTAGTAATAAGTGGACTGTTCGGGATATAGAAAAATTTTCACGAATGGAATCAAAATTTCTAGGCGTATTCAGTGAGTTCCCAATGGGACATGCTTGTATGAGTGTGCTTTTCAATATGTAACAACATTTTAAGGAACGGACTCTAAGTATCATGGTGAATTCAGTAGGTTCCCAATAGGATTCGCATGTAATAAGCTTGTTATTCAAGATAGAGCAACGTTTTAAGGAACGGAAACACTGTTTCGCTGTGAATTCAGTTAGTTACCAGTAGCAGGCTCTTGTAATATGCGTACTTCTAAAGATTTATCAAAATTTGGTGTGCCGAATCTTAGTAACATGGTGAATTTGGTTAGTTTCCAATAGGCCGCAATAGTAATAAGTGGACTGTTCGGGATATAGAAAAATATTCACGAATGGAATCAAAATTTCTAGGCGAATTCAGTTAGTTCCCATAGGGACATGCTTGTGTGAGTGTGCTTTTCAATATGTAACAACATTTTAAGGAACGGACTCTAAGTATCATGGTGAATTCAGTAGGTTCCCAATAGGATTCGCATGTAATAAGCTTGTTATTCAAGATAGAGCAACGTTTTAAGGAACGGAAACACTGTTTCTCTGTGAATTCAGTTAGTTCCCAGTAGCAGGCTCTTGTAATATGCGTACTTCTAAAGATTTATCAAAATTTGGTGTGCCGAATCTGAGTAACATGGTGAATTCGGTTAGTTCCCAATAGGCCGCAGTAGTAATAAGTGGACTGTTCGGGATATAGAAAAATTTTCACGAGTGGAATCAAAATTTCTAGGCGAATACAGTGAGTTCCCAATGGGACATGCTTGTATGAGTGTGCTTTTCAATATGTAACAAAATTTAAGGAACGGACTCTAAGTATCATGGTGAATTCAGTAGGTTCCCAATAGGATTCGCATGTAATAAGCTTGTTATTCAAGATAGAGCAACGTTTTAAGGAACGGAAACACTGTTTCTCTGTGAATTCAGTTAGTTCCCAGTAGCAGGCTCTTGTAATATGCGTACTTCTTAAGATTTATCAAAATTTGGTGTGCCGAATCTGAGTAACGTGGTGAATTCGGTTAGTTCCCAATAGGCCGAGGTAGTAATAAGTGGACTGTTCGGGATATAGAAAAATTTTCACGAATGGAATCAAAATTTCTAGGCGAATTCAGAGAGTTCCCAATGGGACATGCTTGTATGAGTGTGCTTTTCAATATGTAACAACATTTTAAGGAACGGACTCTAAGTATCATGGTGAATTCAGTAGGTTCCCAATAGGATTCGCATGTAATAAGCTTGTTATTCAAGATAGAGCAACGTTTTAAGGAACGGAAACACTGTTTCTCTGTGAATTCAGTTAGTTCCCAGTAGCAGGCTCTTGTAATATGCGTACTTCTTAAGATTTATCAAAATTTGGTGTGCCGAATCTGAGTAACGTGGTGAATTCGGTTAGTTCCCAATAGGCCGAGGTAGTAATAAGTGGACTGTTCGGGATATAGAAAAATTTTCACGAATGGAATCAAAATTTCTAGGCGAATTCAGTGAGTTCCGAATGGGACATGCTTGTATGAGTGTGCTTTTCAATATGTAACAACATTTTAAGGAACGGACTCTAAGTATCATGGTGAATTCAGTAGGTTCCCAATAGGATTCGCATGTAATAAGCTTGTTATTCAAGATAGAGCAACGTTTTAAGGAACGGAAACACTGTTTCTCTGTGAATTCAGTTAGTTCCCAGTAGCAGGCTCTTGTAATATGCGTACTTCTAAAGATTTATCAAAATTTGGTGTGCCGAATCTGAGTAACATGGTGAATTCGGTTAGTTCCCAATAGGCCGCAGTAGTAATAAGTGGACTGTTCGGGATATAGAAAAATTTTCACGAGTTGAATCAAAATTTCTAGGCGAATACAGTGAGTTCCCAATGGGACATGCTTGTATGAGTGTGCTTTTCAATATGTAACAACATTTTAAGGAACGGACTCTAAGTATCATGGTGAATTCAGTAGGTTCCCAATAGGATTCGCATGTAATAAGCTTGTTATTCAAGATAGAGCAACGTTTTAAGGAACTGAAACACTGTTTGTCCGTGAATTCAGTTAGTTCCCAGTAGCAGGCTCTTGTAATATGCGTACTTCTAAAGATTTATCAAAATTTGGTGTGCCGAATCTGAGTAACATGGTGAATTCGGTTAGTTCCCAATAGGCCGCAGTAGTAATAAGTGGACTGTTCGGGATATAGAAAAATTTTCACGAGTGGAATCAAAATTTCTAGGCGAATTCAGTGAGTTCCCAAAGGGACATGCTTGTATGAGTGTGCTTTTCAATATGTAACAACATTTTAAGGAACGGACTCTAAGTATCATGGTGAATTCAGTAGGTTCCCAATAGGATTCGCATGTAATAAGCTTGTTATTCAAGATAGAGCAACGTTTTAAGGAACGGAAACACTGTTTCTCTGTGAATTCAGTTAGTTCCCAGTAGCAGGCTCTTGTAATATGCGTACTTCTAAAGATTTATCAAAATTTGGTGTGCCGAATCTGAGTAACATGGTGAATTCGGTTAGTTCCCAATGGGCCGCAGTAGTAATGAGTGGACTGTTCGGGATATAGAAAAATTTTCACGAGTGGAATCAAAATTTCTAGGCGAATACAGTGAGTTCCCAATGGGACATGCTTGTATGAGTGTGCTTTTCAATATGTAACAACATTTTAAGGAACGGACTCTAAGTATCATGGTGAATTCAGTAGGTTCCCAATAGGATTCGCATGTAATAAGCTAGTTATTCAAGATAGAGCAACGTTTTAAGGAACGGAAACACTGTTTCTCTGTGAATTCAGTTAGTTCCCAGTAGCAGGCTCTTGTAATATGCGTACTTCTTAAGATTTATCAAAATTTGGTGTGCCGTATCTGAGTAACATGGTGAATTCGGTTAGTTCCCAATAGGCCGAGGTAGTAATAAGTGGAATGTTCGGGATATAGAAAAATTTTCACGAATGGAATCAAAATTTCTAGGCGAATTCAGTGAGTTCCCAATGGGACATGCTTGTATGAGTGTGCTTTTCAATATGTAACAACATTTTAAGGAACGGACTCTAAGTATCATGGTGAATTCAGTAGGTTCCCAATAGGATTCGCATGTAATAAGCTTGTTATTCAAGATAGAGCAACGTTTTAAGGAACGGAAACACTGTTTCTCTGTGAATTCAGTTAGTTCCCAGTAGCAGGCTCTTGTAATATGCGTACTTCTAAAGATTTATCAAAATTTGGTGTGCCGAATCTGAGTAACATTGTGAATTCGGTTACTTCCCAATAGGCCGCAGTAGTAATAAGTGGACTGTTCAGGATATAGATAAATTTTCACGAATGGAATCAAAATTTCTAGGCGAATTCAGTGAGTTCCCATTGGGACAATCTTGTATGAGTGTGCTTTTCAATATGTAACAACATTTTAAGGAACGGACTCTAAGTATCATGGTGAATTCAGTAGGTTCCCAATAGGATTCGCATGTAATAAGCTTGTTATTCAAGATAGAGCAACGTTTTAAGGAATGGAAACACTGTTTCTCTGTGAATTCAGTTAGTTCCCAGTAGCAGACTCTTGTAATATGCGTACTTCTAAAGATTTATCAAAATTTGGTGTGCCGAATCTGAGTAACATGGTGAATTCGGTCAGTTCCCAATAGGCCGCAGTAGTAATAAGTGGACTGTTCGGGATATAGAAAAATTTTCACGAGTGGAATCAAAATTTCTAGGCGAATTCAGTGAGTTCCCAATGGGACATGCTTGTATGAGTGTGCTTTTCAATATGTAACAACATTTTAAGGAACGGACTCTAAGTATCATGGTGAATTCAGTAGGTTCCCAGTAGGATTCGCATATAATAAGCTTGTTATTCAAGATAGAGCAACGTTTTAAGGAACGGAAACACTGTTTCTCTGTGAATTCAGTTAGTTCCCAGTAGCAGGCTCTTGTAATATGCGTACTTCTAAAGATTTATCAAAATTTGGTGTGCCGAATCTTAGTAACATGGTGAATTCGGTTAGTTCCCAATAGGCCGAGGTAGTAATAAGTGGACTGTTCGGGATATAGAAAAATTTTCACGAATGGAATCAAAATTTCTAGGCGAATTCAGTGAGTTCCCAATGGGACATGCTTGTATGAGTGTGCTTTTCAATATGTAACAACATTTTAAGGAACGGACTCTAAGTATCATGGTGAATTCTGTAGGTTCCCAATAGGATTCGCATGTAATAAGCTTGTTATTCAAGATAGAGCCACGTTTTAAGGAACGGAAACACTGTTTCTCTGTGAATTCAGTTAGTTCCCAGTAGCAGGCTCTTGTAATATGCGTACTTCTAAAGATTTATCAAAATTTGGTGTGCCGAATCTGAGTAACATGGTGAATTCGGTTAGTTCCCAATAGGCCGCAGTAGTAATAAGTGGACTGTTCGGGATATAGAAAAATTTTCACGAGTGGAATCAAAATTTCTAGGCGAATACAGTGAGTTCCCAATGGGACATGCTTGTATGAGTGTGCTTTTCAATATGTAACAACATTTTAAGGAACGGACTCTAAGTATCATGGTGAATTCAGTAGGTTCCCAATAGGATTCGCATGTAATAAGCTTGTTATTCAAGATAGAGCAACGTTTTAAGGAACGGAAACACTGTTTCTCCGTGAATTCAGTTAGTTCCCAGTAGCAGGCTCTTGTAATATGCGTACTTCTAAAGATTTATCAAAATTTGGTGTGCCGAATCTGAGTAACATGGTGAATTCGGTTAGTTCCCAATAGGCCGCAGTAGTAATAAGTGGACTGTTCGTGATATAGAAAAATTTTCAAGAGTGGAATCAAAATTTCTAGGCGAATTCAGTGAGTTCCCAAAGGGACATGCTTGTATGAGTGTGCTTTTCAATATGTAACAACATTTTAAGGAACGGACTCTAAGTATCATGGTGAATTCAGTAGGTTCCCAATAGGATTCGCATGTAATAAGCTTGTTATTCAAGATAGAGCAACGTTTTAAGGAACGGAAACACTGTTTCTCTGTGAATTCAGTTAGTTCCCAGTAGCAGGCTCTTGTAATATGCGTACTTCTAAAGATTTATCAAAATTTGGTGTGCCGAATCTTAGTAACATGGTGAATTCGGTTAGTTTCCAATAGGCCGCAATAGTAATAGGTGGACTGTTCGGGATATAGAAAAATATTCACGAATGGAATCAAAATTTCTAGGCGAATTCAGTTAGTTCCCATAGGGACATGCTTGTGTGAGTGTGCTTTTCAATATGTAACAACATTTTAAGGAACGGACTCTAAGTATCATGGTGAATTCAGTAGGTTCCCAATAGGATTCGCATGTAATAAGCTTGTTATTCAAGATAGAGCAACGTTTTAAGGAACGGAAACACTGTTTCTCTGTGAATTCAGTTAGTTCCCAGTAGCAGGCTCTTGTAATATGCGTACTTCTTAAGATTTATCAAAATTTGGTGTGCCGAATCTGAGTAAAATGGTGAATTCGGTTAGTTCCCAATAGGCCGAGGTAGTAATAATTGGACTGTTCGGGATATAGAAAAATTTTCACGAATGGAATCAAAATTTCTAGGCGAATTCACTGAGTTCCCAATGGGACATGCTTGTATGAGTGTGCTTTTCAATATGTAACAACATTTTAAGGAACGGACTCTAAGTTTCATGGTGAATTCAGTAGGTTCCCAATAGGATTCGCATGTAATGCTTGTTATTCAAGATAGAGCAACGTTTTAAGGAACGGAAACACTGTTTCTCTGTGAATTCAGTTAGTTCCCAGTAGCAGGCTCTTGTAATATGCGTACTTCTAAAGATTTATCAAAATTTGGTGTGCCGAATCTGAGTAACATGGTGAATTCGGTTAGTTCCCAATGGGCCGCAGTAGTAATGAGTGGACTGTTCGGGATATAGAAAAATTTTCACGAGTGGAATCAAAATTTCTAGGCGAATACAGTGAGTTCCCAATGGGACATGCTTGTATGAGTGTGCTTTTCAATATGTAACAACATTTTAAGGAACGGACTCTAAGTATCATGGTGAATTCAGTAGGTTCCCAATAGGATTCGCATGTAATAAGCTAGTTATTCAAGATAGAGCAACGTTTTAAGGAACGGAAACACTGTTTCTCTGTGAATTCAGTTATTTCCCAGTAGCAGGCTCTTGTAATATGCGTACTTCTTAAGATTTATCAAAATTTGGTGTGCCGAATCTGAGTAACATGGTGAATTCGGTTAGTTCCCAATAGGCCGAGGTAGTAATAAGTGGACTGTTCGGGATATAGAAAAATTTTCACGAATGGAATCAAAATTTCTAGGCGAATTCAGTGAGTTCCCAATGGGACATGCTTGTATGAGTGTGCTTTTCAATATGTAACAACATTTTAAGGAACGGACTCTAAGTATCATGGTGAATTCAGTAGGTTCCCAATAGGATTCGCATGTAATAAGCTTGTTATTCAAGATAGAGCAACGTTTTAAGGAACGGAAACACTGTTTCTCTGTGAATTCAGTTAGTTCCCAGTAGCAGGCTCTTGTAATATGCGTACTTCTAAAGATTTATCAAAATTTGGTGTGCCGAATCTGAGTAACATTGTGAATTCGGTTAGTTCCCAATAGGCCGCAGTAGTAATAAGTGGACTGTTCGGGATATAGATAAATTTTCACGAATGGAATCAAAATTTCTAGGCGAATACAGTGAGTTCCCATTGGGACATGCTTGTATGAGTGTGCTTTTCTATATGTAACAACATTTTAAGGAACGGACTCTAAGTATCATGGTGAATTCAGTAGGTTCCCAATAGGATTCGCATGTAATAAGCTTGTTATTCAAGATAGAGCAACGTTTTAAGGAACGGAAACACTGTTTCTCTGTGAATTCAGTTAGTTCCCAGTAGCAGGCTCTTGTAATATGCGTACTTCTAAAGATTTATCAAAATTTGGTGTGCCGAATCTGAGTAACATGGTGAATTCGGTCAGTTCCCAATAGGCCGCAGTAGTAATAAGTGGACTGTTCGGGATATAGAAAAATTTTCACGAGTGGAATCAAAATTTCTAGGCGAATTCAGTGAGTTCCCAATGGGACATGCTTGTATGAGTGTGCTTTTCAATATGTAACAACATTTTAAGGAACGGACTCTAAGTATCATGGTGAATTCAGTAGGTTCCCAGTAGGATTCGCATATAATAAGCTTGTTATTCAAGATAGAGCAACGTTTTAAGGAACGGAAACACTGTTTCTCTGTGAATTCAGTTAGTTCCCAGTAGCAGGCTCTTGTAATATGCGTACTTCTAAAGATTTATCAAAATTTGGTGTGCCGAATCTTAGTAACATGGTGAATTCTGTTAGTTTCCAATAGGCCGCAATAGTAATAAGTGGACTGTTCGGGATATAGAAAAATATTCACGAATGGAATCAAAATTTCTAGGCGAATTCAGTTAGTTCCCATAGGGACATGCTTGTGTGAGTGTGCTTTTCAATATGTAACAACATTTTAAGGAACGGACTCTAAGTATCATGGTGAATTCAGTAGGTTCCCAATAGGATTCGCATGTAATAAGCTTGTTATTCAAGATAGAGCAACGTTTTAAGGAACGGAAACACTGTTTCTCTGTGAATTCAGCTAGTTCCCAGTAGCAGGCTCTTGTAATATGCGTACTTCTTAAGATTTATCAAAATTTGGTGTGCCGAATCTGAGTAACATGGTGAATTCGGTTAGTTCCCAATAGGCCGAGGTAGTAATAAGTGGACTGTTCGGGATATAGAAAAATTTTCACGAATGGAATCAAAATTTCTAGGCGAATTCAGTGAGTTCCCAATGGGACATGCTTGTATGAGTGTGCTTTTCAATATGTAACAACATTTTAAGGAACGGACTCTAAGTTTCATGGTGAATTCAGTAGGTTCCCAATAGGATTCGCATGTAATGCTTGTTATTCAAGATAGAGCAACGTTTTAAGGAACGGAAACACTGTTTCTCTGTGAATTCAGTTAGTTCCCAGTAGCAGGCTCTTGTAATATGCGTACTTCTAAAGATTTATCAAAATTTGGTGTGCCGAATCTTAGTAACATGGTGAATTCGGTTAGTTCCCAATAGGCCGAGGTAGTAATAAGTGGACTGTTCGGGATATAGAAAAATTTTCACGAATGGAATCAAAATTTCTAGGCGAATTCAGTGAGTTCCCAATGGGACATGCTTGTATGAGTGTGCTTTTCAATATGTAACAACATTTTAAGGAACGGACTCTAAGTATCATGGTGAATTCTGTAGGTTCCCAATAGGATTCGCATGTAATAAGCTTGTTATTCAAGATAGAGCCACGTTTTAAGGAACGGAAACACTGTTTCTCTGTGAATTCAGTTAGTTCCCAGTAGCAGGCTCTTGTAATATGCGTACTTCTAAAGATTTATCAAAATTTGGTGTGCCGAATCTGAGTAACATGGTGAATTCGGTTAGTTCCCAATAGGCCGCAGTAGTAATAAGTGGACTGTTCGGGATATAGAAAAATTTTCACGAGTGGAATCAAAATTTCTAGGCGAATACAGTGAGTTCCCAATGGGACATGCTTGTATGAGTGTGCTTTTCAATATGTAACAACATTTTAAGGAACGGACTCTAAGTATCATGGTGAATTCAGTAGGTTCCCAATAGGATTCGCATGTAATAAGCTTGTTATTCAAGATAGAGCAACGTTTTAAGGAACGGAAACACTGTTTCTCCGTGAATTCAGTTAGTTCCCAGTAGCAGGCTCTTGTAATATGCGTACTTCTAAAGATTTATCAAAATTTGGTGTGCCGAATCTGAGTAACATGGTGAATTCGGTTAGTTCCCAATAGGCCGCAGTAGTAATAAGTGGACTGTTCGTGATATAGAAAAATTTTCAAGAGTGGAATCAAAATTTCTAGGCGAATTCAGTGAGTTCCCAAAGGGACATGCTTGTATGAGTGTGCTTTTCAATATGTAACAACATTTTAAGGAACGGACTCTAAGTATCATGGTGAATTCAGTAGGTTCCCAATAGGATTCGCATGTAATAAGCTTGTTATTCAAGATAGAGCAACGTTTTAAGGAACGGAAACACTGTTTCTCTGTGAATTCAGTTAGTTCCCAGTAGCAGGCTCTTGTAATATGCGTACTTCTAAAGATTTATCAAAATTTGGTGTGCCGAATCTTAGTAACATGGTGAATTCGGTTAGTTTCCAATAGGCCGCAATAGTAATAAGTGGACTGTTCGGGATATAGAAAAATATTCACGAATGGAATCAAAATTTCTAGGCGAATTCAGTTAGTTCCCATAGGGACATGCTTGTGTGAGTGTGCTTTTCAATATGTAACAACATTTTAAGGAACGGACTCTAAGTATCATGGTGAATTCAGTAGGTTCCCAATAGGATTCGCATGTAATAAGCTTGTTATTCAAGATAGAGCAACGTTTTAAGGAACGGAAACACTGTTTCTCTGTGAATTCAGTTAGTTCCCAGTAGCAGGCTCTTGTAATATGCGTACTTCTTAAGATTTATCAAAATTTGGTGTGCCGAATCTGAGTAACATGGTGAATTCGGTTAGTTCCCAATAGGCCGAGGTAGTAATAATTGGACTGTTCGGGATATAGAAAAATTTTCACGAATGGAATCAAAATTTCTAGGCGAATTCACTGAGTTCCCAATGGGACATGCTTGTATGAGTGTGCTTTTCAATATGTAACAACATTTTAAGGAACGGACTCTAAGTTTCATGGTGAATTCAGTAGGTTCCCAATAGGATTCGCATGTAATGCTTGTTATTCAAGATAGAGCAACGTTTTAAGGAACGGAAACACTGTTTCTCTGTGAATTCAGTTAGTTCCCAGTAGCAGGCTCTTGTAATATGCGTACTTCTAAAGATTTATCAAAATTTGGTGTGCCGAATCTGAGTAACATGGTGAATTCGGTTAGTTCCCAATGGGCCGCAGTAGTAATGAGTGGACTGTTCGGGATATAGAAAAATTTTCACGAGTGGAATCAAAATTTCTAGGCGAATACAGTGAGTTCCCAATGGGACATGCTTGTATGAGTGTGCTTTTCAATATGTAACAACATTTTAAGGAACGGACTCTAAGTATCATGGTGAATTCAGTAGGTTCCCAATAGGATTCGCATGTAATAAGCTAGTTATTCAAGATAGAGCAACGTTTTAAGGAACGGAAACACTGTTTCTCTGTGAATTCAGTTATTTCCCAGTAGCAGGCTCTTGTAATATGCGTACTTCTTAAGATTTATCAAAATTTGGTGTGCCGAATCTGAGTAACATGGTGAATTCGGTTAGTTCCCAATAGGCCGAGGTAGTAATAAGTGGACTGTTCGGGATATAGAAAAATTTTCACGAATGGAATCAAAATTTCTAGGCGAATTCAGTGAGTTCCCAATGGGACATGCTTGTATGAGTGTGCTTTTCAATATGTAACAACATTTTAAGGAACGGACTCTAAGTATCATGGTGAATTCAGTAGGTTCCCAATAGGATTCGCATGTAATAAGCTTGTTATTCAAGATAGAGCAACGTTTTAAGGAACGGAAACACTGTTTCTCTGTGAATTCAGTTAGTTCCCAGTAGCAGGCTCTTGTAATATGCGTACTTCTAAAGATTTATCAAAATTTGGTGTGCCGAATCTGAGTAACATTGTGAATTCGGTTAGTTCCCAATAGGCCGCAGTAGTAATAAGTGGACTGTTCGGGATATAGATAAATTTTCACGAATGGAATCAAAATTTCTAGGCGAATACAGTGAGTTCCCATTGGGACATGCTTGTATGAGTGTGCTTTTCTATATGTAACAACATTTTAAGGAACGGACTCTAAGTATCATGGTGAATTCAGTAGGTTCCCAATAGGATTCGCATGTAATAAGCTTGTTATTCAAGATAGAGCAACGTTTTAAGGAACGGAAACACTGTTTCTCTGTGAATTCAGTTAGTTCCCAGTAGCAGGCTCTTGTAATATGCGTACTTCTAAAGATTTATCAAAATTTGGTGTGCCGAATCTGAGTAACATGGTGAATTCGGTCAGTTCCCAATAGGCCGCAGTAGTAATAAGTGGACTGTTCGGGATATAGAAAAATTTTCACGAGTGGAATCAAAATTTCTAGGCGAATTCAGTGAGTTCCCAATGGGACATGCTTGTATGAGTGTGCTTTTCAATATGTAACAACATTTTAAGGAACGGACTCTAAGTATCATGGTGAATTCAGAAGGTTCCCAGTAGGATTCGCATATAATAAGCTTGTTATTCAAGATAGAGCAACGTTTTAAGGAACGGAAACACTGTTTCTCTGTGAATTCAGTTAGTTCCCAGTAGCAGGCTCTTGTAATATGCGTACTTCTAAAGATTTATCAAAATTTGGTGTGCCGAATCTTAGTAACATGGTGAATTCTGTTAGTTTCCAATAGGCCGCAATAGTAATAAGTGGACTGTTCGGGATATAGAAAAATATTCACGAATGGAATCAAAATTTCTAGGCGAATTCAGTTAGTTCCCATAGGGACATGCTTGTGTGAGTGTGCTTTTCAATATGTAACAACATTTTAAGGAACGGACTCTAAGTATCATGGTGAATTCAGTAGGTTCCCAATAGGATTCGCATGTAATAAGCTTGTTATTCAAGATAGAGCAACGTTTTAAGGAACGGAAACACTGTTTCTCTGTGAATTCAGCTAGTTCCCAGTAGCAGGCTCTTGTAATATGCGTACTTCTTAAGATTTATCAAAATTTGGTGTGCCGAATCTGAGTAACATGGTGAATTCGGTTAGTTCCCAATAGGCCGAGGTAGTAATAAGTGGACTGTTCGGGATATAGAAAAATTTTCACGAATGGAATCAAAATTTCTAGGCGAATTCAGTGAGTTCCCAATGGGACATGCTTGTATGAGTGTGCTTTTCAATATGTAACAACATTTTAAGGAACGGACTCTAAGTTTCATGGTGAATTCAGTAGGTTCCCAATAGGATTCGCATGTAATGCTTGTTATTCAAGATAGAGCAACGTTTTAAGGAACGGAAACACTGTTTCTCTGTGAATTCAGTTAGTTCCCAGTAGCAGGCTCTTGTAATATGCGTACTTCTAAAGATTTATCAAAATTTGGTGTGCCGAATCTGAGTAACATGGTGAATTCGGTTAGTTCCCAATGGGCCGCAGTAGTAATGAGTGGACTGTTCGGGATATAGAAAAATTTTCACGAGTGGAATCAAAATTTCTAGGCGAATACAGTGAGTTCCCAATGGGACATGCTTGTATGAGTGTGCTTTTCAATATGTAACAACATTTTAAGGAACGGACTCTAAGTATCATGGTGAATTCAGTAGGTTCCCAATAGGATTCGCATGTAATAAGCTAGTTATTCAAGATAGAGCAACGTTTTAAGGAACGGAAACACTGTTTCTCTGTTAATTCAGTTATTTCCCAGTAGCAGGCTCTTGTAATATGCGTACTTCTTAAGATTTATCAAAATTTGGTGTGCCGAATCTGAGTAACATGGTGAATTCGGTTAGTTCCCAATAGGCCGAGGTAGTAATAAGTGGACTGTTCGGGATATAGAAAAATTTTCACGAATGGAATCAAAATTTCTAGGCGAATTCAGTGAGTTCCCAATGGGACATGCTTGTATGAGTGTGCTTTTCAATATGTAACAACATTTTAAGGAACGGACTCTAAGTATCATGGTGAATTCAGTAGGTTCCCAATAGGATTCGCATGTAATAAGCTTGTTATTCAAGATAGAGCAACGTTTTAAGGAACGGAAACACTGTTTCTCTGTGAATTCAGTTAGTTCCCAGTAGCAGGCTCTTGTAATATGCGTACTTCTAAAGATTTATCAAAATTTGGTGTGCCGAATATGAGTAACATTGTGAATTCGGTTAGTTCCCAATAGGCCGCAGTAGTAATAAGTGGACTGTTCGGGATATAGATAAATTTTCACGAATGGAATCAAAATTTCTAGGCGAATTCAGTGAGTTCCCATTGGGACATGCTTGTATGAGTGTGCTTTTCTATATGTAACAACATTTTAAGGAACGGACTCTAAGTATCATGGTGAATTCAGTAGGTTCCCAATAGGATTCGCATGTAATAAGCTTGTTATTCAAGATAGAGCAACGTTTTAAGGAACGGAAACACTGTTTCTCTGTGAATTCAGTTAGTTCCCAGTAGCAGGCTCTTGTAATATGCGTACTTCTAAAGATTTATCAAAATTTGGTGTGCCGAATCTGAGTAACATGGTGAATTCGGTCAGTTCCCAATAGGCCGCAGTAGTAATAAGTGGACTGTTCGGGATATAGAAAAATTTTCACGAGTGGAATCAAAATTTCTAGGCGAATTCAGTGAGTTCCCAATGGGACATGCTTGTATGAGTGTGCTTTTCAATATGTAACAACATTTTAAGGAACGGACTCTAAGTATCATGGTGAATTCAGTAGGTTCCCAGTAGGATTCGCATGTAATAAGCTTGTTATTCAAGATAGAGCAACGTTTTAAGGAACGGAAACACTGTTTCTCTGTGAATTCAGTTAGTTCCCAGTAGCAGGCTCTTGTAATATGCGTACTTCTAAAGATTTATCAAAATTTGGTGTGCCGAATCTTAGTAACATGGTGAATTCGGTTAGTTTCCAATAGGCCGCAATAGTAATAAGTGGACTGTTCGGGATATAGAAAAATTTTCACGAGTGGAATCAAAATTTCTAGGCGAATACAGTGAGTTCCCAATGGGACATGCTTGTATGAGTGTGCTTTTCAATATGTAACAACATTTTAAGGAACGGACTCTAAGTATCATGGTGAATTCAGTAGGTTCCCAATAGGATTCGCATGTAATAAGCTAGTTATTCAAGATAGAGCAACGTTTTAAGGAACGGAAACACTGTTTCTCTGTGAATTCAGTTATTTCCCAGTAGCAGGCTCTTGTAATATGCGTACTTCTTAAGATTTATCAAAATTTGGTGTGCCGAATCTGAGTAACATGGTGAATTCGGTTAGTTCCCAATAGGCCGAGGTAGTAATAAGTGGACTGTTCGGGATATAGAAAAATTTTCACGAATGGAATCAAAATTTCTAGGCGAATTCAGTGAGTTCCCAATGGGACATGCTTGTATGAGTGTGCTTTTCAATATGTAACAACATTTTAAGGAACGGACTCTAAGTATCATGGTGAATTCAGTAGGTTCCCAATAGGATTCGCATGTAATAAGCTTGTTATTCAAGATAGAGCAACGTTTTAAGGAACGGAAACACTGTTTCTCTGTGAATTCAGTTAGTTCCCAGTAGCAGGCTCTTGTAATATGCGTACTTCTAAAGATTTATCAAAATTTGGTGTGCCGAATCTGAGTAACATTGTGAATTCGGTTAGTTCCCAATAGGCCGCAGTAGTAATAAGTGGACTGTTCGGGATATAGATAAATTTTCACGAATGGAATCAAAATTTCTAGGCGAATACAGTGAGTTCCCATTGGGACATGCTTGTATGAGTGTGCTTTTCTATATGTAACAACATTTTAAGGAACGGACTCTAAGTATCATGGTGAATTCAGTAGGTTCCCAATAGGATTCGCATGTAATAAGCTTGTTATTCAAGATAGAGCAACGTTTTAAGGAACGGAAACACTGTTTCTCTGTGAATTCAGTTAGTTCCCAGTAGCAGGCTCTTGTAATATGCGTACTTCTAAAGATTTATCAAAATTTGGTGTGCCGAATCTGAGTAACATGGTGAATTCGGTCAGTTCCCAATAGGCCGCAGTAGTAATAAGTGGACTGTTCGGGATATAGAAAAATTTTCACGAGTGGAATCAAAATTTCTAGGCGAATTCAGTGAGTTCCCAAAGGGACATGCTTGTGTGAGTGTGCTTTTCAATATGTAACAACATTTTAAGGAACGGACTCTAAGTATCATGGTGAATTCAGTAGGTTCCCAATAGGATTCGCATGTAATAAGCTTGTTATTCAAGATAGAGCAACGTTTTAAGGAACGGAAACACTGTTTCTCTGTGAATTCAGTTAGTTCCCAGTAGCAGGCTCTTGTAATATGCGTACTTCTAAAGATTTATCAAAATTTGGTGTGCCGAATCTTAGTAACATGGTGAATTCGGTTAGTTTCCAATAGGCCGCAATAGTAATAAGTGGACCGTTCGGGATATAGAAAAATATTCACGAATGGAATCAAAATTTGTAGGCGAATTCAGTTAGTTCCCATAGGGACATGCTTGTGTGAGTGTGCTTTTCAATATGTAACAACATTTTAAGGAACGGACTCTAAGTATCATGGTGAATTCAGTAGGTTCCCAATAGGATTCGCATGTAATAAGCTTGTTATTCAAGATAGAGCAACGTTTTAAGGAACGGAAACACTGTTTCTCTGTGAATTCAGTTAGTTCCCAGTAGCAGGCTCTTGTAATATGCGTACTTCTTAAGATTTATCAAAATTTTGTGTGCCGAATCTGAGTAACATGGTGAATTCGGTTAGTTCCCAATAGGCCGAGGTAGTAATAAGTGGACTGTTCGGGATATAGAAAAATTTTCACGAATGGAATCAAAATTTCTAGGCGAATTCAGTGAGTTCCCAATGGGACATGCTTGTATGAGTGTGCTTTTCAATATGTAACAACATTTTAAGGAACGGACTCTAAGTATCATGGTGAATTCAGTAGGTTCCCAATAGGATTCGCATGTAATAAGCTTGTTATTCAAGATAGAGCAACGTTTTAAGGAACGGAAACACTGTTTCTCTGTGAATTCAGTTAGTTCCCAGTAGCAGGCTCTTGTAATATGCGTACTTCTAAAGATTTATCAAAATTTGGTGTGCCGATCTGAGTAACATTGTGAATTCGGTTAGTTCCCAATAGGCCGCAGTAGTAATAAGTGGACTGTTCGGGATATAGATAAATTTTCACGAATGGAATCAAAATTTCTAGGCGAATTCAGTGAGTTCCCATTGGGACATGCTTGTATGAGTGTGCTTTTCTATATGTAACAACATTTTAAGGAACGGACTCTAAGTATCATGGTGAATTCAGTAGGTTCCCAATAGGAGTCGCATGTAATAAGCTTGTTATTCAAGATAGAGCAACGTTTTAAGGAACGGAAACACTGTTTCTCTGTGAATTCAGTTAGTTCCCAGTAGCAGGCTCTTGTAATATGCGTACTTCTTAAGATTTATCAAAATTTGGTGTGCCGAATCTGAGTAACATGGTGAATTCGGTTAGTTCCCAATAGGCCGAGGTAGTAATAAGTGGACTGTTCTGGATATAGAAAAATTTTCACGAGTGGAATCAAAATTTCTAGGCGAATTCAGTGAGTTCCCAATGGGACATGCTTGTATGAGTGTGCTTTTCAATATGTAACAACATTTTAAGGAACGGACTCTAAGTATCATGGTGAATTCAGTAGGTTCCCAGTAGGATTCGCATGTAATAAGCTTGTTATTCAAGATAGAGCAACGTTTTAAGGAACGGAAACACTGTTTCTCTGTGAATTCAGTTAGTTCCCAGTAGCAGGCTCTTGTAATATGCGTACTTCTAAAGATTTATCAAAATTTGGTGTGCCGAATCTTAGTAACATGGTGAATTCGGTTAGTTTCCAATAGGCCGCAATAGTAATAAGTGGACTGTTCGGGATATAGAAAAATTTTCACGAGTGGAATCAAAATTTCTAGGCGAATACAGTGAGTTCCCAATGGGACATGCTTGTATGAGTGTGCTTTTCAATATGTAACAACATTTTAAGGAACGGACTCTAAGTATCATGGTGAATTCAGTAGGTTCCCAATAGGATTCGCATGTAATAAGCTAGTTATTCAAGATAGAGCAACGTTTTAAGGAACGGAAACACTGTTTCTCTGTGAATTCAGTTATTTCCCAGTAGCAGGCTCTTGTAATATGCGTACTTCTTAAGATTTATCAAAATTTGGTGTGCCGAATCTGAGTAACATGGTGAATTCGGTTAGTTCCCAATAGGCCGAGGTAGTAATAAGTGGACTGTTCGGGATATAGAAAAATTTTCACGAATGGAATCAAAATTTCTAGGCGAATTCAGTGAGTTCCCAATGGGACATGCTTGTATGAGTGTGCTTTTCAATATGTAACAACATTTTAAGGAACGGACTCTAAGTATCATGGTGAATTCAGTAGGTTCCCAATAGGATTCGCATGTAATAAGCTTGTTATTCAAGATAGAGCAACGTTTTAAGGAACGGAAACACTGTTTCTCTGTGAATTCAGTTAGTTCCCAGTAGCAGGCTCTTGTAATATGCGTACTTCTAAAGATTTATCAAAATTTGGTGTGCCGAATCTGAGTAACATTGTGAATTCGGTTAGTTCCCAATAGGCCGCAGTAGTAATAAGTGGACTGTTCGGGATATAGATAAATTTTCACGAATGGAATCAAAATTTCTAGGCGAATTCAGTGAGTTCCCATTGGGACATGCTTGTATGAGTGTGCTTTTCTTTATGTAACAACATTTTAAGGAACGGACTCTAAGTATCATGGTGAATTCAGTAGGTTCCCAATAGGATTCGCATGTAATAAGCTTGTTATTCAAGATAGAGCAACGTTTTAAGGAACGGAAACACTGTTTCTCTGTGAATTCAGTTAGTTCCCAGTAGCAGGCTCTTGTAATATGCGTACTTCTAAAGATTTATCAAAATTTGGTGTGCCGAATCTGAGTAACATGGTGAATTCGGTCAGTTCCCAATAGGCCGCAGTAGTAATAAGTGGACTGTTCGGGATATAGAAAAATTTTCACGAGTGGAATCAAAATTTCTAGGCGAATTCAGTGAGTTCCCAAAGGGACATGCTTGTGTGAGTGTGCTTTTCCATATGTAACAACATTTTAAGGAACGGACTCTAAGTATCATGGTGAATTCAGTAGGTTCCCAATAGGATTCGCATGTAATAAGCTTGTTATTCAAGATAGAGCAACGTTTTAAGGAACGGAAAGACTGTTTCTCTGTGAATTCAGTTAGTTCCCAGTAGCAGGCTCTTGTAATATGCGTACTTCTAAAGATTTATCAAAATTTGGTGTGCCGAATCTGAGTAACATGGTGAATTCGGTTAGTTCCCAATAGGCCGAGGTAGTAATAAGTGGACTGTTTGGGATATAGAAAAATTTTCACGAATGGAATCAAAATTTCTAGGCGAATTCAGAGAGTTCCCAATGGGACATGCTTGTATGAGTGTGCTTTTCAATATGTAACAACATTTTAAGGAACGGACTCTAAGTATCATGGTGAATTCAGTAGGTTCCCAATAGGATTCGCATGTAATAAGCTTGTTATTCAAGATAGAGCAACGTTTTAAGGAACGGAAACACTGTTTCTCTGTGAATTCAGTTAGTTCCCAGTAGCAGGCTCTTGTAATATGTGTACTTCTTAAGATTTATCAAAATTTGGTGTGCCGAATCTGAGTAACATGGTGAATTCGGTTAGTTCCCAATAGGCCGAGGTAGTAATAAGTGGACTGTTCGGGATATAGAAAAATTTTCACGAATGGAATCAAAATTTCTAGGCGAATTCAGAGAGTTCCCAATGGGACATGCTTGTATGAGTGTGCTTTTCAATATGTAACAACATTTTAAGGAACGGACTCTAAGTATCATGGTGAATTCAGTAGGTTCCCAATAGGATTCGCATGTAATAAGCTTGTTATTCAAGATAGAGCAACGTTTTAAGGAACGGAAACACTGTTTCTCTGTGAATTCAGTTAGTTCCCAGTAGCAGGCTCTTGTAATATGCGTACTTCTAAAGATTTATCAAAATTTGGTGTGCCGAATCTGAGTAACATGGTGAATTCGGTTAGTTCCCAATAGGCCGCAGTAGTAATAAGTGGACTGTTCGGGATATAGAAAAATTTTCACGAGTGGAATCAAAATTTCTAGGTGAATACAGTGAGTTCCCAATGGGACATGCTTGTATGAGTGTGCTTTTCAATATGTAACAACATTTTAAGGAACGGACTCTAAGTATCATGGTGACTTCAGTAGGTTCCCAATAGGATTCGCATGTAATAAGCTTGTTATTCAAGATAGAGCAACGTTTTAAGGAACGGAAACACTGTTTCTCTGTGAATTCAGTTAGTTCCCAGTAGCAGGCTCTTGTAATATGCGTACTTCTAAACATTTATCAAAATTTGGTGTGCCGAATCTGAGTAACATGGTGAATTCGGTTAGTTCCCAATAGGCCGCAGTAGTAATAAGTGGACTGTTCGGGATATAGAAAAAATTTTCACGAGTGGAATCAAAATTTGTAGGTGAATACAGTGAGTTCCCAATGGGACATGCTTGTATGAGTGTGCTTTTCAATATGTAACAAAATTTTAAGGAACGGACTCTAAGTATCATGGTGACTTCAGTAGGTTCCCAATAGGATTCGCATGTAATAAGCTTGTTATTCAAGATAGAGCAACGTTTTAAGGAACGGAAACACTGTTTCTCTGTGAATTCAGTTAGTTCCCAGTAGCAGGCTCTTGTATTATGCGTACTTCTAAAGATTTATCAAAATTTGGTGTGCCGAATCTGAGTAACATGGTGAATTCGGTTAGTTCCCAATAGGCCGAGGTAGTAATAAGTGGACTGTTCGGGATATAGAAAAATTTTCACGAATGGAATCAAAATTTCTAGGCGAATTCAGATAGTTCCCAATGGGACATGCTTGTATGAGTGTGCTTTTCAATATGTAACAACATTTTAAGGAACGGACTCTAAGTATCATGGTGAATTCAGTAGGTTCCCAATAGGATTCGCATGTAATAAGCTTGTTATTCAAGATAGAGCAACGTTTTAAGGAACGGAAACACTGTTTCTCTGTGAATTCAGTTAGTTCCCAGTAGCAGGCTCTTGTAATATGCGTACTTCTAAAGATTTATCAAAATTTGGTGTGCCGAATCTTAGTAACATGGTGAATTCGGTTAGTTTCCAATAGGCCGCAATAGTAATAAGTGGACTGTTCGGGATATAGAAAAATTTTCACGAGTGGAATCAAAATTTCTAGGCGAATACAGTGAGTTCCCAATGGGACATGCTTGTATGAGTGTGCTTTTCAATATGTAACAACATTTTAAGGAACGGACTCTAAGTATCATGGTGAATTCAGTAGGTTCCAAATAGGATTCGCATGTAATAAGCTAGTTATTCAAGATAGAGCAACGTTTTAAGGAACGGAAACACTGTTTCTCTGTGAATTCAGTTATTTCCCAGTAGAAGGCTCTTGTAATATGCGTACTTCTTAAGATTTATCAAAATTTGGTGTGCCGAATCTGAGTAACATGGTGAATTCGGTTAGTTCCCAATAGGCCGCAGTAGTAATAAGTGGACTGTTCGGGATATAGAAAAATTTTCACGAATGGAATCAAAATTTCTAGGCGAATTCAGTGAGTTCCCAATGGGACATGCTTGTATGAGTGTGCTTTTCAATATGTAACAACATTTTAAGGAACGGACTCTAAGTACCATGGTGAATTCAGTAGGTTCCCAATAGGAATCGCATGTAATAAGCTTGTTATTCAAGATAGAGCAACGTTTTAAGGAACGGAAACACTGTTTCTCTGTGAATTCAGTTAGTTCCCAGTAGCAGGCTCTTGTAATATGCGTACTTCTAAAGATTTATCAAAATTTGGTGTGCCGAATCTGAGTAACATTGTGAATTCGGTTAGTTCCCAATAGGCCGCAGTAGTAATAAGTGGACTGTTCGGGATAGAGATAAATTTTCACGAATGGAATCAAAATTTCTAGGCGAATTCAGTGAGTTCCCATTGGGACATGCTTGTATGAGTGTGCTTTTCTATATGTAACAACATTTTAAGGAACGGACTCTAAGTATCATGGTGAATTCAGTAGGTTCCCAATAGGATTCGCATGTAATAAGCTTGTTATTCAAGATAGAGCAACGTTTTAAGGAACGGAAACACTGTTTCTCTGTGAATTCAGTTAGTTCCCAGTAGCAGGCTCTTGTAATATGCGTACTTCTAAAGATTTATCAAAATTTGGTGTGCCGAATCTGAGTAACATGGTGAATTCGGTCAGTTCCCAATAGGCCGCAGTAGTAATAAGTGGACTGTTCGGGATATAGAAAAATTTTCACGAGTGGAATCAAAATTTCTAGGCGAATTCAGTGAGTTCCCAATGGGACATGCTTGTATGAGTGTGCTTTTCAATATGTAACAACATTTTAAGGAACGGACTCTAAGTATCATGGTGAATTCAGTAGGTTCCCAGTAGGATTCGCATGTAATAAGCATGTTATTCAAGATAGAGCAACGTTTTAAGGAACGGAAACACTGTTTCTCTGTGAATTCAGTTAGTTCCCAGTAGCAGGCTCTTGTAATATGCGTACTTCTAAAGATTTATCAAAATTTGGTGTGCCGAATCTTAGTAACATGGTGAATTCGGTTAGTTTCCAATAGGCCGCAATAGTAATAAGTGGACTGTTCGGGATATAGAAAAATATTCACGAATGGAATCAAAATTTCTAGGCGAATTCAGTTAGTTCCCATAGGGACATGCTTGTGTGAGTGTGCTTTTCAATATGTAACAACATTTTAAGGAACGGACTCTAAGTATCATGGTGAATTCAGTAGGTTTCCAATAGGATTCGCATGTAATAAGCTTGTTATTCAAGATAGAGCAACGTTTTAAGGAACGGAAACACTGTTTCTCTGTGAATTCAGTTAGTTCCCAGTAGCAGGCTCTTGTAATATGCGTACTTCTTAAGATTTATCAAAATTTGGTGTGCCGAATCTGAGTAACATGGTGAATTCGGTTAGTTCCCAATAGGCCGAGGTAGTAATAAGTGGACTGTTCGGGATATAGAAAAATTTTCACGAATGGAATCAAAATTTCTAGGCGAATTCAGAGAGTTCCCAATGGGACATGCTTGTATGAGTGTGCTTTTCAATATGTAACAACATTTTAAGGAATGGAATCTAAGTATCATGGTGAATTCAGTAGGTTCCCAATAGGATTCGCATGTAATAAGCTTGTTATTCAGGATAGAGCAACGTTTTAAGGAACGGAAACACTGTTTCTCTGTGAATTCAGTTAGTTCCCGGTAGCAGGCTCTTGTAATATGCGTACTTCTTAAGATTTATCAAAATTTGGTGTGCCGAATCTGAGTAACATGGTGAATTCGGTTAGTTCCCAATAGGCCGAGGTAGTAATAAGTGGACTGTTCGGGATATAGAAAAATTTTCACGAATGGAATCAAAATTTCTAGGCGAATTCAGTGAGTTCCCAATGGGACATGCTTGTATGAGTGTGCTTTTCAATATGTAACAACATTTTAAGGAACGGACTCTAAGTATCATGGTGAATTCAGTAGGTTCCCAATAGGATTCGCATGTAATAAGCTTGTTATTCAAGATAGAGCAACGTTTTAAGGAACGGAAACACTGTTTCTCTGTGAATTCAGTTAGTTCCCAGTAGCAGGCTCTTGTAATATGCGTACTTCTAAAGATTTATCAAAATTTGGTGTGCCGAATCTGAGTAACATGGTGAATTCGGTTAGTTCCCAATAGGCCGCAGTAGTAATAAGTGGACTGTTCGGGATATAGAAAAATTTTCACGAGTGGAATCAAAATTTCTAGGCGAATACAGTGAGTTCCCAATGGGACATGCTTGTATGAGTGTGCTTTTCAATATGTAACAACATTTTAAGGAACGGACTCTAAGTATCATGGTGAATTCAGTAGGTTCCCAATAGGATTCGCATGTAATAAGCTTGTTATTCAAGATAGAGCAACGTTTTAAGGAACGGAAAGACTGTTTCTCTGTGAATTCAGTTAGTTCCCAGTAGCAGGCTCTTGTAATATGCGTACTTCTAAAGATTTATCAAAATTTGGTGTGCCGAATCTGAGTAACATGGTGAATTCGGTTAGTTCCCAATAGGCCGAGGTAGTAATAAGTGGACTGTTCGGGATATAGATAAATTTTCACGAATGGAATCAAAATTTCTAGGCGAATTCAGTGAGTTCCCATTGGGACATGCTTGTATGAGTGTGCTTTTCTATATGTAACAACATTTTAAGGAACGGACTCTAAGTATCATGGTGAATTCAGTAGGTTCCCAATAGGATTCGCATGTAATAAGCTTGTTATTCAAGATAGAGCAACGTTTTAAGGAACGGAAACACTGTTTCTCTGTGAATTCAGTTAGTTCCCAGTAGCAGGCTCTTGTAATATGCGTACTTCTAAAGATTTATCAAAATTTGGTGTGCCGAATCTGAGTAACATGGAGAATTCGGTCAGTTCCCAATAGGCCGCAGTAGTAATAAGTGGACTGTTCGGGATATAGAAAAATTTTCACGAGTGGAATCAAAATTTCTAGGCGAATTCAGTGAGTTCCCAATGGGACATGCTTGTATGAGTGTGCTTTTCAATATGTAACATCATTTTAAGGAACGGACTCTAAGTATCATGGTGAATTCAGTAGGTTCCCAATAGGATTCGCATGTAATAAGCTTGTTATTCAAGATAGAGCAACGTTTTAAGGAACGGAAACACTGTTTCTCTGTGAATTCAGTTAGTTCCCAGTAGCAGGCTCTTGTAATATGCGTACTTCTAAAGATTTATCAAAATTTGGTGTGCCGAATCTTAGTAACATGGTGAATTCGGTTAGTTTCCAATAGGCCGCAATAGTAATAAGTGGACTGTTCGGGATATAGAAAATATTCACGAATGGAATCAAAATTTCTAGGCGAATTCAGTTAGTTCCCATAGGGACATGCTTGTGTGAGTGTGCTTTTCAATATGTAACAACATTTTAAGGAACGGACTCTAAGTATCATGGTGAATTCAGTAGGTTCCCAATAGGATTCGCATGTAATAAGCTTGTTATTCAAGATAGAGCAACGTTTTAAGGAACGGAAACACTGTTTCTCTGTGAATTCAGTTAGTTCCCAGGAGCAGGCTCTTGTAATATGCGTACTTCTTAAGATTTATCAAAATTTGGTGTGCCGAATCTGAGTAACATGGTGAATTCGGTTAGTTCCCAATAGGCCGAGGTAGTAATAAGTGGACTGTTCGGGATATAGAAAAATTTTCACGAATGGAATCAAAATTTCTAGGCGAATTCAGAGAGTTCCCAATGGGACATGCTTGTATGAGTGTGCTTTTCAATATGTAACAACATTTTAAGGAACGGACTCTAAGTATCATGGTGAATTCAGTAGGTTCCCAATAGGATTCGCATGTAATAAGCTTGTTATTCAGGATAGAGCAACGTTTTAAGGAACGGAAACACTGTTTCTCTGTGAATTCAGTTAGTTCCCGGTAGCAGGCTCTTGTAATATGCGTACTTCTTAAGATTTATCAAAATTTGGTGTGCCGAATCTGAGTAACATGGTGAATTCGGTTAGTTCCCAATAGGCCGAGGTAGTAATAAGTGGACTGTTCGGGATATAGAAAAATTTTCACGAATGGAATCAAAATTTCTAGGCGAATTCAGTGAGTTCCCAATGGGACATGCTTGTATGAGTGTGCTTTTCAATATGTAACAACATTTTAAGGAACGGACTCTAAGTATCATGGTGAATTCAGTAGGTTCCCAATAGGATTCGCATGTAATAAGCTTGTTATTCAAGATAGAGCAACGTTTTAAGGAACGGAAACACTGTTTCTCTGTGAATTCAGTTAGTTCCCAGTAGCAGGCTCTTGTAATATGCGTACTTCTAAAGATTTATCAAAATTTGGTGTGCCGAATCTGAGTAACATGGTGAATTCGGTTAGTTCCCAATAGGCCGCAGTAGTAATAAGTGGACTGTTAGGGATATAGAAAAATTTTCACGAGTGGAATCAAAATTTCTAGGCGAATACAGTGAGTTCCCAATGGGACATGCTTGTATGAGTGTGCTTTTCAATATGTAACAACATTTTAAGGAACGGACTCTAAGTATCATGGTGAATTCAGTAGGTTCCCAATAGGATTCGCATGTAATAAGCTAGTTATTCAAGATAGAGCAACGTTTTAAGGAACGGAAAGACTGTTTCTCTGTGAATTCAGTTAGTTCCCAGTAGCAGGCTCTTGTAATATGCGTACTTCTAAAGATTTATCAAAATTTGGTGTGCCGAATCTGAGTAACATGGTGAATTCGGTTAGTTCCCAATAGGCCGAGGTAGTAATAAGTGGACTGTTCGGGATATAGAAAAATTTTCACGAATGGAATCAAAATTTCTAGGCGAATTCAGAGAGTTCCCAATGGGACATGCTTGTATGAGTGTGCTTTTCAATATGTAACAACATTTTAAGGAACGGACTCTAAGTATCATGGTGAATTCAGTAGGTTCCCAATAGGATTCGCATGTAATAAGCTTGTTATTCAAGATAGAGCAACGTTTTAAGGAACGGAAACACTGTTTCTCTGTGAATTCAGTTAGTTCCCAGTAGCAGGCTCTTGTAATATGCGTACTTCTTAAGATATATCAAAATTTGGTGTGCCGAATCTGAGTAACATGGTGAATTCGGTTAGTTCCCAATAGGCCGAGGTAGTAATAAGTGGACTGTTCGGGATATACAAAAATTTTCACGAATGGAATCAAAATTTCTAGGCGAATTCAGAGAGTTCCCAATGGGACATGCTTGTATGAGTGTGCTTTTCAATATGTAACAACATTTTAAGGAACGGACTCTAAGTATCATGGTGAATTCAGTAGGTTCCCAATAGGATTCGCATGTAATAAGCTTGTTATTCAAGATAGAGCAACGTTTTAAGGAACGGAAACAATGTTTCTCTGTGAATTCAGTTAGTTCCCAGTAGCAGGCTCTTGTAATATGCGTACTTCTAAGATTTATCAAAATTTGGTGTGCCGAATCTGAGTAACATGGTGAATTCGGTTAGTTCCCAATAGGCCGCAGTAGTAATAAGTGGACTGTTCGGGATATAGAAAAATTTTCACGAGTGGAATCAAAATTTCTAGGTGAATACAGTGAGTTCCCAATGGGACATGCTTGTATGAGTGTGCTTTTCAATATGTAACAACATTTTAAGGAACGGACTCTAAGTATCATGGTGACTTCAGTAGGTTCCCAATAGGATTCGCATGTAATAAGCTTGTTATTCAAGATAGAGCAACGTTTTAAGGAACGGAAACACTGTTTCTCTGTGAATTCAGTTAGTTCCCAGTAGCAGGCTCTTGTAATATGCGTACTTCTTAAGATTTATCAAAATTTGGTGTGCCGAATCTGAGTAACATGGTGAATTCGGTTAGTTCCCAATAGGCCGAGGTAGTAATAAGTGGACTGTTCGGGATATAGAAAAATTTTCACGAATGGAATCAAAATTTCTAGGCGAATTCAGAGAGTTCCCAATGGGACATGCTTGTATGAGTGTGCTTTTCAATATGTAACAACATTTTAAGGAACGGACTCTAAGTATCATGGTGAATTCAGTAGGTTCCCAATAGGATTCGCATGTAATAAGCTTGTTATTCAAGATAGAGCAACGTTTTAAGGAACGGAAACACTGTTTCTCTGTGAATTCAGTTAGTTCCCGGTAGCAGGCTCTTGTAATATGCGTACTTCTTAAGATTTATCAAAATTTGGTGTGCCGAATCTGAGTAACATGGTGAATTCGGTTAGTTCCCAATAAGCCGAGGTAGTAATAAGTGGACTGTTCGGGATATAGAAAAATTTTCACGAATGGAATCAAAATTTCTAGGCGAATTCAGTGAGTTCCCAATGGGACATGCTTGTATGAGTGTGCTTTTCAATATGTAACAACATTTTAAGGAACGGACTCTAAGTATCATGGTGAATTCAGTAGGTTCCCAATAGGATTCGCATGTAATAAGCTTGTTATTCAAGATAGAGCAACGTTTTAAGGAACGGAAACACTGTTTCTCTGTGAATTCAGTTAGTTCCCAGTAGCAGGCTCTTGTAATATGCGTACTTCTAAAGATTTATCAAAATTTGGTGTGCCGAATCTGAGTAACATGGTGAATTCGGTTAGTTCCCAATAGGCCGCAGTAGTAATAAGTGGACTGTTCGGGATATAGAAAAATTTTCACGAGTGGAATCAAAATTTCTAGGCGAATACAGTGAGTTCCCAATGGGACATGCTTGTATGAGTGTGCTTTTCAATATGTAACAACATTTTAAGGAACGGACTCTAAGTATCATGGTGAATTCAGTAGGTTCCCAATAGGATTCGCATGTAATAAGCTTGCTATTCAAGATAGAGCAACGTTTTAAGGAACGGAAACACTGTTTCTCTGTGAATTCAGTTAGTTCCCAGTAGCAGGCTCTTGTAATATGCGTACTTCTAAAGATTTATCAAAATTTGGTGTGCCGAATCTGAGTAACATGGTGAATTCGGTTAGTTCCCAATTGGCCGAGGTAGTAATAAGTGGACTGTTCGGGATATAGAAAAATTTTCACGAATGGAATCAAAATTTCTAGGCGAATTCAGAGAGTTCCCAATGGGACATGCTTGTATACGTGTGCTTTTCAATATGTAACAACATTTTAAGGAACAGACTCTAAGTATCATGGTGAATTCAGTAGGTTCCCAATAGGATTCGCATGTAATAAGCTTGTTATTCAAGATAGAGCAACGTTTTAAGGAACGGAAACACTGTTTCTCTGTGAATTCAGTTAGTTCCCAGTAGCAGGCTCTTGTAATATGCGTACTTCTAAAGATTTATCAAAATTTGGTGTGCCGAATCTGAGTAACATGGTGAATTCGGTTAGTTCCCAATAGGCCGCAGTAGTAATAAGTGGACAGTTCGGGATATAGATAAATTTTCACGAATGGAATCAAAATTTCTAGGCGAATTCAGTGAGTTCCCATTGGGACATGCTTGTATGAGTGTGCTTTTCTATATGTAACAACATTTTAAGGAACGGACTCTAAGTATCATGGTGAATTCAGTACGTTCCCAATAGGATTCGCATGTTATAAGCTTGTTATTCAAGATAGAGCAACGTTTTAAGGAACGGAAACACTGTTCCTCCGTGAATTCAGTTAGTTCCCAGTAGCAGGCTCTTGTAATATGCGTACTTCTAAAGATTTATCAAAATTTGGTGTGCCGAATCTGAGTAACATGGTGAATTCGGTTAGTTCCCAATAGGCCGCAGTAGTAATAAGTGGACTGTTCGGGATATAGAAAAATTTTCACGAGTGGAATCAAAATTTCTAGGCGAATACAGTGAGTTCCCAATGGGACATGCTTGTATGAGTGTGCTTTTCAATATGTAACAACATTTTAAGGAACGGACTCTAAGTATCATGGTGAATTCAGTAGGTTCCCAATAGGATTCGCATGTAATAAGCTTGTTATTCAAGATAGAGCAACGTTTTAAGGAACGGAAACACTCTTTCTCTGTGAATTCAGTTAGTTCCCGGTAGCAGGCTCTTGTAATATGCGTACTTCTTAAGATTTATCAAAATTTGGTGTGCCGAATCTGAGTAACATGGTGAATTCGGTTAGTTCCCAATAGGCCGAGGTAGTAATAAGTGGACTGTTCGGGATATAGAAAAATTTTCACGAATGGAATCAAAATTTCTAGGCGAATTCAGTGAGTTCCCAATGGGACATGCTTGTATGAGTGTGCTTTTCAATATGTAACAACATTTTAAAGAACGGACTCTAAGTATCATGGTGAATTCAGTAGGTTCCCAATAGGATTCGCATGTAATAAGCTTGTTATTCAAGATAGAGCAACGTTTTAAGGAACGGAAACACTGTTTCTCTGTGAATTCAGTTAGTTCCCAGTAGCAGGCTCTTGTAATATGCGTACTTCTAAAGATTTATCAAAATTTGGTGTGCCGAATCTGAGTAACATGGTGAATTCGGTTAGTTCCCAATAGGCCGCAGTAGTAATAAGTGGACTGTTCGGGATATAGAAAAATTTTCACGAGTGGAATCAAAATTTCTAGGCGAATACAGTGAGTTCCCAATGGGACATGCTTGTATGAGTGTGCTTTTCAATATGTAACAACATTTTAAGGAACGGACTCTAAGTATCATGGTGAATTCAGTAGGTTCCCAATAGGATTCGCATGTAATAAGCTTGTTATTCAAGATAGAGCAACGTTTTAAGGAACGGAAACACTGTTTCTCTGTGAATTCAGTTAGTTCCCAGTAGCAGGCTCTTGTAATATGCGTACTTCTAAAGATTTATCAAAATTTGGTGTGCCGAATCTGAGTAACATTGTGAATACGGTTAGTTCCCAATAGGCCGCAGTAGTAATAAGTGGACTGTTCGGGATATAGATAAATTTTCACGAATGGAATCAAAATTTCTAGGCGAATTCAGTGAGTTCCCATTGGGACATGCTTGTATGAGTGTGCTTTTCAATATGTAACAACATTTTAAGGAACGGACTCTAAGTATCATGGTGAATTCAGTAGGTTCCCAATAGGATTCGCATGTAATAAGCTTGTTATTCAAGATAGAGCAACGTTTTAAGGAACGGAAACACTGTTTCTCTGTGAATTCAGTTAGTTCCCAGTAGCAGGCTCTTGTAATATGCGTACTTAAAGATTTATCAAAATTTGGTGTGCCGAATCTGAGTAACATGGTGAATTCGGTCAGTTCCCAATAGGCCGCAGTAGTAATAAGTGGACTGTTCGGGATATAGAAAAATTTTCACGAGTGGAATCAAAATTTCTAGGCGAATTCAGTGAGTTCCCAATGGGACATGCTTGTATGAGTGTGCTTTTCAATATGTAACAACATTTTAAGGAACGGACTCTAAGTATCATGGTGAATTCAGTAGGTTCCCAGTAGGATTCGCATGTAATAAGCTTGTTATTCAAGATAGAGCAACGTTTTAAGGAACGGAAACACTGTTTCTCTGTGAATTCAGTTAGTTCCCAGTAGCAGGCTCTTGTAATATGCGTACTTCTAAAGATTTATCAAAATTTGGTGTGCCGAATCTTAGTAACATGGTGAATTCGGTTAGTTTCCAATAGGCCGCAATAGTAATAAGTGGACTGTTCGGGATATAGAAAAATATTCACGAATGGAATCAAAATTTCTAGGCGAATTCAGTTAGTTCGCATAGGGACATGCTTGTGTGAGTGTGCTTTTCAATATGTAACAACATTTTAAGGAACGGACTCTAAGTATCATGGTGAATTCAGTAGGTTCCCAATAGGATTCGCATGTAATAAGCTTGTTATTCAAGATAGAGCAACGTTTTAAGGAACGGAAACACTGTTTCTCTGTGAATTCAGTTAGTTCCCAGTAGCAGGCTCTTGTAATATGCGTACTTCTTAAGATTTATCAAAATTTGGTGTGCCGAATCTGAGTAACATGGTGAATTCGGTTAGTTCCCAATAGGCCGAGGTAGTAATAAGTGGACTGTTCGGGATATAGAAAAATTTTCACGAATGGAATCAAAATTTCTAGGCGAATTCAGAGAGTTCCCAATGGGACATGCTTGTATGAGTGTGCTTTTCAATATGTAACAACATTTTAAGGAACGGACTCTAAGTATCATGGTGAATTCAGTAGGTTCCCAATAGGATTCGCATGTAATAAGCTTGTTATTCAGGATAGAGCAACGTTTTAAGGAACGGAAACACTGTTTCTCTGTGAATTCAGTTAGTTCCCGGTAGCAGGCTCTTGTAATATGCGTACTTCTTAAGATTTATCAAAATTTGGTGTGCCGAATCTGAGTAACATGGTTAATTCGGTTAGTTCCCAATAGGCCGAGGTAGTAATAAGTGGACTGTTCGGGATATAGAAAAATTTTCACGAATGGAATCAAAATTTCTAGGCGAATTCAGTGAGTTCCCAATGGGACATGCTTGTATGAGTGTGCTTTTCAATATGTAACAACATTTTAAGGAACGGACTCTAAGTATCTTGGTGAATTCAGTAGGTTCCCAATAGGATTCGCATGTAATAAGCTTGTTATTCAAGATAGAGCAACGTTTTAAGGAACGGAAACACTGTTTCTCTGTGAATTCAGTTAGTTCCCAGTAGCAGGCTCTTGTAATATGCGTACTTCTAAAGATTTATCAAAATTTGGTGTGCCGAATCTGAGTAACATGGTGAATTCGGTTAGTTCCCAATAGGCCGCAGTAGTAATAAGTGGACTGTTCGGGATATAGAAAAATTTTCACGAGTGGAATCAAAATTTCTAGGCGAATACAGTGAGTTCCCAATGGGACATGCTTGTATGAGTGTGCTTTTCAATATGTAACAACATTTTAAGGAACGGACTCTAAGTATCATGGTGAATTCAGTAGGTTCCCAATAGGATTCGCATGTAATAAGCTTGTTATTCAAGATAGAGCAACGTTTTAAGGAACGGAAAGACTGTTTCTCTGTGAATTCAGTTAGTTCCCAGTAGCAGGCTCTTGTAATATGCGTACTTCTAAAGATTTATCAAAATTCGGTGTGCCGAATCTGAGTAACATGGTGAATTCGGTTAGTTCCCAATAGGCCGAGGTAGTAATAAGTGGACTGTTCGGGATATAGAAAAATTTTCACGAATGGAATCAAAATTTCTAGGCGAATTCAGAGAGTTCCCAATGGGACATGCTTGTATGAGTGTGCTTTTCAATATGTAACAACATTTTAAGGAACGGACTCTAAGTATCATGGTGAATTCAGTAGGTTCCCAATAGGATTCGCATGTAATAAGCTTGTTATTCAAGATAGAGCAACGTTTTAAGGAACGGAAACACTGTTTCTCTGTGAATTCAGTTAGTTCCCAGTAGCAGGCTCTTGTAATATGCGTACTTCTAAAGATTTATCAAAATTTGGTGTGCCGAATCTGAGTAACATTGTGAATTCGGTTAGTTCCCAATAGGCCGCAGTAGTAATAAGTGGACTGTTCGGGATATAGAAAAATTTTCACGAATGGAATCAAAATTTCTAGGCGAATTCAGTGAGTTCCCATTGGGACATGCTTGTATGAGTGTGCTTTTCTATATGTAACAATATTTTAAGGAACGGACTCTAAGTATCATGGTGAATTCAGTAGGTTCCCAATAGGATTCGCATGTAATAAGCTTGTTATTCAAGATAGAGCAACGTTTTAAGGAACGGAAACACTGTTTCTCTGTGAATTCAGTTAGTTCCCAGTAGCAGGCTCTTGTAATATGCGTACTTCTAAAGATTTATCAAAATTTGGTGTGCCGAATCTGAGTAACATGGTGAATTCGGTTAGTTCCCAATAGGCCGCAGTAGTAATAAGTGGACTGTTCGGGATATAGAAAAATTTTCACGAGTGGAATCAAAATTTCTAGGCGAATTCAGTGAGTTCCCAATGGGACATGCTTGTATGAGTGTGCTTTTCAATATGTAACAACATTTTAAGGAACGGACTCTAAGTATCATGGTGAATTCAGTAGGTTCCCAATAGGATTCGCATGTAATAAGCTTGTTATTCAAGATAGAGCAACGTTTTAAGGAACGGAAACACTGTTTCTCTGTGAATTCAGTTAGTTCCCAGTAGCAGGCTCTTGTAATATGCGTACTTCTAAAGATTTATCAAAATTTGGTGTGCCGAATCTTAGTAACATGGTGAATTCGGTTAGTTTCCAATAGGCCGCAATAGTAATAAGTGGACTGTTCGGGATATAGAAAAATATTCACGAATGGAATCAAAATTTCTAGGCGAATTCAGTTAGTTCCCATAGGGACATGCTTGTGTGAGTGTGCTTTTCAATATGTAACAACATTTTAAGGAACGGACTCTAAGTATCATGGTGAATTCAGTAGGTTCCCAATAGGATTCGCATGTAATAAGCTTGTTATTCAAGATAGAGCAACGTTTTAAGGAACGGAAACACTGTTTCTCTGTGAATTCAGTTAGTTCCCAGTAGCAGGCTCTTGTAATATGCGTACTTCTTAAGATTTATCAAAATTTGGTGTGCCGAATCTGAGTAACATGGTGAATTCGGTTAGTTCCCAATAGGCCGAGGTAGTAATAAGTGGACTGTTCGGGATATAGAAAAATTTTCACGAATGGAATCAAAATTTCTAGGCGAATTCAGAGAGTTCCCAATGGGACATGCTTGTATGAGTGTGCTTTTCAATATGTAACAACATTTTAAGGAACGGACTCTAAGTATCATGGTGAATTCAGTAGGTTCCCAATAAGATTCGCATGTCATAAGCTTGTTATTCAAGATAGAGCAACGTTTTAAGGAACGGAAACACTGTTTCTCTGTGAATTCAGTTAGTTCCCAGTAGCAGGCTCTTGTAATATGCGTACTTCTAAAGATTTATCAAAATTTGGTGTGCCGAATCTGAGTAACATGGTGAATTCGGTTAGTTCCCAATAGGCCGCAGTAGTAATAAGTGGACTGTTCGGGATATAGAAAAATTTTCACGAGTGGAATCAAAATTTCTAGGCGAATACAGTGAGTTCCCAATGGGACATGCTTGTATGAGTGTGCTTTTCAATATGTAACAACATTTTAAGGAACGGACTCTAAGTATCATGGTGAATTCAGTAGGTTCCCAATAGGATTCGCATGTAATAAGCTTGTTATTCAAGATAGAGCAACGTTTTAAGGAACGGAAAGACTGTTTCTCTGTGAATTCAGTTAGTTCCCAGTAGCAGGCTCTTGTAATATGCGTACTTCTAAAGATTTATCAAAATTCGGTGTGCCGAATCTGAGTAACATGGTGAATTCGGTTAGTTCCCAATAGGCCGAGGTAGTAATAAGTGGACTGTTCGGGATATAGAAAAATTTTCACGAATGGAATCAAAATTTCTAGGCGAATTCAGAGAGTTCCCATTGGGACATGCTTGTATGAGTGTGCTTTTCAATATGTAACAACATTTTAAGGAACGGACTCTAAGTATCATGGTGAATTCAGTAGGTTCCCAATAGGATTCGCATGTAATAAGCTTGTTATTCAAGATAGAGCAACGTTTTAAGGAACGGAAACACTGTTTCTCTGTGAATTCAGTTAGTTCCCAGTAGCAGGCTCTTGTAATATGCGTACTTCTAAAGATTTATCAAAATTTGGTGTGCCGAATCTGAGTAACATTGTGAATTCGGTTAGTTCCCAATAGGCCGCAGTAGTAATAAGTGGACTGTTCGGGATATAGATAAATTTTCACGAATGGAATCAAAATTTCTAGGCGAATTCAGTGAGTTCCCATTGGGACATGCTTGTATGAGTGTGCTTTTCTATATGTAACAATATTTTAAGGAACGGACTCTAAGTATCATGGTGAATTCAGTAGGTTCCCAATAGGATTCGCATGTAATAAGCTTGTTATTCAAGATAGAGCAACGTTTTAAGGAACGGAAACACTGTTTCTCTGTGAATTCAGTTAGTTCCCAGTAGCAGGCTCTTGTAATATGCGTACTTCTAAAGATTTATCAAAATTTGGTGTGCCGAATCTGAGTAACATGGTGAATTCGGTTAGTTCCCAATAGGCCGCAGTAGTAATAAGTGGACTGTTCGGGATATAGAAAAATTTTCACGAGTGGAATCAAAATTTCTAGGCGAATTCAGTGAGTTCCCAATGGGACATGCTTGTATGAGTGTGCTTTTCAATATGTAACAACATTTTAAGGAACGGACTCTAAGTATCATGGTGAATTCAGTAGGTTCCCAGTAGGATTCGCATGTAATAAGCTTGTTATTCAAGATAGAGCAACGTTTTATGGAACGGAAACACTGTTTCTCTGTGAATTCAGTTAGTTCCCAGTAGCAGGCTCTTGTAATATGCGTACTTCTAAAGATTTATCAAAATTTGGTGTGCCGAATCTTAGTAACATGGTGAATTCGGTTAGTTTCCAATAGGCCGCAATAGTAATAAGTGGACTGTTCGGGATATAGAAAAATATTCACGAATGGAATCAAAATTTCTAGGCGAATTCAGTTAGTTCCCATAGGGACATGCTTGTGTGAGTGTGCTTTTCAATATGTAACAACATTTTAAGGAACGGACTCTAAGTATCATGGTGAATTCAGTAGGTTCCCAATAGGATTCGCATGTAATAAGCTTGTTATTCAAGATAGAGCAACGTTTTAAGGAACGGAAACACTGTTTCTCTGTGAATTCAGTTAGTTCCCAGTAGCAGGCTCTTGTAATATGCGTACTTCTTAAGATTTATCAAAATTTGGTGTGCCGAATCTGAGTAACATGGTGAATTCGGTTAGTTCCCAATAGGCCGAGGTAGTAATAAGTGGACTGTTCGGGATATAGAAAAATTTTCACGAATGGAATCAAAATTTCTAGGCGAATTCAGAGAGTTCCCAATGGGACATGCTTGTATGAGTGTGCTTTTCAATATGTAACAACATTTTAAGGAACGGACTCTAAATATCATGGTGAATTCAGTAGGTTCCCAATAGGATTCGCATGTAATAAGCTTGTTATTCAGGATAGAGCAACGTTTTAAGGAACGGAAACACTGTTTCTCTGTGAATTCAGTTAGTTCCCGGTAGCAGGCTCTTGTAATATGCGTACTTCTTAAGATTTATCAAAATTTGGTGTGCCGAATCTGAGTAACATGGTGAATTCGGTTAGTTCCCAATAGGCCGAGGTAGTAATAAGTGGACTGTTCGGGATATAGAAAAATTTTCACGAATGGAATCAAAATTTCTAGGCGAATTCAGTGAGTTCCCAATGGGACATGCTTGTATGAGTGTGCTTTTCAATATGTAACAACATTTTAAGGAACGGACTCTAAGTATCATGGTGAATTCAGTAGGTTCCCAATAGGATTCGCATGTAATAAGCTTGTTATTCAAGATAGAGCAACGTTTTAAGGAACGGAAACACTGTTTCTCTGTGAATTCAGTTAGTTCCCAGTAGCAGGCTCTTGTAATATGAGTACTTCTAAAGATTAATCAAAATTTGGTGTGCCGAATCTGAGTAACATGGTGAATTCGGTTAGTTCCCAATAGGCCGCAGTAGTAATAAGTGGACTGTTCGGGATATAGAAAAATTTTCACGAGTGGAATCAAAATTTCTAGGCGAATACAGTGAGTTCCCAATGGGACATGCTTGCATGAGTGTGCTTTTCAATATGTAACAACATTTTACGGAACGGACTCTAAGTATCATGGTGAATTCAGTAGGTTCCCAATAGGATTCGCATGTAATAAGCTTGTTATTCAAGATAGAGCAACGTTTTAAGGAACGGAAAGACTGTTTCTCTGTGAATTCAGTTAGTTCCCAGTAGCAGGCTCTTGTAATATGCGTACTTCTAAAGATTTATCAAAATTTTGTGTGCCGAATCTGAGTAACATGGTGAATTCGGTTAGTTCCCAATAGGCCGAGGTAGTAATAAGTGGACTGTTCGGGATATAGAAAAATTTTCACGAATGGAATCAAAATTTCTAGGCGAATTCAGAGAGTTCCCAATGGGACATGCTTGTATGAGTGTGCTTTTCAATATGTAACAACATTTTAAGGAACGGACTCTAAGTATCATGGTGAATTCAGTAGGTTCCCAATAGGATTCGCATGTAATAAGCTTGTTATTCAAGATAGAGCAACGTTTTAAGGAACGGAAACACTGTTTCTCTGTGAATTCAGTTAGTTCCCAGTAGCAGGCTCTTGTAATATGCGTACTTCTAAAGATTTATCAAAATTTGGTGTGCCGAATCTGAGTAACATGGTGAATTCGGTTAGTTCCCAATAGGCCGCAGTAGTAATAAGTGGACTGTTCGGGATATAGAAAAATTTTCACGAGTGGAATCAAAATTTCTAGGCGAATACAGTGAGTTCCCAATGGGACATGCTTGTATGAGTGTGCTTTTCAATATGTAACAACATTTTAAGGAACGGACTCTAAGTATCATGGTGAATTCAGTAGGTTCCCAATAGGATTCGCATGTAATAAGCTTGTTATTCAAGATAGAGCAACGTTTTAAGGAACGGAAACACTGTTTCTCTGTGAATTCAGTTAGTTCCCAGTAGCAGGCTCTTGTAATATGCGTACTTCTAAAGATTTATCAAAATTTGGTGTGCCGAATCTGAGTAACATTGTGAATTCGGTTAGTTTCCAATAGGCCGCAATAGTAATAAGTGGACTGTTCGGGATATAGAAAAATTTTCACGAATGGAATCAAAATTTCTAGGCGAATTCAGTGAGTTCCCAAAGGGACATGCTTGTGTGAGTGTGCTTTTCAATATGTAACAACATTTTAAGGAACGGACTCTAAGTATCATGGTGAATTCAGTAGGTTCCCAATAGGATTCGCATGTAATAAGCTTGTTATTCAAGATAGAGCAACGTTTTAAGGAACGGAAACACTGTTTCTTTGTGAATTCAGTTAGTTCCCAGTAGCAGGCTCTTGTAATATGCGTACTTCTAAAGATTTATCAAAATTTGGTGTGCCGAATCTGAGTAACATGGTGAATTCGGTTAGTTTCCAATAGGCCGCAATAGTAATAAGTGGACTGTTCGGGATATAGAAAAATTTTCACGAATGGAATCAAAATTTCTAGGCGAATTCAGTGAGTTCCCAAAGGGTCATGCTTGTGTGAGTGTGCTTTTCAATATGTAACAACATTTTAAGGAACGGACTCTAAGTATCATGGTGAATTCAGTAGGTTCCCAATAGGATTCGCATGTAATAAGCTTGTTATTCAAGATAGAGCAACGTTTTAAGGAACGGAAACACTGTTTCTCTGTGAATTCAGTTAGTTCCCAGTAGCAGGCTCTTGTAATATGCGTACTTCTTAAGATTTATCAAAATTTGGTGTGCCGAATCTGAGTAACATGGTGAATTCGGTTAGTTCCCAATAGGCCGCAGTAGTAATAAGTGGACTGTTCGGGATATAGAAAAATTTTCACGAGTGGAATCAAAATTTCTAGGCGAATTCAGTGAGTTCCCAATGCGACATGCTTGTATGAGTGTGCTTTTCAATATGTAACAACATTTTAAGGAACGGACTCTAAGTATCATGGTGAATTCAGTAGGTTCCCAATAGGATTCGCATGTAATAAGCTTGTTATTCAAGATAGAGCAACGTTTTGAGGAACGGAAACACTGTTTCTCTGTGAATTCAGTTAGTTCCCAGTAGCAGGCTCTTGTAATATGCGTACTTCTAAAGATTTATCAAAATTTGGTGTGCCGAATCTGAGTAACATGGTGAATTCGGTTAGTTTCCAATAGGCCGCAATAGTAATAAGTGGACTGTTCGGGATATAGAAAAATTTTCACGAATGGAATCAAAATTTCTAGGCGAATACAGTGAGTTCCCAAAGGGACATGCTTGTGTGAGTGTGCTTTTCAATATGTAACAACATTTTAAGGAACGGACTCTAAGTATCATGGTGAATTCAGTAGATTCCCAATAGGATTCGCATGTAATAAGCTTGTTATTCAAGATAGAGCAACGTTTTAAGGAACGGAAACACTGTTTCTCTGTGAATTCAGTTAGTTCCCAGTAGCAGGCTCTTGTAATATGCGTACTTCTAAAGATTTATCAAAATTTGGTGTGCCGAATCTGAGTAACATGGTGAATTCGGTTAGTTCCCAATAGGCCGCAGTAGTAATAAGTGGACTGTTCGGGATATAGAAAAATTTTCACGAGTGGAATCAAAATTTCTAGGCGAATTCAGTGAGTTCCCATTGGGACATGCTTGTATGAGTGTGCTTTTCTATATGTAACAACATTTTAAGGAACGGACTCTAAGTATCATGGTGAATTCAGTAGGTTCCCAATAGGATTCGCATGTAATAAGCTTGTTATTCAAGATAGAGCAACGTTTTAAGGAACGGAAACACTGTTTCTCTGTGAATTCAGTTAGTTCCCAGTAGCAGGCTCTTGTAATATGCGTACTTCTAAAGATTTATCAAAATTTGGTGTGCCGAATCTGAGTAACATTGTGAATTCGGTTAGTTCCCAGTAGGCCGCAGTAGTAATAAGTGGACTGTTCGGGATATAGAAAAATTTTCACGAGTGGAATCAAAATTTCTAGGCGAATTCAGTGAGTTCCCATTGGGACATGCTTGTATGAGTGTGCTTTTCTATATGTAACAACATTTTAAGGAACGGACTCTAAGTATCATGGTGAATTCAGTAGGTTCCCAATAGGATTCGCATGTAATAAGCTTGTTATTCAAGATAGAGCAACGTTTTAAGGAACGGAAACACTGTTTCTCTGTGAATTCAGTTAGTTCCCAGTAGCAGGCTCATGTAATATGCGTACTTCTAAAGATTTATCAAAATTTGGTGTGCCAAATCTGAGTAACATGGTGAATTCGGTTAGTTCCCAATAGGCCGCAGTAGTAATAAGTGGACATTTCGGGATATAGAAAAATTTTCACGAATGGAATCAAAATTTCTAGGCGAATTCAGTGAGTTCCCAATGGGACATGCTTGTATGAGTGTGCTTTTCAATATGTAACAAAATTTTACGGAACGGACGCTAAGTATCATGGTGAATTCAGTAGGTTCCCAATAGGATTCGCATGTAATAAGCTTGTTATTCAAGATAGAGCAACGTTTTAAGGAACGGAAACACTGTTTCTCTGTGAATTCAGTTAGTTCCCAGTAGCAGGCTCTTGTAATATGCGTACTTCTAAAGATTTATCAAAATTTGGTGTGCCGAATCTGAGTAACATGGTGAATTCGGTTAGTTTCCAATAGGCCGCAATAGTAATAAGTGGACTGTTCGGGATATAGAAAAATTTTCACGAATGGAATCAAAATTTCTAGGCGAATTCAGTGAGTTCCCAAAGGGTCATGCTTGTGTGAGTGTGCTTTTCAATATGTAACAACATTTTAAGGAACGGACTCTAAGTATCATGGTGAATTCAGTAGGTTCCCAATAGGATTCGCATGTAATAAGCTTGTTATTCAAGATAGAGCAACGTTTTAAGGAACGGAAACACTGTTTCTCTGTGAATTCAGTTAGTTCCCAGTAGCAGGCTCTTGTAATATGCGTACTTCTTAAGATTTATCAAAATTTGGTGTGCCGAATCTGAGTAACATGGTGAATTCGGTTAGTTCCCAATAGGCCGCAGTAGTAATAAGTGGACTGTTCGGGATATAGAAAAATTTTCACGAGTGGAATCAAAATTTCTAGGCGAATTCAGTGAGTTCCCAATGCGACATGCTTGTATGAGTGTGCTTTTCAATATGTAACAACATTTTAAGGAACGGACTCTAAGTATCATGGTGAATTCAGTAGGTTCCCAATAGGATTCGCATGTAATAAGCTTGTTATTCAAGATAGAGCAACGTTTTAAGGAACGGAAACACTGTTTCTCTGTGAATTCAGTTAGTTCCCAGTAGCAGGCTCTTGTAATATGCGTACTTCTAAAGATTTATCAAAATTTGGTGTGCCGAATCTGAGTAACATGGTGAATTCGGTTAGTTTCCAATAGGCCACAATAGTAATAAGTGGACTGTTCGGGATATAGAAAAATTTTCACGAACGGAATCAAAATTTCTAGGCGAATACAGTGAGTTCCCAAAGGGACATGCTTGTGTGAGTGTGCTTTTCAATATGTAACAACATTTTAAGGAACGGACTCTAAGTATCATGGTGAATTCAGTAGATTCCCAATAGGATTCGCATGTAATAAGCTTGTTATTCAAGATAGAGCAACGTTTTAAGGAACGGAAACACTGTTTCTCTGTGAATTCAGTTAGTTCCCAGTAGCAGGCTCTTGTAATATGCGTACTTCTAAAGATTTATCAAAATTTGGTGTGCCGAATCTGAGTAACATGGTGAATTCGGTTAGTTCCCAATAGGCCGCAGTAGTAATAAGTGGACTGTTCGGGATATAGAAAAATTTTCACGAGTGGAATCAAAATTTCTAGGCGAATTCAGTGAGTTCCCATTGGGACATGCTTGTATGAGTGTGCTTTTCTATATGTAACAACATTTTAAGGAACGGACTCTAAGTATCATGGTGAATTCAGTAGGTTCCCAATAGGATTCGCATGTAATAAGCTTGTTATTCAAGATAGAGCAACGTTTTAAGGAACGGAAACACTGTTTCTCTGTGAATTCAGTTAGTTCCCAGTAGCAGGCTCTTGTAATATGCGTACTTCTAAAGATTTATCAAAATTTGGTGTGCCGAATCTGAGTAACATGGTGAATTCGGTTAGTTCCCAATAGGCCGCAGTAGTAATAAGTGGACTGTTCGGGATATAGAAAAATTTTCACGAGTGGAATCAAAATTTCTAGGCGAATTCAGTGAGTTCCCATTGGGACATGCTTGTATGAGTGTGCTTTTCTATATGTAACAACATTTTAAGGAACGGACTCTAAGTATCATGGTGAATTCAGTAGGTTCCCAATAGGATTCGCATGTAATAAGCTTGTTATTCAAGATAGAGCAACGTTTTAAGGAACGGAAACACTGTTTCTCTGTGAATTCAGTTAGTTCCCAGTAGCAGGCTCATGTAATATGCGTACTTCTAAAGATTTATCAAAATTTGGTGTGCCAAATCTGAGTAACATGGTGAATTCGGTTAGTTCCCAATAGGCCGCAGTAGTAATAAGTGGACATTTCGGGATATAGAAAAATTTTCACGAATGGAATCAAAATTTCTAGGCGAATTCAGTGAGTTCCCAATGGGACATGCTTGTATGAGTGTGCTTTTCAATATGTAACAACATTTTACGGAACGGACGCTAAGTATCATGGTGAATTCAGTAGGTTCCCAATAGGATTCGCATGTAATAAGCTTGTTATTCAAGATAGAGCAACGTTTTAAGGAACGGAAACACTGTTTCTCTGTGAATTCAGTTAGTTCCCAGTAGCAGGCTCTTGTAATATGCGTACTTCTAAAGATTTATCAAAATTTGGTGTGCCGAATCTGAGTAACATGGTGAATTCGGTTAGTTTCCAATAGGCCGCAATAGTAATAAGTGGACTGTTCGGGATATAGAAAAATTTTCACGAATGGAATAAAAATTTCTAGGCGAATTCAGTGAGTTCCCAAAGGGACATGCTTGTGTGAGTGTGCTTTTCAATATGTAACAACATTTTAAGGAACGGACTCTAAGTATCATGGTGAATTCAGTAGGTTCCCAATAGGATTCGCATGTAATAAGCTTGTTATTCAAGATAGAGCAACGTTTTAAGGAACGGAAACACTGTTTCTCTGTGAATTCAGTTAGTTCCCAGTAGCAGGCTCTTGTAATATGCGTACTTCTTAAGATTTATCAAAATTTGGTGTGCTGAATCTGAGTAACATGGTGAATTCGGTTAGTTCCCAATAGGCCGCAGTAGTAATAAGTGGACTGTTCGGGATATAGAAAAATTTTCACGAGTGGAATCAAAATTTCTAGGCGAATTCAGTGAGTTCCCAATGCGACATGCTTGTATGAGTGTGCTTTTCAATATGTAACAACATTTTAAGGAACGGACTCTAAGTATCATGGTGAATTCAGTAGGTTCCCAATAGGATTCGCATGTAATAAGCTTGTTATTCAAGATAGAGCAACGTTTTAAGGAACGGAAACACTGTTTCTCTGTGAATTCAGTTAGTTCCCAGTAGCAGGCTCTTGTAATATGCGTACTTCTAAAGATTTATCAAAATTTGGTGTGCCGAATCTGAGTAACATGGTGAATTCGGTTAGTTTCCAATAGGCCACAATAGTAATAAGTGGACTGTTCGGGATATAGAAAAATTTTCACGAATGGAATCAAAATTTCTAGGCGAATACAGTGAGTTCCCAAAGGGACATGCTTGTGTGAGTGTGCTTTTCAATATGTAACAACATTTTAAGGAACGGACTCTAAGTATCATGGTGAATTCAGTAGGTTCCCAATAGGATTCGCATGTAATAAGCTTGTTATTCAAGATAGAGCAACGTTTTAAGGAACGGAAACACTGATTCTCTGTGAATTCAGTTAGTTCCCAGTAGCAGGCTCTTGTAATATGCGTACTTCTAAAGATTTATCAAAATTTGGTGTGCCGAATCTGAGTAACATGGTGAATTCGGTTAGTTCCCAATAGGCCGCAGTAGTAATAAGTGGACAGTTCGGGATATAGATAAATTTTCACGAATGGAATCAAAATTTCTAGGCGAATTCAGTGAGTTCCCATTGGGACATGCTTGTATGAGTGTGCTTTTCTATATGTAACAACATTTTAAGGAACGGACTCTAAGTATCATGGTGAATTCAGTACGTTCCCAATAGGATTCGTATGTTATAAGCTTGTTATTCAAGATAGAGCAACGTTTTAAGGAACGGAAACACTGTTTCTCCGTGAATTCAGTTAGTTCCCAGTAGCAGGCTCTTGTAATATGCGTACTTCTAAAGATTTATCAAAATTTGGTGTGCCGAATCTGAGTAACATGGTGAATTCGTTTAGTTCCCAATAGGCCGCAGTAGTAATAAGTGGACTGTTCGGGATATAGAAAAATTTTCACGAGTGGAATCAAAATTTCTAGGCGAATACAGTGAGTTCCCAATGGGACATGCTTGTATGAGTGTGCTTTTCAATATGTAACAACATTTTAAGGAACGGACTCTAAGTATCATGGTGAATTCAGTAGGTTCCCAATAGGATTCGCATGTAATAAGCTTGTTATTCAAGATAGAGCAACGTTTTAAGGAACGGAAACACTGTTTCTCTGTGAATTCAGTTAGTCCCCAGTAGCAGGCTCTTGTAATATGCGTACTTCTAAAGATTTATCAAAATTTGGTGTGCCGAATCTTAGTAACATGGTGAATTCGGTTAGTTTCCAATAGGCCGCAATAGTAATAAGTGGACTGTTCGGGATATAGAAAAATATTCACGAATGGAATCAAAATTTCTAGGCGAATTCAGTTAGTTCCCATAGGGACATGCTTGTGTGAGTGTGCTTTTCAATATGTAACAACATTTTAAGAACGGACTCTAAGTATCATGGTGAATTCAGTAGGTTCCCAATAGGATTCGCATGTAATAAGCTTGTTATTCAAGATAGAGCAACGTTTTAAGGGACGGAAACACTGTTTCTCTGTGAATTCAGTTAGTTCCCAGTAGCAGGCTCTTGTAATATGCGTACTTCTTAAGATTTATCGAAATATGGTGTGCCGAATCTGAGTAACATGGTGAATTCGGTTAGTTCCCAATAGGTCGCGGTAGTAATAAGTGGACTGTTCGGGATATAGAAAAATTTTCACGAATGGAAGCAAATTTCTAGGCGAATTCAGTGAGTTCCCAATGGGACATGCTTGTATGAGTGTGCTTTTCAATATGTAACAACATTTTAAGGAACGGACTCTAAGTATCATGGTGAATTCAGTAGGTTCCCAATAGGATTCGCATGTAATAAGCTTGTTATTCAAGATAGAGCAACGTTTTAAGGAACGGAAACACTGTTTCTCTGTGAATTCAGTTAGTTCCCAGTAGCAGGCTCTTGTAATATGCGTACTTCTAAAGATTTATCAAAATTTGGTGTGCCGAATCTGAGTAACATGGTGAATTCGGTTAGTTCCCAATAGGCCGCAGTAGTAATAAGTGGACTCTTCGGGATATAGAAAAATTTTCACGAATGGACTCAATATTTCTCAGCGAATTCAGTGAGTTCCCAATGGGATATGCTTGTATGAGTGTGCTTTTCAATATGTAACAACATTTTAAGGAACGGACTCTAAGTATCATGGTGAATTCAGTAGGTTCCCAATAGGATACGCATGTGATAAGCTTGTTATTCAAGATAGAGCAACGTTTTAAGGAATGGAAACACTGTTTCTCTGTGAATTCAGTTAGGTCCCAGGAGCAGGCTCTTGTAATATGCGTACTTCTAAAGATTTATCAAAATTTGGTGTGCCGAATCTGAGTAACATGGTGAATTCGGTTAGTTTCCAATAGGCTGCAATAGTAATAAGTGGACTGTTCGGGATATAGAAAAATTTTCACGAATGGAATCAAAATTTCTAGGCGAATTCAGTGAGTTCCCAAAGGGACATGCTTGTGTGAGTGTGCTTTTCAATATGTAACAACATTTTAAGGAACGGACTCTAAGTATCATGGTGAATTCAGTAGGTTCCCAATAGGATTCGCATGTAATAAGCTTGTTATTCAAGATAGAGCAACGTTTTAAGGAACGGAAACACTGTTTCTCCGTGAATTCAGTTAGTTCCCAGTAGCAGGCTCTTGTAATATGCGTACTTCTAAAGATTTATCCAAATTTGGTGTGCCGATTCTGAGTAACATGGTGAATTCAGTTAGTTCCCAATAGGCCGCAGTAGTAATAAGTGTAATGTTCGGGATATAGAAAAATTTTCACGAATATAATCAAAATTTCTCGGCGAATTCAGTGCGTTCCCAAAGGGACATGCTTGTGTGAGTGTGCTTTTCAATATGTAACAACATTTTAAGGAACGGACTCTAAGTATCATGGTGAATTCAGTAGGTTCCCAGTAGGATTCACATGTAATAAGCTTGTTATTCAAGATAGAGCAACGTTTTAAGGAACGGAAACACTGTTTCTCCGTGAATTCAGTTAGTTCCCAGTAGCAGGCTCTTGTAATATGCGTACTTCTAAAGATTTATCAAAATTTGGTGTGCCGAATCTGAGTAACATGGTGAATTCGGTTAGTTCCCAATAGGCCGCAGTAGTAATAAGTGGAATGTTCGGGATATAGAAAAATTTTCGCGAATGGAATCAAAATTTCTAGGCGAATTCAGTGAGTTCCCAATGGGACATGCCTGTGTGATTGTGCTTTTCAATATGTAACAACATTTTAAGGAACGGACTTTAAGTATCATGGTGAATTCAGTAGGTTCCCAATAGGATTCGCATGTAATAAGCTTGTTATTCAAGATAGAGCAACGTTTTAAGGAACGGAAACACTGTTTCTCTGTGAATTCAGTTAGTTCCCAGTAGCAGGCTCTTGTAATATGCGTACTTCTAAAGATTTATCCAAATTTGGTGTACCGAATCTGAGTAACATGGTGAATTCGGTTAGTTCCCAATAGGCCGCAGTAGTAATAAGTGGACTGTTCGGGATATACAAAAATTTTCACGAATGGAATCAAAATTTCTAGGCGAATTCAGTGAGTTCCCAATGGGACATGCTTGTATGAGTGTGATTTTCAATATGTAACAACATTTTAAGGAACGGACTCTAAGTATCATGGTGAATTCAGTAGGTTCCCAATAGGATTCGCATGTAATAAGCTTGTTATTCAAGATAGAGCAACGTTTTAAGGAACGGAAACACTGTTTCTCTGTGAATTCAGTTAGTTCCCAGTAGCAGGCTCTTGTAATATGCGTACTTCTAAAGATTTATCAAAATTTGGTGTGCCGAATCTGAGTAACATGGTGAATTCGGTTAGTTCCCAATAGGCCGCAGTAGTAATAAGTGGACTGTTCGGGATATAGAAAAATTTTCACGAATAGAATCAAAATTTCTAGGCGAATTCAGTGAGTTCCCAATGGGACATGCTTGTGTGAGTGTGCTTTTCAATATGTAACAACATTTTATGGAACGGACTCTAAGTATCATGGTGAATTCATTAGGTTCTCAATAGGATTCGCATGTAATAAGCTTGTTATTCAAGATAGAGCAACGATTTAAGGAACAGAAACACTGTTTCTTTGTGAATTCAGTTAGTTCCCAGAAGCAGGCTCTTGTAATATGCGTACTTCTAAAGATTTATCAAAATTTGCTGTGCCGAATCTGAGTAACATGGTGAATTCGGTTAGTTCCCAATAGGCCGCAGTAGTAATAAGTGGACTGTTCGGGATATAGAAAAATTTTCACGAATGGAATCAAAATTTCTAGGCGAATTCAGTGAGTTCCCAATGGGACATGCTTGTATGAGTGTGATTTTCAATATGTAACAACATTTTAAGGAACGGACTCTAAGTATCATGGTGAATTCAGTAGGTTCCCAATAGGATTCGCATGTAATAAGCTTGTTATTCAAGATAGAGCAACGTTTTAAGGAACGGAAACACTGTTTCTCTGTGAATTCAGTTAGTTCCCAGTAGCATGCTCTTGTAATATGCGTACTTCTAAAGATTTATCAAAATTTGGTGTGCCGAATCTGAGTAACATGGTGAATTCGGTTAGTTCCCAATAGGCCGCAGTAGTAATAAGTGGAATGTTCGGGATATAGAAAAATTTTCACGAATGGAATCAAAATTTCTCGGCGAATTCAGTGAGTTCCCAATGGGACATGCTTGTGCGAGTGTGCTTTTCAATATGTAACAACATTTTAAGGAATGGACTCTAAGTATCATGGTGAATTCAGTAGGTTCCCAATAGGATTCGCATGTAATAAGCTTGTTATTCAAGATAGAGCAACGTTTTAAGGAACGGAAACACTGTTTCTCTGTGAATTCAGTTAGTTCCCAGTAGCAGGCTCTTGTCATATGCGTACTTCTAAAGATTTATCAAAATTTGGTGTGCCGAATCTGAGTAACATGGTGAATTCGGTTAGTTCCAAATATGCCGCAGTAGTAATAAGTGGACTGTTCGGGATATAGAAAAATTTTCACGAATAGAATCAAAATTTCTAGGCGAATTCAGTGAGTTCCCAATGGGACATGCTTGTATGAGTGTGCTTTTCAATATGTAACAACATTTTAAGGAACGGACTCTAAGTATCATGGTCAATTCAGTAGGTTCCCAATAGGATTCGCATGTAATAAGCTTGTTATTCAAGATAGAGCAACGTTTTAAGGAACGGAAACACTGTTTCTCTGTGAATTCAGTTACTTCCCAGTAGCAGGCTCTTGTAATATGCGTACTTCTAAAGATTTATCAAAATTTGGTGTGCCGAATCTGAGTAACATGGTGAATTCGGTTAGTTCCCAATAGGCCGCAGTAGTAATAAGTGGACTGTTCGGGATATAGAAAAATTTTCACGAATGGAATCAAAATTTCTAGGCGAATTCAGTGAGTTCCCAATGGGACATGCTTGTATGAGTGTGCTTTTCAATATGTAACAACATTTTAAGGAACGGACTCTAAGTATCATGGTGAATTCAGTAGGTTCCCAATAGGATTCGCATGTAATAAGCTTGTTATTCAAGATAGAGCAACGTTTTAAGGAACGGAAACACTGTTTCTCTGTGAATTCAGTTACTTCCCAGTAGCAGGCTCTTGTAATATGCGTACTTCTAAAGATTTATCAAAATTTGGTGTGCCGAATCTGAGTAACATGGTGAATTCGGTTAGTTCCCAATAGGCCGCAGTAGTAATAAGTGGACTGTTCGGGATATAGAAAAATTTTCACGAATGGAATCAAAATTTCTAGGCGAATTCAGTGAGTTCCCAAAGGGACATGCTTGTGTGAGTGTGCTTTTCAATATGTAACAACATTTTAAGGAACGGTCTCTAAGTATCATGGTGAATTCAGTAGGTTCCCAATAGGATTCGCATGTAATAAGCTTGTTATTCAAGATAGAGCAACGTTTTAAGGAACGGAAACACTGTTTCTCTGTGAATTCAATTAGTTCCCAGTAGCAGGCTCTTGTAATATGCTTACTTCTAAAGATTTATCAAAATTTGGTGTGCCGAATCTGAGTAACATGGTGAATTCGGTTAGTTCCCAATAGGCCGCAGTAGTAATAAGTGGACTCTTCAGGATATAGAAAATTTTCACGAATGGACTCAAAATTTCTCGGCGAATTCAGTGAGTTCCCAATGGGACATGCTTGTATGAGTGTGCTTTTCAATATGTAACAACATTTTAAGGAACAGATTCTAAGTATTATGGTGAATTCATTTGGATCCCAATAGGATACGCATGTAATAAGCTTGTTATTCAAGATAGAGCATAGTTTTAAGGAACGGAAACACTGTTTCTCTGTGAACTCAGTTAGTTCCCAGTAGCAGGCTCTTGTAATATGCGTACTTCTAAAGTTTTATCAAAATTTGGTGTGCCGAATCTGAGTAACATGGTGAATTCGGTTAGTTCCCAATAGGCTGCAATAGTAATAAGTGGAATGTTCGGGATATAGAAAAATTTTCACGAATAGAATCAAAATTTCTTGGCGAATTCAGTGAGTTCCAAAAGGGACATGCTTGTGTGAGTGTGCTTTTCAATATGTAACAACATTTTAAGGAACGGACTATAAGTATCATGGTGAATTCAGTAGGTTCCCAATAGGATTCGCATGTAATTACCTTGTTATTCAAGATAGAGCAACGTTTGAAGGAACGGAAACACTGTTTCTCTGTGAATTCAGTTAGTTCCCAGTAGCAGGCTCTTGTAATATGCGTACTTCTAAAGATTTATCAAAATTTGGTGTGCCGAATCTGAGTAACATGGTGAATTCGGTTAGTTCCCACTAGGCCGCAGTAGTAATAAGTGGACTGTGCGGGATATAGAAAAATTTTCACGAATGGACTCAAAATTTCTAGGCGAATTCAGTGAGTTCCCAATGGGACATGCTTGTATGAGTGTGCTTTTCAATATATAACAACATTTTAAGGAACGGACTCTAAGTATCTTGGTGAATTCAGTAGGTTCCCAATAGGATTCGCATGTAATAAGCTTGTTATTCAAGATAGAGCAACGTTTTAAGGAACAGAAACACTGTTTCTCTGTGAATTCAGTTAGTTTCCAGTAGCAGGCTCTTGTAATATGCGTACTTCTAAAGATTTATCAAAATTTGGTGTGCCGAATCTGAGTAACATGGTGAATTCGGTTAGTTCCCAATAGGCCGCAGTAGTAATAAGTGGACTGTTCGGGATATAGAAAAATTTTCACGAATGGAATCAAAATTTCTAGACGAATTCAGTGATTTCCCAATGGGACATGCTTGTGTGAGTGTGCTTTTCAATATGTAACAACATTTTAAGGAACGGACTCTAAGTATCATGGTGAATTCAGGAGGTTCCCAATAGGATTCGCATGTAATAAGCTTGTTATTCAAGATAGAGCAACGTTTTAAGGAACGGAAACACTGTTTCTCTATGAATTCAGTTAGTTCCCAGTAGCAGGCTCTTGTAATATGCGTACTTCTAAAGATTTATCAAAATTTGGTGTGCCGAATCTGAGTAACATGGTGAATTCGGTTAGTTCCCAATAGGCCGCAGTAGTAATAAGTGGACTGTTCGGGATATAGAAAAATTTTCACGAATGGAATCAAAATTTCTAGGCGAATTCAGTGAGTTCCCAATGGGACATGCTTGTATGAGTGTGCTTTTCAATATGTAACAACATTTTAAGGAACGGATTCTAAGTATCATGGTGTATTCAGTAGGTTCCCAATAGGATTCGCATGTAATAAGCTTGTTATTCAAGATAGAGCAACGTTTTAAGGAACGGAAACACTGTTTCTCTGTGAATTCAGTTAGTTCCCAGTAGCAGGCTCTTGTAATATGCGTACTTCTAAAGATTTATCAAAATTTGGTGTGCCGATTCTGAGTAACATGGTGAATTCAGTTAGTTCCCAATAGGCCGCAGTAGTAATAAGTGGAATGTTCGGGATATAGAAAAATTTTCGCGAATGGAATCAAAAATTCTAGGCGAATTCAGTGAGTTCCCAATGGGACATGCTTGTGTGAGTGTGCTTTCCAATATGTAACAACATTTTAAGGAACGGACTCTAAGTATCATGGTGAATTCAGTAGGTTCCCAATAGGATTCGCATGTAATAAGCTTGTTATTCAAGATAGAGCAACGTTTTAAGGAACGGAAACACTGTTTCTCTGTGAATTCAATTAGTTCCCAGTAGCAGGCTCTTCTAATATGCGTACTTCTAAAGATTTATCAAAATTTGGTGTGCCGAATCTGAGTAACATGGTGAATTCGGTTAGTTCCCAATAGGCCGCAGTAGTAATAAGTGGACTGTTCAGGATATAGAAAAATTTTCACGAATGGAATCAAAATTTCTAGGCGAATTCAGTGAGTTCCCAATGGGACATGCTTGTATGAGTGTGCTTTTCAATATGTAACAACATTTTAAGGAACGGACTCTAAGTATCATGGTGAATTCAGTAGGTTCCCAATAGGATTCGCATGTAATAAGCTTGTTATTCAAGATAGAGCAACGTTTTAAGGAACGGAAACACTGTTTCTCTGTGAATTCAGTTAGTTCCCAGTAGCAGGCTCTTGTAATATGCGTACTTCTAAAGATTTATCAAAATTTGGTGTGCCGATTCTGAGTAACATGGTGAATTCAGTTAGTTCCCAATAGGCCGCAGTAGTAATAAGTGGAATGTTCGGGATATAGAAAAATTTTCACGAATGGAATCAAAATTTCTAGGCGAATTCAGTGAGTTCCCAAAGGGACATGCTTGTGTGAGTGTGCTTTTCAATATGTAACAACATTTTAAGGAACGGACTCTAAGTATCATGGTGAATTCAGTAGTTTCCCAATAGGATTCGCATGTAATAAGCTTGTTATTCAAGATAGAGCAACGTTTTAAGGAACGGAAACACTGTTTCTCTGTGAATTCAGTTAGGTCCCAGTAGCAGGCTCTTGTAATATGCGTACTTCTAAAGATTTATCAAAATTTGGTGTGCCGATTCTGAGTAACATGGTGAATTCAGTTAGTTCCCAATAGGCCGCAGTAGTAATAAGTGGAATGTTCGGGATATAGAAAAATTTTCACGAATGGAATCAAAATTTCTAGGCGAATTCAGTGAGTTCCCAATGGGACATGCTTGTGTGAGTGTGCTTTTCAATGTGTAACAACATTTTAAGGAACGGACTCTAAGTATCATGGTGAATTCAGTAGGTTCCCAATAGGATTCGCATGTAATAAGCTTGTTATTCAAGATAGAGCAACGTTTTAAGGAACGGAAACACTGTTTCTCTATGAATTCAGTTAGTTCCCAGTAGCATGCTCTTGTAATATGCGTACTTCTAAAGATTTATCAAAATTTGGTGTGCCGAATCTGAGTAACATGGTGAATTCGGTTAGTTCCCAATAGGCCGCAGTAGTAATAAGTGGACTGTTCGGGATATAGAAAAATTTTCACGAATGGAATCAAAATTTCTAGGCGAATTCAGTGAGTTCCCAATGGGACATGCTTGTATGAGTGTGCTTTTCAATATGTAACAACATTTTAAGGAACGGACTCTAAGTATCATGGTGAATTCAGTAGGTTCCCAATAGGATTCGCATGTAATAAGCTTATTATTCAAGATAGAGCAACGTTTTAAGGAACGGAAACACTGTTTCTCTGTGAATTCAGTTAGTTCCCAGTAGCAGGCTCTTGTAATATGCGTACTTCTAAAGATTTATCAAAATTTGGTGTGCCGATTCTGAGTAACATGGTGAATTCAGTTAGTTCCCAATTGGCCGCAGTAGTAATAAGTGGACTGTTCGGGATATAGATAAATTTTCACGAATGGAATCAAATTTCTAGGCGAATTCAGTGAGTTCCCATTGGGACATGCTTGTATGAGTGTGCTTTTCAATATGTAACAACATTTTAAGGAACGGACTCTAAGTATCATGGTGAATTCAGTAGGTTCCCAATAGGATTCGCATGTAATAAGCTTGTTATTCAAGATAGAGCAACGTTTTAAGGAACGGAAACACTGTTTCTCTGTGAATTCAGTTAGTTCCATGTAGCAGGCTCTTGTAATATGCGTACTTCTTAAGATTTATCAAAATTTGGTGTGCCGAACTGAGTAACATGGTGAATTCGGTTAGTTCCCAATAGGGCGCAGTAGTAATAAGTGGACTGTTCGGGATATAGAAAAATTTTCACGAATGGAATCAAAATTTCTAGGCGAATTCAGTGAGTTCCCAATGGGACATGCTTGTATGAGTGTGCTTTTCAATATGTAAGAACATTTTAAGGAACGGACTCTAAGTATCATGGTGAATTCAGTAGGTTCCCAATAGGATTCGCATGTAATAAGCTTGTTATTCAAGATAGAGCAACGTTTTAAGGAACGGAAACACTGTTTCTCTGTGAATTCAGTTAGTTCCCAGTAGCAGGCTCTTGTAATATGCGTACTTCTAAAGATTTATCAAAATTTGGTGTGCCGAATCTGAGTAACATGGTGAATTCGGTTAGTTCCCAATAGGCCGCAATAGTAATAAGTGGACTGTTCGGGATATAGAAAAATTTTCACGAATGGAATCAAAATTTCTAGGCGAATTCAGTGAGTTCCCAAAAGGACATGCTTGTGTGAGTGTGCTTTTCAATATGTAACAACATTTTAAGGAACGGACTCTAAGTATCATGGTGAATTCAGTAGTTTCCCAATAGGATTCGCATGTAATAAGCTTGTTATTCAAGATAGAGCAACGTTTTAAGGAACGGAAACACTGTTTCTCTGTGAATTCAGTTAGTTCCCAGTAGCAGGCTCTTGTAATATGCGTACTTCTTAAGATTTATCAAAATATGGTGTGCCGAATCTGAGTAACATGGTGAATTCGGTTAGTTCCCAATAGGCCGCAGTAGTAATAAGTGGACTGTTCGGGATATAGAAAAATTTTCACGAATGGAATCAAAATTTCTAGGCGAATTCAGTGAGTTCCCAATGGGACATGCTTGTATGAGTGTGCTTTTCAATATGTAACAACATTTTAAGGAACGGACTCTAAGTATCATGGTGAATTCAGTAGGTTCCCAATAGGATTCGCATGTAATAAGCTTGTTATTCAAGATAGAGCAACGTTTTAAGGAACGGAAACACTGTTTCTCTGTGAATTCAGTTAGTTCCCAGTAGCAGGCTCTTGTAATATGCGTACTTCTAAAGATTTATCAAAATTTGGTGTGCCGAATCTGAGTAACATGGTGAATTCGGTTAGTTCCCAATAGGCCGCAGTAGTAATAAGTGGACTGTTCGGGATATAGAAAAATTTTCACGAATGGAATCAAAATTTCTAGGCGAATTCAGTGAGTTCCCAAAGGGACATGCTTGTGTGAGTGTGCTTTTCAATATGTAACAACATTTTAAGGAACGGACTCTAAGTATCATGGTGAATTCAGTAGGTTCCCAATAGGATTCGCATGTAATAAGCTTGTTATTCAAGATAGAGCAACGTTTTAAGGAACGGAAACACTGTTTCTCTGTGAATTCAGTTAGTTCCCAGTAGCAGGCTCTTGTAATATGCGTACTTCTAAAGATTTATCAAAATTTGGTGTGCCGAATCTGAGTAACATGGTGAATTCGGTTAGTTCCCAATAGGCCGCAGTAGTAATAAGTGGACTCTTCAGGATATAGAAAATTTTCACGAATGGACTCAAAATTTCTCGGCGAATTCAGTGAGTTCCCAATGGGACATGCTTGTATGAGTGTGCTTTTCAATATGTAACAACATTTTAAGGAACAGATTCTAAGTATTATGGTGAATTCATTAGGATCCCAATAGGATACGCATGTAATAAGCTTGTTATTCAAGATAGAGCAACGTTTTAAGGAACGGAAACACTGTTTCTCTTTGAACTCAGTTAGTTCCCAGTAGCAGGCTCTTGTAATATGCGTACTTCTAAAGATTTATCAAAATTTGGTGTGCCGAATCTGAGTAACATGGTGAATTCGGTTAGTTCCCAATAGGCCGCAGTAGTAATAAGTGGAATGTTCGGGATATAGAAAAATTTTCACGAATGGAATCAAAATTTCTCGGCGAATTCAGTGAGTTCCCAATGGGACATGCTTGTGCGAGTGTGCTTTTCAATATGTAACAACATTTTAAGGAACGGACTCTAAGTATCATGGTGAATTCAGTAGGTTCCCAATAGGATTCGCATGTAATAAGCTTGTTATTCAAGATAGAGCAACGTTTTAAGGAACGGAAACACTGTTTCTCTGTGAATTCAGTTAGTTCCCAGTAGCAGGCTCTTGTAATATGCGTACTTCTTAAGATTTATCAAAATATGGTGTGCCGAATCTGAGTAACATGGTGAATTCGGTTAGTTCCCAATAGGCCGCAGTAGTAATAAGTGGACTGTTCGGGATATAGAAAAATTTTCACGAATGGAATCAAAATTTCTAGGCGAATTCAGTGAGTTCCCAATGGGACATGCTTGTATGAGTGTGCTTTTCAATATGTAACAACATTTTAAGGAACGGACTCTAAGTATCATGGTGAATTCAGTAGGTTCCCAATAGGATTCGCATGTAATAAGCTTGTTATTCAAGATAGAGCAACGTTTTAAGGAACGGAAACACTGTTTCTCTGTGAATTCAGTTAGTTCCCAGTAGCAGGCTCTTGTAATATGCGTACTTCTAAAGATTTATCAAAATTTGGTGTGCCGAATCTGAGTAACATGGTGAATTCGGTTAGTTCCCAATAGGCCGCAGTAGTAATAAGTGGACTGTTCGGGATATAGAAAAATTTTCACGAATGGAATCAAAATTTCTAGGCGAATTCAGTGAGTTCCCAAAGGGACATGCTTGTGTGAGTGTGCTTTTCAATATGTAACAACATTTTAAGGAACGGACTCTAAGTATCATGGTGAATTCAGTAGGTTCCCAATAGGATTCGCATGTAATAAGCTTGTTATTCAAGATAGAGCAACGTTTTAAGGAACGGAAACACTGTTTCTCTGTGAATTCAGTTAGTTCCCAGTAGCAGGCTCTTGTAATATGCGTACTTCTAAAGATTTATCAAAATTTGGTGTGCCGAATCTGAGTAACATGGTGAATTCGGTTAGTTCCCAATAGGCCGCAGTAGTAATAAGTGGACTCTTCAGGATATAGAAAATTTTCACGAATGGACTCAAAATTTCTCGGCGAATTCAGTGAGTTCCCAATGGGACATGCTTGTATGAGTGTGCTTTTCAATATGTAACAACATTTTAAGGAACAGATTCTAAGTATTATGGTGAATTCATTAGGATCCCAATAGGATACGCATGTAATAAGCTTGTTATTCAAGATAGAGCAACGTTTTAAGGAACGGAAACACTGTTTCTCTTTGAACTCAGTTAGTTCCCAGTAGCAGGCTCTTGTAATATGCGTACTTCTAAAGATTTATCAAAATTTGGTGTGCCGAATCTGAGTAACATGGTGAATTCGGTTAGTTCCCAATAGGCCGCAGTAGTAATAAGTGGAATGTTCGGGATATAGAAAAATTTTCACGAATGGAATCAAAATTTCTCGGCGAATTCAGTGAGTTCCCAATGGGACATGCTTGTGCGAGTGTGCTTTTCAATATGTAACAACATTTTAAGGAACGGACTCTAAGTATCATGGTGAATTCAGTAGGTTCCCAATAGGATTCGCATGTAATAAGCTTGTTATTCAAGATAGAGCAACGTTTTAAGGAACGGAAACACTGTTTCTCTGTGAATTCAGTTAGTTCCCAGTAGCAGGCTCTTGTAATATGCGTACTTCTAAAGATTTATCAAAATTTGGTGTGCCGATTCTGAGTAACATGGTGAATTCAGTTAGTTCCCAATAGGCCGCAGTAGTAATAAGTGGAATGTTCGGGATATAGAAAAATTTTCGCGAATGGAATCAAAATTTCTAGGCGAATTCAGTGAGTTCCCAAAGGGACATGCTTGTGTGAGTGTGCTTTTCAATACGTAACAACATTTTAAGGAACGGACTCTAAGTATCATGGTGAATTCAGTAGTTTCCCAATAGGATTCGCATGTAGTAAGCTTGTTATTCAAGATAGAGCAACGTTTTAAGGAACGGAAACACTGTTTCTCTATGAATTCAGTTAGTTCCCAGTAGCAGGCTCTTGTAATATGCGTACTTCTAAAGATTTATCAAAATTTGGTGTGCCGAATCTGAGTAACATGGTGAATTCGGTTAGTTCCCAATAGGCCGCAGTAGTAATAAGTGGACTGTTCGGGATATAGAAAAATTTTTACGAATGGAATCAAAATTTCTAGGCGAATTCAGTGAGTTCCCAAAGGGACATGCTTGTGTGAGTGTGCTTTTCAATATGTAACAACATTTTAAGGAACGGACTCTAAGTATCATGGTGAATTCAGTAGGTTCCCAATAGGATTCGCATGTAATAAGCTTGTTATTCAAGATAGAGCAACGTTTTAAGGAACGGAAACACTGTTTCTCTGTGAATTCAGTTAGTTCCCAGTAGCAGGCTCTTGTAATATGCGTACTTCTAAAGATTTATCAAAATTTGGTGTGCCGAATCTGAGTAACATGGTGAATTCGGTTAGTTCCCAATAGGCCACAGTAGTAATAAGTGGACTGTTCGGGATATAGAAAAATTTTTACGAATGGAATGAAAATTTCTAGGCGAATTCAGTGAGTTCCCAAAGGGACATGCTTGTGTGAGTGTGCTTTTCAATATGTAACAACATTTTAAGGAACGGACTCTAAGTATCATGGTGAATTCAGTAGGTTCCCAATAGGATTCGCATGTAATAAGCTTGTTATTCAAGATAGAGCAACGTTTTAAGGAACGGAAACACTGTTTCTCTGTGAATTCAGTTAGTTCCCAGTAGCAGGCTCTTGTAATATGCGTACTTCTTAAGATTTATCAAAATATGGTGTGCCGAATCTGAGTAACATGGTGAATTCGGTTAGTTCCCAATAGGCCGCAGTAGTAATAAGTGGAATGTTCGGGATATAGAAAAATTTTCACGAATGGAATCAAAATTTCTAGGCGAATTCAGTGAGTTCCCAATGGGACATGCTTGTATGAGTGTGCTTTTCAATATGTAACAACATTTTAAGGAACGGATTCTAAGTATCATGGTGTATTCAGTAGGTTCCCAATAGGATTCGCATGTAATAAGCTTGTTATTCAAGATAGAGCAACGTTTTAAGGAACGGAAACACTGTTTCTCTGTGAATTCAGTTAGTTCCCAGTAGCAGGCTCTTGTAATATGCGTACTTCTAAAGATTTATCAAAATTTGGTGTGCCGATTCTGAGTAACATGGTGAATTCAGTTAGTTCCCAATAGGCCGCAGTAGTAATAAGTGGAATGTTCGGGATATAGAAAAATTTTCGCGAATGGAATCAAAATTTCTAGACGAATTCAGTGAGTTCCCAATAGGACATGCTTGTGTGAGTGTGCTTTCCAATATGTAACAACATTTTAAGGAACGGACTCTAAGTATCATGGTGAATTCAGTAGGTTCCCAATAGGATTCGCATGTAATAAGCTTGTTATTCAAGATAGAGCAACGTTTTAAGGAACGGAAACACTGTTTCTCTGTGAATTCAATTAGTTCCCAGTAGCAGGCTCTTCTAATATGCGTACTTCTAAAGATTTATCAAAATTTGGTGTGCCGAATCTGAGTAACATGGTGAATTCGGTTAGTTCCCAATAGGCCGCAGTAGTAATAAGTGGACTGTTCGGGATATAGAAAAATTTTCACGAATGGAATCAAAATTTCTAGGCGAATTCAGTGAGTTTCCAATGGGACATGCTTGTATGAGTGTGCTTTTCAATATGTAACAACATTTTAAGGAACGGACTCTAAGTATCATGGTGAATTCAGTAGGTTCCCAATAGGATTCGCATGTAATAAGCTTGTTATTCAAGATAGAGCAACGTTTTAAGGAACGGAAACACTGTTTCTCTGTGAATTCAGTTAGTTCCCAGTAGCAGGCTCTTGTAATATGCGTACTTCTAAAGATTTATCAAAATTTGTTGTGCCGAATCTGAGTAACATGGTGAATTCGGTTAGTTCCCAATAGGCCGCAGTAGTAATAAGTGGACTGTTCGGGATATAGAAAAATTTTCACGAATGGAATCAAAATTTCTAGGCGAATTCAGTGAGTTCCCAAAGGGACATGCTTGTGTGAGTGTGCTTTTCAATATGTAACAACATTTTAAGGAACGGACTCTAAGTATCATGGTGAATTCAGTAGGTTCCCAATAGGATTCGCATGTAATAAGCTTGTTATTCAAGATAGAGCAACGTTTTAAGGAACGGAAACACTGTTTCTCTGTGAATTCAGTTAGTTCCCAGTAGCAGGCTCTTGTAATATGCGTACTTCTAAAGATTTATCAAAATTTGGTGTGCCGAATCTGAGTAACATGGTGAATTCGGTTAGTTCCCAATAGGCCGCAGTAGTAATAAGTGGACTCTTCAGGATATAGAAAATTTTCACGAATGGACTCAAAATTTCTCGGCGAATTCAGTGAGTTCCCAATGGGACATGCTTGTATGAGTGTGCTTTTCAATATGTAACAACATTTTAAGGAACAGATTCTAAGTATTATGGTGAATTCATTAGGATCCCAATAGGATACGCATGTAATAAGCTTGTTATTCAAGATAGAGCAACGTTTTAAGGAACGGAAACACTGTTTCTCTTTGAACTCAGTTAGTTCCCAGTAGCAGGCTCTTGTAATATGCGTACTTCTAAAGATTTATCAAAATTTGGTGTGCCGAATCTGAGTAACATGGTGAATTCGGTTAGTTCCCAATAGGCCGCAGTAGTAATAAGTGGAATGTTCGGGATATAGAAAAATTTTCACGAATGGAATCAAAATTTCTCGGCGAATTCAGTGAGTTCCCAATGGGACATGCTTGTGCGAGTGTGCTTTTCAATATGTAACAACATTTTAAGGAACGGACTCTAAGTATCATGGTGAATTCAGTAGGTTCCCAATAGGATTCGCATGTAATAAGCTTGTTATTCAAGATAGAGCAACGTTTTAAGGAACGGAAACACTGTTTCTCTGTGAATTCAGTTAGTTCCCAGTAGCAGGCTCTTGTAATATGCGTACTTCTAAAGATTTATCAAAATTTGGTGTGCCGATTCTGAGTAACATGGTGAATTCAGTTAGTTCCCAATAGGCCGCAGTAGTAATAAGTGGAATGTTCGGGATATAGAAAAATTTTCGCGAATGGAATCAAAATTTCTAGGCGAATTCAGTGAGTTCCCAAAGGGACATGCTTGTGTGAGTGTGCTTTTCAATATGTAACAACATTTTAAGGAACGGACTCTAAGTATCATGGTGAATTCAGTAGGTTCCCAATAGGATTCGCATGTAGTAAGCTTGTTATTCAAGATAGAGCAACGTTTTAAGGAACGGAAACACTGTTTCTCTATGAATTCAGTTAGTTCCCAGTAGCAGGCTCTTGTAATATGCGTACTTCTAAAGATTTATCAAAATTTGGTGTGCCGAATCTGAGTAACATGGTGAATTCGGTTAGTTCCCAATAGGCCGCAGTAGTAATAAGTGGACTGTTCGGGATATAGAAAAATTTTCACGAATGGAATCAAAATTTCTAGGCGAATTCAGTGAGTTCCCAATGGGACATGCTTGTATGAGTGTGCTTTTCAATATGTAAGAACATTTTAAGGAACGGACTCTAAGTATCATGGTGAATTCAGTAGGTTCCCAATAGGATTCGCATGTAATAAGCTTGTTATTCAAGATAGAGCAACGTTTTAAGGAACGGAAACACTGTTTCTCTGTGAATTCAGTTAGTTCCCAGTAGCAGGCTCTTGTAATATGCGTACTTCTAAAGATTTATCAAAATTTGGTGTGCCGAATCTGAGTAACATGGTGAATTCGGTTAGTTCCCAATAGGCCGCAATAGTAATAAGTGGACTGTTCGGGATATAGAAAAATTTTCACGAATGGAATCAAAATTTCTAGGCGAATTCAGTGAGTTCCCAAAGGGACATGCTTGTGTGAGTGTGCTTTTCAATATGTAACAACATTTTAAGGAACGGTCTCTAAGTATCATGGTGAATTCAGTAGTTTCCCAATAGGATTCGCATGTAATAAGCTTGTTATTCAAGATAGAGCAACGTTTTAAGGAACGGAAACACTGTTTCTCTGTGAATTCAGTTAGTTCCCAGTAGCAGGCTCTTGTAATATGCGTACTTCTTAAGATTTATCAAAATATGGTGTGCCGAATCTGAGTAACATGGTGAATTCGGTTAGTTCCCAATAGGCCGCAGTAGTAATAAGTGGACTGTTCGGGATATAGAAAAATTTTCACGAATGGAATCAAAATTTCTAGGCGAATTCAGTGAGTTCCCAATGGGACATGCTTGTATGAGTGTGCTTTTCAATATGTAACAACATTTTAAGGAACGGACTCTAAGTATCATGGTGAATTCAGTAGGTTCCCAATAGGATTCGCATGTAATAAGCTTGTTATTCAAGATAGAGCAACGTTTTAAGGAACGGAAACACTGTTTCTCTGTGAATTCAGTTAGTTCCCAGTAGCAGGCTCTTGTAATATGCGTACTTCTAAAGATTTATCAAAATTTGTTGTGCCGAATCTGAGTAACATGGTGAATTCGGTTAGTTCCCAATAGGCCGCAGTAGTAATAAGTGGACTGTTCGGGATATAGAAAAATTTTCACGAATGGAATCAAAATTTCTAGGCGAATTCAGTGAGTTCCCAAAGGGACATGCTTGTGTGAGTGTGCTTTTCAATATGTAACAACATTTTAAGGAACGGACTCTATGTATCATGGTGAATTCAGTAGGTTCCCAATAGGATTCGCATGTAATAAGCTTGTTATTCAAGATAGAGCAACGTTTTAAGGAACGGAAACACTGTTTCTCTGTGAATTCAGTTAGTTCCCAGTAGCAGGCTCTTGTAATATGCGTACTTCTAAAGATTTATCAAAATTTGGTGTGCCGAATCTGAGTAACATGGTGAATTCGGTTAGTTCCCAATAGGCCGCAGTAGTAATAAGTGGACTCTTCAGGATATAGAAAATTTTCACGAATGGACTCAAAATTTCTCGGCGAATTCAGTGAGTTCCCAATGGGACATGCTTGTATGAGTGTGCTTTTCAATATGTAACAACATTTTAAGGAACAGATTCTAAGTATTATGGTGAATTCATTAGGATCCCAATAGGATACGCATGTAATAAGCTTGTTATTCAAGATAGAGCAACGTTTTAAGGAACGGAAACACTGTTTCTCTTTGAACTCAGTTAGTTCCCAGTAGCAGGCTCTTGTAATATGCGTACTTCTAAAGATTTATCAAAATTTGGTGTGCCGAATCTGAGTAACATGGTGAATTCGCTTAGTTCCCAATAGGCTGCAATAGTAATAAGTGGAATGTTCGGGATATAGAAAAATTTTCACGAATGGAATCAAAATTTCTAGGCGAATTCAGTGAGTTCCAAAAGGGACATGCTTGTGTGAGTGTGCTTTTCAATATGTAACAACATTTTAAGGAACGGACTCTAAGTATCATGGTGAATTCAGTAGGTTCCCAATAGGATTCGCCTGTAATAAGCTTGTTATTCAAGATAGAGCAACGTTTTAAGGAACGGAAACACTGTTTCTCTGTGAATTCAGTTAGTTCCCAGTAGCAGGCTCTTGTAATATGCGTACTTCTAAAGATTTATCAAAATTTGGTGTGCCGATTCTGAGTAACATGGTGAATTCAGTTAGTTCCCAATAGGCCGCAGTAGTAATAAGTGGAATGTTCGGGATATAGAAAAATTTTCGCGAATGGAATCAAAATTTCTAGGCGAATTCAGTGAGTTCCCAAAGGGACATGCTTGTGTGAGTGTGCTTTTCAATATGTAACAACATTTTAAGGAACGGACTCTAAGTATCATGGTGAATTCAGTAGTTTCCCAATAGGATTCGCATGTAATAAGCTTGTTATTCAAGATAGAGCAACGTTTTAAGGAACGGAAACACTGTTTCTCTATGAATTCAGTTAGTTCCCAGTAGCAGGCTCTTGTAATATGCGTACTTCTAAAGATTTATCAAAATATGGTGTGCCGAATCTGAGTAACATGGTGAATTCGGTTAGTTCCCAATAGGCCGCAGTAGTAATAAGTGGACTGTTCGGGATATAGAAAAATTTTCACGAATGGAATCAAAATTTCTAGGCGAATTCAGTGAGTTCCCAATGGGACATGCTTGTATGAGTGTGCTTTTCAATATGTAAGAACATTTTAAGGAACGGACTCTAAGTATCATGGTGAATTCAGTAGGTTCCCAATAGGATTCGCATGTAATAAGCTTGTTATTCAAGATAGAGCAACGTTTTAAGGAACGGAAACACTGTTTCTCTGTGAATTCAGTTACTTCCCAGTAGCAGGCTCTTGTAATATGCGTACTTCTAAAGATTTATCAAAATTTGGTGTGCCGAATCTGAGTAACATTGTGAATTCGGTTAGTTCCCAATAGGCCGCAGTAGTAATAAGTGGACTGTTCGGGATATAGAAAAATTTTTACGAATGGAATCAAAATTTCTAGGCGAATTCAGTGAGTTCCCAAAGGGACATGCTTGCGTGAGTGTGCTTTTCAATATGTAACAACATTTTAAGGAACGGACTCTAAGTATCATGGTGAATTCAGTAGGTTCCCAATAGGATTCGCATGTAATAAGCTTGTTATTCAAGATAGAGCAACGTTTTAAGGAACGGAAACACTTTTTCTCTGTGAATTCAGTTAGTTCCCAGTAGCAGGCTCTTGTAATATGCGTACTTCTAAAATTTATCAAAATTTGGTGTGCCGAACTGAGTAACATGTTGAATTCGGTTAGTTCCCAGTAGGGCGCAGTAGTAATAAGTGGACTGTTCGGGATATAGAAAAATTTTCACGAATGGAATCAAAATTTCTAGGCGAATTCAGTGAGTTCCCAATGGGACATGCTTGTATGAGTGTGCTTTTCAATATGTAAGAACATTTTAAGGAACGGACTCTAAGTATCATGGTGAATTCAGTAGGTTCCCAATAGGATTCGCATGTAATAAGCTTGTTATTCAAGATAGAGCAACGTTTTAAGGAACGGAAACACTGTTTCTCTGTGAATTCAGTTAGTTCCCAGTAGCAGGCTCTTGTAATATGCGTACTTCTAAAGATTTATCAAAATTTGGTGTGCCGAATCTGAGTAACATGGTGAATTCGTTTAGTTCCCAATAGGCCGCAGTAGTAATAAGTGGAATGTTCGGGATATAGAAAAATTTTCACGAATGGAATCAAAATTTCTAGGCGAATTCAGTGAGTTCCCAATGGGACATGCTTGTGTGAGTGTGCTTTTCAATATGTAACAACATTTTAAGGAACGGACTCTAAGTATCATGGTGAATTCAGTTGGTTCCCAGTAGGATTCGCATGTAATAAGCTTGTTATTCAAGATAGAGCAAAGTTTTAAGGAACGGAAACACTGTTTCTCTGTGAATTCAGTTAGTTCCCAGTAGCAGGCTCTTGTAATATGCGTACATCTAAAGATTTATCAAAATTTGGTGTGCCGATTCTGAGTAACATGGTGAATTCGGTTAGTTCCCAATAGGCCGCAGTAGTAATAAGTGGAATGTTCGGGATATAGAAAAATTTTCACGAATGGAATCAAAATTTCTAGGCGAATTCAGTGAGTTCCCAATGGGACATGCTTGTGTGAGTGTGCTTTTCAATATGTAACAACATTTTAAGGAACGGACTCTAAGTATCATGGTGAATTCAGTTGGTTCCCAATAGGATTCGCATGTAATAAGCTTGTTATTCAAGATAGAGCAAAGTTTTAAGGAACGGAAACACTGTTTCTCTGTGAATTCAGTGAGTTCCCAGTAGCAGGCTCTTGTAATATGCGTACTTCTAAAGATTTATCAAAATTTGGTGTGCCAATTCTGAGTAAAATGTTGAATTCAGTTAGTTCCCAATAGGCCGCAGTAGTAATAAGTGGAATGTTCGGGATATAGAAAAATTTTCACGAATGGAATCAAAATTTCTAGGCGAATTCAGTGAGTTCCCAATGGGACATGCTTGTGCGAGTGTGCTTTTCAATATGTAACAACATTTTAAGGAACGGACTCTAAGTATCATGGTGAATTCAGTAGGTTCCCAATAGGATTCGCATGTAATAAGCTTGTTATTCAAGATAGAGCAACGTTTTAAGGAACGGAAACACTGTTTCTCTCTGAATTCAGTTAGTTCCCAGTAGCAGGCTCTTGTAATATGCGTACTTCTAAAGATTTATCAAAATTTGGTGTGCCGAATCTGAGTAACATGGTGAATTCGGTTAGTTCCCAATAGGCCGCAGTAGTAATAAGTGGACTGTTCGGGATATAGAAAAATTTTCACGAATGGAATCAAAATTTCTAGGCGAATTCAGTGAGTTCCCAATGGGACATGCTTGTATGAGTGTGCTTTTCAATATGTAACAACATTTTAAGGAACGGACTCTAAGTATCATGGTGAATTCAGTAGGTTCCCAATAGGATTCGCATGTAATAAGCTTGTTATTCAAGATAGAGCAACGTTTTAAGGAACGGAAACACTGTTTCTCTCTGAATTCAGTTAGTTCCCAGTAGCAGGCTCTTGTAATATGCGTACTTCTAAAGATTTATCAAAATTTGGTGTGCCGATTCTGAGTAACATGGTGAATTCAGTTAGTTCCCAATAGGCCGCAGTAGTAATAAGTGGAATGTTCGGGATATAGAAAAATTTTCGCGAATGGAATCAAAATTTCTAGGCGAATTCAGTGAGTTCCCAAAGGGACATGCTTGTGTGAGTGTGCTTTTCAATATGTAACAACATTTTAAGGAACGGACTCTAGGTATCATGGTGAATTCAGTAGTTTCCCAATAGGATTCGCATGTAATAAGCTTGTTATTCAAGATAGAGCAACGTTTTAAGGAACGGAAACACTGTTTCTCTATGAATTCAGTTAGTTCCCAGTAGCAGGCTCTTGTAATATGAGTACTTCTTAAGATTTATCAAAATATGGTGTGCCGAATCTGAGTAACATCGTGAATTCGGTTAGTTCCCAATAGGCCGCAGTAGTAATAAGTGGACTGTTCGGGATATAGAAAAATTTTCACGAATGGAATCAAAACTTCTAGGCGAATTCAGTGAGTTCCCAATGGGACATGCTTGTATGAGTGTGCTTTTCAATATGTAACAACATTTTAAGGAACGGACTCTAAGTATCATGGTGAATTCAGTAGGTTCCCAATAGGATTCGCATGTAATAAGCTTGTTATTCAAGATAGAGCAACGTTTTAAGGAACGGAAACACTGTTTCTCTGTGAATTCAGTTACTTCCCAGTAGCAGGCTCTTGTAATATGCGTACTTCTAAAGATTTATCAAAATTTGGTTGCCGAATCTGAGTAACATGGTGAATTCGGTTAGTTCACAATAGGCCGCAATAGTAATAAGTGGACTGTTCGGGATATAGAAAAATTTTTACGAATGGAATCAAAATTTCTAGGCGAATTCAGTGATTTCCCAAAGGGACATGCTTGTGTGAGTGTGCTTTTCAATATGTAACAACATTTTAAGGAACGGACTCTAAGTATCATGGTGAATTCAGTAGGTTCCCAATAGGATTCGCATGTAATAAGCTTGTTATTCAAGATAGAGCAACGTTTTAAGGAACGGAAACACTGTTTCTCTGTGAATTCAGTTAGTTCCATGTAGCAGGCTCTTGTAATATGCGTACTTCTTAAGATTTATCAAAATTTGGTGTGCCGAACTGAGTAACATGGTGAATTCGGTTAGTTCCCAATAGGGCGCAGTAGTAATAAGTGGACTGTTCGGGATATAGAAAAATTTTCACGAATGGAATCAAAATTTCTAGGCGAATTCAGTGAGTTCCCAATGGGACATGCTTGTATGAGTGTGCTTTTCAATATGTAAGAACATTTTAAGGAACGGACTCTAAGTATCATGGTGAATTCAGTAGGTTCCCAATAGGATTCGCATGTAATAAGCTTGTTATTCAAGATAGAGCAACGTTTTAAGGAACGGAAACACTGTTTCTCTGTGAATTCAGTTAGTTCCCAGTAGCAGGCTCTTGTAATATGCGTACTTCTAAAGATTTATCAAAATTTGGTGTGCCGAATCTGAGTAACATGGTGAATTCGGTTAGTTCCCAATAGGCCGCAATAGTAATAAGTGGACTGTTCGGGATATAGAAAAATTTTCACGAATGGAATCAAAATTTCTAGGCGAATTCAGTGAGTTCCCAAAGGGACATGCTTGTGTGAGTGTGCTTTTCAATATGTAACAACATTTTAAGGAACGGACTCTATGTATCATGGTGAATTCAGTAGGTTCCCAATAGGATTCGCATGTAATAAGCTTGTTATTCAAGATAGAGCAACGTTTTAAGGAACGGAAACACTGTTTCTCTGTGAATTCAGTTAGTTCCCAGTAGCAGGCTCTTGTAATATGCGTACTTCTAAAGATTTATCAAAATTTGGTGTGCCGAATCTGAGTAACATGGTGAATTCGGTTAGTTCCCAATAGGCCGCAGTAGTAATAAGTGGACTCTTCAGGATATAGAAAATTTTCACGAATGGACTCAAAATTTCTCGGCGAATTCAGCGAGTTCCCAATGGGACATGCTTGTATGAGTGTGCTTTTCAATATGTAACAACATTTTAAGGAACAGATTCTAAGTATTATGGTGAATTCATTAGGATCCCAATAGGATACGCATGTAATAAGCTTGTTATTCAAGATAGAGCAACGTTTTAAGGAACGGAAACACTGTTTCTCTTTGAACTCAGTTAGTTCCCAGTAGCAGGCTCTTGTAATATGCGTACTTCTAAAGATTTATCAAAATTTGGTGTGCCGAATCTGAGTAACATGGTGAATTCGCTTAGTTCCCAATAGGCTGCAATAGTAATAAGTGGAATGTTCGGGATATAGAAAAATTTTCACGAATGGAATCAAAATTTCTAGGCGAATTCAGTGAGTTCCAAAAGGGACATGCTTGTGTGAGTGTGCTTTTCAATATGTAACAACATTTTAAGGAACGGACTCTAAGTATCATGGTGAATTCAGTAGGTTCCCAATAGGATTCGCCTGTAATAAGCTTGTTATTCAAGATAGAGCAACGTTTTAAGGAACGGAAACACTGTTTCTCTGTGAATTCAGTTAGTTCCCAGTAGCAGGCTCTTGTAATATGCGTACTTCTAAAGATTTATCAAAATTTGGTGTGCCGATTCTGAGTAACATGGTGAATTCAGTTAGTTCCCAATAGGCCGCAGTAGTAATAAGTGGAATGTTCGGGATATAGAAAAATTTTCGCGAATGGAATCAAAATTTCTAGGCGAATTCAGTGAGTTCCCAAAGGGACATGCTTGTGTGAGTGTGCTTTTCAATATGTAACAACATTTTAAGGAACGGACTCTAAGTATCATGGTGAATTCAGTAGTTTCCCAATAGGATTCGCATGTAATAAGCTTGTTATTCAAGATAGAGCAACGTTTTAAGGAACGGAAACACTGTTTCTCTATGAATTCAGTTAGTTCCCAGTAGCAGGCTCTTGTAATATGCGTACTTCTAAAGATTTATCAAAATATGGTGTGCCGAATCTGAGTAACATGGTGAATTCGGTTAGTTCCCAATAGGCCGCAGTAGTAATAAGTGGACTGTTCGGGATATAGAAAAATTTTCACGAATGGAATCAAAATTTCTAGGCGAATTCAGTGAGTTCCCAATGGGACATGCTTGTATGAGTGTGCTTTTCAATATGTAAGAACATTTTAAGGAACGGACTCTAAGTATCATGGTGAATTCAGTAGGTTCCCAATAGGATTCGCATGTAATAAGCTTGTTATTCAAGATAGAGCAACGTTTTAAGGAACGGAAACACTGTTTCTCTGTGAATTCAGTTACTTCCCAGTAGCAGGCTCTTGTAATATGCGTACTTCTAAAGATTTATCAAAATTTGGTGTGCCGAATCTGAGTAACATTGTGAATTCGGTTAGTTCCCAATAGGCCGCAGTAGTAATAAGTGGACTGTTCGGGATATAGAAAAATTTTTACGAATGGAATCAAAATTTCTAGGCGAATTCAGTGAGTTCCCAAAGGGACATGCTTGCGTGAGTGTGCTTTTCAATATGTAACAACATTTTAAGGAACGGACTCTAAGTATCATGGTGAATTCAGTAGGTTCCCAATAGGATTCGCATGTAATAAGCTTGTTATTCAAGATAGAGCAACGTTTTAAGGAACGGAAACACTTTTTCTCTGTGAATTCAGTTAGTTCCCAGTAGCAGGCTCTTGTAATATGCGTACTTCTAAAGATTTATCAAAATTTGGTGTGCCGAACTGAGTAACATGTTGAATTCGGTTAGTTCCCAGTAGGGCGCAGTAGTAATAAGTGGACTGTTCGGGATATAGAAAAATTTTCACGAATGGAATCAAAATTTCTAGGCGAATTCAGTGAGTTCCCAATGGGACATGCTTGTATGAGTGTGCTTTTCAATATGTAAGAACATTTTAAGGAACGGACTCTAAGTATCATGGTGAATTCAGTAGGTTCCCAATAGGATTCGCATGTAATAAGCTTGTTATTCAAGATAGAGCAACGTTTTAAGGAACGGAAACACTGTTTCTCTGTGAATTCAGTTAGTTCCCAGTAGCAGGCTCTTGTAATATGCGTACTTCTAAAGATTTATCAAAATTTGGTGTGCCGAATCTGAGTAACATGGTGAATTCGGTTAGTTCCCAATAGGCCGCAGTAGTAATAAGTGGAATGTTCGGGATATAGAAAAATTTTCACGAATGGAATCAAAATTTCTAGGCGAATTCAGTGAGTTCCCAATGGGACATGCTTGTGTGAGTGTGCTTTTCAATATGTAACAACATTTTAAGGAACGGACTCTAAGTATCATGGTGAATTCAGTTGGTTCCCAGTAGGATTCGCATGTAATAAGCTTGTTATTCAAGATAGAGCAAAGTTTTAAGGAACGGAAACACTGTTTCTCTGTGAATTCAGTTAGTTCCCAGTAGCAGGCTCTTGTAATATGCGTACATCTAAAGATTTATCAAAATTTGGTGTGCCGATTCTGAGTAACATGGTGAATTCGGTTAGTTCCCAATAGGCCGCAGTAGTAATAAGTGGAATGTTCGGGATATAGAAAAATTTTCACGAATGGAATCAAAATTTCTAGGCGAATTCAGTGAGTTCCCAATGGGACATGCTTGTGTGAGTGTGCTTTTCAATATGTAACAACATTTTAAGGAACGGACTCTAAGTATCATGGTGAATTCAGTTGGTTCCCAATAGGATTCGCATGTAATAAGCTTGTTATTCAAGATAGAGCAAAGTTTTAAGGAACGGAAACACTGTTTCTCTGTGAATTCAGTGAGTTCCCAGTAGCAGGCTCTTGTAATATGCGTACTTCTAAAGATTTATCAAAATTTGGTGTGCCAATTCTGAGTAAAATGGTGAATTCAGTTAGTTCCCAATAGGCCGCAGTAGTAATAAGTGGAATGTTCGGGATATAGAAAAATTTTCACGAATGGAATCAAAATTTCTAGGCGAATTCAGTGAGTTCCCAATGGGACATGCTTGTGCGAGTGTGCTTTTCAATATGTAACAACATTTTAAGGAACGGACTCTAAGTATCATGGTGAATTCAGTAGGTTCCCAATAGGATTCGCATGTAATAAGCTTGTTATTCAAGATAGAGCAACGTTTTAAGGAACGGAAACACTGTTTCTCTGTGAATTCAGTTAGTTCCCAGTAGCAGGCTCTTGTAATATGCGTACTTCTAAAGATTTATCAAAATTTGGTGTGCCGAATCTGAGTAACATGGTGAATTCGGTTAGTTCCCAATAGGCCGCAGTAGTAATAAGTGGACTGTTCGGGATATAGAAAAATTTTCACGAATGGAATCAAAATTTCTAGGCGAATTCAGTGAGTTCCCAATGGGACATGCTTGTATGAGTGTGCTTTTCAATATGTAACAACATTTTAAGGAACGGACTCTAAGTATCATGGTGAATTCAGTAGGTTCCCAATAGGATTCGCATGTAATAAGCTTGTTATTCAAGATAGAGCAACGTTTTAAGGAACGGAAACACTGTTTCTCTCTGAATTCAGTTAGTTCCCAGTAGCAGGCTCTTGTAATATGCGTACTTCTAAAGATTTATCAAAATTTGGTGTGCCGATTCTGAGTAACATGGTGAATTCAGTTAGTTCCCAATAGGCCGCAGTAGTAATAAGTGGAATGTTCGGGATATAGAAAAATTTTCGCGAATGGAATCAAAATTTCTAGGCGAATTCAGTGAGTTCCCAAAGGGACATGCTTGTGTGAGTGTGCTTTTCAATATGTAACAACATTTTAAGGAACGGACTCTAGGTATCATGGTGAATTCAGTAGTTTCCCAATAGGATTCGCATGTAATAAGCTTGTTATTCAAGATAGAGCAACGTTTTAAGGAACGGAAACACTGTTTCTCTATGAATTCAGTTAGTTCCCAGTAGCAGGCTCTTGTAATATGAGTACTTCTTAAGATTTATCAAAATATGGTGTGCCGAATCTGAGTAACATCGTGAATTCGGTTAGTTCCCAATAGGCCGCAGTAGTAATAAGTGGACTGTTCGGGATATAGAAAAATTTTCACGAATGGAATCAAAACTTCTAGGCGAATTCAGTGAGTTCCCAATGGGACATGCTTGTATGAGTGTGCTTTTCAATATGTAACAACATTTTAAGGAACGGACTCTAAGTATCATGGTGAATTCAGTAGGTTCCCAATAGGATTCGCATGTAATAAGCTTGTTATTCAAGATAGAGCAACGTTTTAAGGAACGGAAACACTGTTTCTCTGTGAATTCAGTTACTTCCCAGTAGCAGGCTCTTGTAATATGCGTACTTCTAAAGATTTATCAAAATTTGGTGTGCCGAATCTGAGTAACATGGTGAATTCGGTTAGTTCCCAATAGGCCGCAGTAGTAATAAGTGGACTGTTCGGGATATAGAAAAATTTTTACGAATGGAATCAAAATTTCTAGGCGAATTCAGTGATTTCCCAAAGGGACATGCTTGTGTGAGTGTGCTTTTCAATATGTAACAACATTTTAAGGAACGGACTCTAAGTATCATGGTGAATTCAGTAGGTTCCCAATAGGATTCGCATGTAATAAGCTTGTTATTCAAGATAGAGCAACGTTTTAAGGAACGGAAACACTGTTTCTCTGTGAATTCAGTTAGTTCCATGTAGCAGGCTCTTGTAATATGCGTACTTCTTAAGATTTATCAAAATTTGGTGTGCCGAACTGAGTAACATGGTGAATTCGGTTAGTTCCCAATAGGGCGCAGTAGTAATAAGTGGACTGTTCGGGATATAGAAAAATTTTCACGAATGGAATCAAAATTTCTAGGCGAATTCAGTGAGTTCCCAATGGGACATGCTTGTATGAGTGTGCTTTTCAATATGTAAGAACATTTTAAGGAACGGACTCTAAGTATCATGGTGAATTCAGTAGGTTCCCAATAGGATTCGCATGTAATAAGCTTGTTATTCAAGATAGAGCAACGTTTTAAGGAACGGAAACACTGTTTCTCTGTGAATTCAGTTAGTTCCCAGTAGCAGGCTCTTGTAATATGCGTACTTCTAAAGATTTATCAAAATTTGGTGTGCCGAATCTGAGTAACATGGTGAATTCGGTTAGTTCCCAATAGGCCGCAATAGTAATAAGTGGACTGTTCGGGATATAGAAAAATTTTCACGAATGGAATCAAAATTTCTAGGCGAATTCAGTGAGTTCCCAAAAGGACATGCTTGTGTGAGTGTGCTTTTCAATATGTAACAACATTTTAAGGAACGGACTCTAAGTATCATGGTGAATTCAGTAGTTTCCCAATAGGATTCGCATGTAATAAGCTTGTTATTCAAGATAGAGCAACGTTTTAAGGAACGGAAACACTGTTTCTCTGTGAATTCAGTTAGTTCCCAGTAGCAGGCTCTTGTAATATGCGTACTTCTAAAGATTTATCAAAATTTGTTGTGCCGAATCTGAGTAACATGGTGAATTCGGTTAGTTCCCAATAGGCCGCAGTAGTAATAAGTGGACTGTTCGGGATATAGAAAAATTTTCACGAATGGAATCAAAATTTCTAGGCGAATTCAGTGAGTTCCCAAAGGGACATGCTTGTGTGAGTGTGCTTTTCAATATGTAACAACATTTTAAGGAACGGACTCTAAGTATCATGGTGAATTCAGTAGGTTCCCAATAGGATTCGCATGTAATAAGCTTGTTATTCAAGATAGAGCAACGTTTTAAGGAACGGAAACACTGTTTCTCTGTGAATTCAGTTAGTTCCCAGTAGCAGGCTCTTGTAATATGCGTACTTCTAAAGATTTATCAAAATTTGGTGTGCCGAATCTGAGTAACATGGTGAATTCGGTTAGTTCCCAATAGGCCGCAGTAGTAATAAGTGGACTCTTCAGGATATAGAAAATTTTCACGAATGGACTCAAAATTTCTCGGCGAATTCAGTGAGTTCCCAATGGGACATGCTTGTATGAGTGTGCTTTTCAATATGTAACAACATTTTAAGGAACAGATTCTAAGTATTATGGTGAATTCATTAGGATCCCAATAGGATACGCATGTAATAAGCTTGTTATTCAAGATAGAGCAACGTTTTAAGGAACGGAAACACTGTTTCTCTTTGAACTCAGTTAGTTCCCAGTAGTAGGCTCTTGTAATATGCGTACTTCTAAAGATTTATCAAAATTTGGTGTGCCGAATCTGAGTAACATGGTGAATTCGCTTAGTTCCCAATAGGCTGCAATAGAAATAAGTGGAATGTTCGGGATATAGAAAAATATTCACGAATGGAATCAAAATTTCTAGGCGAATTCAGTGAGTTCCAAAAGGGACATGCTTGTGTGAGTGTGCTTTTCAATATGTAACAACATTTTAAGGAACGGACTCTAAGTATCATGGTGAATTCAGTAGGTTCCCAATAGGATTCGCCTGTAATAAGCTTGTTATTCAAGATAGAGCAACGTTTTAAGGAACGGAAACACTGTTTCTCTGTGAATTCAGTTAGTTCCCAGTAGCAGGCTCTTGTAATATGCGTACTTCTAAAGATTTATCAAAATTTGGTGTGCCGATTCTGAGTAACATGGTGAATTCAGTTAGTTCCCAATAGGCCGCAGTAGTAATAAGTGGAATGTTCGGGATATAGAAAAATTTTCGCGAATGGAATCAAAATTTCTAGGCGAATTCAGTGAGTTCCCAAAGGGACATGCTTGTGTGAGTGTGCTTTTCAATATGTAACAACATTTTAAGGAACGGACTCTAAGTATCATGGTGAATTCAGTAGTTTCCCAATAGGATTCGCATGTAATAAGCTTGTTATTCAAGATAGAGCAACGTTTTAAGGAACGGAAACACTGTTTCTCTGTGAATTCAGTTAGTTCCCAGTAGCAGGCTCTTGTAATATGCGTACTTCTTAAGATTTATCAAAATATGGTGTGCCGAATCTGAGTAACATCGTGAATTCGGTTAGTTCCCAATAGGCCGCAGTAGTAATAAGTGGACTGTTCGGGATATAGAAAAATTTTCACGAATGGAATCAAAATTTCTAGGCGAATTCAGTGAGTTCCCAATGGGACATGCTTGTATGAGTGTGCTTTTCAATATGTAACAACATTTTAAGGAACGGACTCTAAGTATCATGGTGAATTCAGTAGGTTCCCAATAGGATTCGCATGTAATAAGCTTGTTATTCAAGATAGAGCAACGTTTTAAGGAACGGAAACACTGTTTCTCTGTGAATTCAGTTACTTCCCAGTAGCAGGCTCTTGTAATATGCGTACTTCTAAAGATTTATCAAAATTTGGTGTGCCGAATCTGAGTAACATGGTGAATTCGGTTAGTTCCCAATAGGCCGCAGTAGTAATAAGTGGACTGTTCGGGATATAGAAAAATTTTTACGAATGGAATCAAAATTTCTAGGCGAATTCAGTGAGTTCCCAAAGGGACATGCTTGTGTGAGTGTGCTTTTCAATATGTAACAACATTTTAAGGAACGGACTCTAAGTATCATGGTGAATTCAGTAGGTTCCCAATAGGATTCGCATGTAATAAGCTTGTTATTCAAGATAGAGCAACGTTTTAAGGAACGGAAACACTGTTTCTCTGTGAATTCAGTTAGTTCCCAGTAGCAGGCTCTTGTAATATGCGTACTTCTAAAGATTTATCAAAATTTGGTGTGCCGAATCTGAGTAACATGGTGAATTCGGTTAGTTCCCAGTAGGCCGCAGTAGTAATAAGTGGACTGTTCGGGATATAGAAAAATTTTTACGAATGGAATCAAAATTTCTAGGCGAATTCAGTGAGTTCCCAAAGGGACATGCTTGTGTGAGTGTGCTTTTCAATATGTAACAACATTTTAAGGAACGGACTCTAAGTATCATGGTGAATTCAGTAGTTTCCCAATAGGATTCGCATGTAATAAGCTTGTTATTCAAGATAGAGCAACGTTTTAAGGAACGGAAACACTGTTTCTCTGTGAATTCAGTTAGTTCCATGTAGCAGGCTCTTGTAATATGCGTACTTCTTAAGATTTATCAAAATTTGGTGTGCCGAACTGAGTAACATGGTGAATTCGGTTAGTTCCCAATAGGGCGCAGTAGTAATAAGTGGACTGTTCGGGATATAGAAAAATTTTCACGAATGGAATCAAAATTTCTAGGCGAATTCAGTGAGTTCCCAATGGGACATGCTTGTATGAGTGTGCTTTTCAATATGTAAGAACATTTTAAGGAACGGACTCTAAGTATCATGGTGAATTCAGTAGGTTCCTAATAGGATTCGCATGTAATAAGCTTGTTATTCAAGATAGAGCAACGTTTTAAGGAACGGAAACACTGTTTCTCTGTGAATTCAGTTACTTCCCAGTAGCAGGCTCTTGTAATATGCGTACTTCTAAAGATTTATCAAAATTTGGTGTGCCGAATCTGAGTAACATGGTGAATTCGGTTAGTTCCCAATAGGCCGCAATAGTAATAAGTGGACTGTTCGGGATATAGAAAAATTTTCACGAATGGAATCAAAATTTCTAGGCGAATTCAGTGAGTTCCCAAAGGGACATGCTTGTGTGAGTGTGCTTTTCAATATGTAACAACATTTTAAGGAACGGACTCTAAGTATCATGGTGAATTCAGTAGTTTCCCAATAGGATTCGCATGTAATAAGCTTGTTATTCAAGATAGAGCAACGTTTTAAGGAACGGAAACACTGTTTCTCTGTGAATTCAGTTAGTTCCCAGTAGCAGGCTCTTGTAATATGCGTACATCTTAAGATTTATCAAAATATGGTGTGCCGAATCTGAGTAACATGGTGAATTCGGTTAGTTCCCAATAGGCCGCAGTAGTAATAAGTGGACTGTTCGGGATATAGAAAAATTTTCACGAATGGAATCAAAATTTCTAGTCGAATTCAGTGAGTTCCCAATGGGACATGCTTGTATGAGTGTGCTTTTCAATATGTAACAACATTTTAAGGAACGGACTCTAAGTATCATGGTGAATTCAGTAGGTTCCCAATAGGATTCGCATGTAGTAAGCTTGTTATTCAAGATAGAGCAACGTTTTAAGGAACGGAAACACTGTTTCTCTGTGAATTCAGTTAGTTCCCAGTAGCAGGCTCTTGTAATATGCGTACTTCTAAAGATTTATCAAAATTTGTTGTGCCGAATCTGAGTAACATGGTGAATTCGGTTAGTTCCCAATAGGCCGCAGTAGTAATAAGTGGACTGTTCGGGATATAGAAAAATTTTCACGAATGGAATCAAAATTTCTAGGCGAATTCAGTGAGTTCCGAAAGGGACATGCTTGTGTGAGTGTGCTTTTCAATATGTAACAACATTTTAAGGAACGGACTCTATGTATCATGGTGAATTCAGTAGGTTCCCAATAGGATTCGCATGTAATAAGCTTGTTATTCAAGATAGAGCAACGTTTTAAGGAACGAAAACACTGTTTCTCTGTGAATTCAGTTAGTTCCCAGTAGCAGGCTCTTGTAATATGCGTACTTCTAAAGATTTATCAAAATTTGGTGTGCCGAATCTGAGTAACATGGTGAATTCGGTTAGTTCCCAATAGGCCGCAGTAGTAATAAGTGGACTCTTCAGGATATAGAAAATTTTCACGAATTGACTCAAAATTTCTCGGCGAATTCAGTGAATTCCCAATGGGACATGCTTGTATGAGTGTGCTTTTCAATATGTAACAACATTTTAAGGAACAGATTCTAAGTATTATGGTGAATTCATTAGGATCCCAATAGGATACGCATGTAATAAGCTTGTTATTCAAGATAGAGCAGCGTTTTAAGGAACGGAAACACTGTTTCTCTTTGAACTCAGTTAGTTCCCAGTAGCAGGCTCTTGTAATATGCGTACTTCTAAAGATTTATCAAAATTTGGTGTGCCGAATCTGAGTAACATGGTGAATTCGCTTAGTTCCCAATAGGCTGCAATAGTAATAAGTGGAATGTTCGGGATATAGAAAAATTTTCACGAATGGAATCAAAATTTCTAGGCGAATTCAGTGAGTTCCAAAAGGGACATGCTTGTGTGAGTGTGCTTTTCAATATGTAACAACATTTTAAGGAACGGACTCTAAGTATCATGGTGAATTCAGTAGGTTCCCAATAGGATTCGCCTGTAATAAGCTTGTTATTCAAGATAGAGCAACGTTTTAAGGAACGGAAACACTGTTTCTCTGTGAATTCAGTTAGTTCCCAGTAGCAGGCTCTTGTAATATGCGTACTTCTAAAGATTTATCAAAATTTGGTGTGCCGATTCTGAGTAACATGGTGAATTCAGTTAGTTCCCAATAGGCCGCAGTAGTAATAAGTGGAATGTTCGGGATATAGAAAAATTTTCGCGAATGGAATCAAAATTTCTAGGCGAATTCAGTGAGTTCCCAAAGGGACATGCTTGTGTGAGTGTGCTTTTCAATATGTAACAACATTTTAAGGAACGGACTCTAAGTATCATGGTGAATTCAGTAGTTTCCCAATAGGATTCGCATGTAATAAGCTTGTTATTCAAGATAGAGCAACGTTTTAAGGAACGGAAACACTGTTTCTCTATGAATTCAGTTAGTTCCCAGTAGCAGGCTCTTGTAATATGCGTACTTCTTAAGATTTATCAAAATATGGTGTGCCGAATCTGAGTAACATGGTGAATTCGGTTAGTTCCCAATAGGCCGCAGTAGTAATAAGTGGACTGTTCGGGATATAGAAAAATTTTCACGAATGGAATCAAAATTTCTAGGCGAATTCAGTGAGTTCCCAATGGGACATGCTTGTATGAGTGTGCTTTTCAATATGTAACAACATTTTAAGGAACGGACTCTAAGTATCATGGTGAATTCAGTAGGTTCCCAATAGGATTCGCATGTAATAAGCTTGTTATTCAAGATAGAGCAACGTTTTAAGGAACGGAAACACTGTTTCTCTGTGAATTCAGTTACTTCCCAGTAGCAGGCTCTTGTAATATGCGTACTTCTAAAGATTTATCAAAATTTGGTGTGCCGAATCTGAGTAACATGGTGAATTCGGTTAGTTCCCAATAGGTCGCAGTAGTAATAAGTGGACTGTTCGGGATATAGAAAAATTTTCACGAATGGAATCAAAATTTCTAGGCGAATTCAGTGAGTTCCCAAAGGGACATGCTTGTGTGAGTGTGCTTTCAATATGTAACAACATTTTAAGGAACGGACTCTAAGTATCATGGTGAATTCAGTAGGTTCCCAATAGGATTCGCATGTAATAAGCTTGTTATTCAAGATAGAGCAACGTTTTAAGGAACGGAAACACTGTTTCTCTATGAATTCAGTTAGTTCCCAGTAGCAGGCTCTTGTAATAGGCGTACTTCTAAAGATTTATCAAAATTTGGTGTGCCGAATCTGAGTAACATGGTGAATTCGGTTAGTTCCCAATAGGTCGCAGTAGTAATAAGTGGACTGTTCGGGATATAGAAAAATTTTCAGGAATGGAATCAAAATTTCTAGGCGAATTCAGTGAGTTCCCAATGGGACATGCTTGTATGAGTGTGCTTTTCAATATGTAACAACATTTTAAGGAACGGACTCTAAGTATCATGGTGAATTCAGTAGGTTCCCAATAGGATTCGCATGTAATAAGCTTGTTATTCAAGATAGAGCAACGTTTTAAGGAACGGAAACACTGTTTCTCTGTGAATTCAGTTACTTCCCAGTAGCAGGCTCTTGTAATATGCGTACTTCTAAAGATTTATCAAAATTTGGTGTGCCGAATCTGAGTAACATGGTGAATTCGGTTAGTTCCCAATAGGTCGCAGTAGTAATAAGTGGACTGTTCGGGATATAGAAAAATTTTCACGAATGGAATCAAAATTTCTAGGCGAATTCAGTGAGTTCCCAAAGGGACATGCTTGTGTGAGTGTGCTTTCAATATGTAACAACATTTTAAGGAACAGACTCTAAGTATCATGGTGAATTCAGTAGGTTCCCAATAGGATTCGCATGTAATAAGCTTGTTATTCAAGATAGAGCAACGTTTTAAGGAACGGAAACACTGTTTCTCTATGAATTCAGTTAGTTCCCAGTAGCAGGCTCTTGTAATAGGCGTACTTCTAAAGATTTATCAAAATTTGGTGTGCCGAATCTGAGTAACATGGTGAATTCGGTTAGTTCCCAATAGGTCGCAGTAGTAATAAGTGGACTGTTCGGGATATAGAAAAATTTTCAGGAATGGAATCAAAATTTCTAGGCGAATTCAGTGAGTTCCCAATGGGACATGCTTGTATGAGTGTGCTTTTCAATATGTAACAACATTTTAAGGAACGGACTCTAAGTATCATGGTGAATTCAGTAGGTTCCCAATAGGATTCGCATGTAATAAGCTTGTTATTCAAGATAGAGCAACGTTTTAAGGAACGGAAACACTGTTTCTCTGTGAATTCAGTTAGTTCCCAGTAGCAGGCTCTTGTAATATGCGTACTTCTAAAGATTTATCAAAATTTGGTGTGCCGATTCTGAGTAACATGGTGAATTCAGTTAGTTCCCAATAGGCCACAGTAGTAATAAGTGGAATGTTCGGGATATAGAAAAATTTTCGCGAATGGAATCAAAATTTCTAGGCGAATTCAGTGAGTTCCCAATGGGACATGCTTGTGTGAGTGTGCTTTTCAATATGTAACAACATTTTAAGGAACGGACTCTAAGTATCATGGTGAATTCAGTAGGTTCCCAATAGGATTCGCATGTAATAAGCTTGTTATTCAAGATAGAGCAACGTTTTAAGGAACGGAAACACTGTTTCTCTGTGAATTCAATTAGTTCCCAGTAGCAGGCTCTTCTAATATGCGTACTTCTAAAGATTTATCAAAATTTGGTGTGCCGAATCTGAGTAACATGGTGAATTCGGTTAGTTCCCAATAGGCCGCAGTAGTAATAAGTGGACTGTTCGGGATATAGAAAAATTTTCACGAATGGAATCAAAATTTCTAGGCGAATTCAGTGAGTTCCCAATGGGACATGCTTGTATGAGTGTGCTTTTCAATATGTAACAACATTTTAGGGAACGGACTCTAAGTATCATGGTGAATTCAGTAGGTTCCCAATAGGATTCGCATGTAATAAGCTTGTTATTCAAGATAGAGCAACGTTTTAAGGAACGGAAACACTGTTTCTCTGTGAATTCAGTTAGTTCCCAGTAGCAGGCTCTTGTAATATGCGTACTTCTAAAGATTTATCAAAATTTGGTGTGCCGAATCTGAGTAACATGGTGAATTCGGTTAGTTCCCAATAGGCCGCAGTAGTAATAAGTGGACTGTTCGGGATATAGAAAAATTTTTACGAATGGAATCAAAATTTCTAGGCGAATTCAGTGAGTTCCCAAAGGGACATGCTTGTGTGAGTGTGCTTTTCAATATGTAACAACATTTTAAGGAACGGACTCTAAGTATCATGGTGAATTCAGTAGGTTCCCAATAGGATTCGCATGTAATAAGCTTGTTATTCAAGATAGAGCAACGTTTTAAGGAACGGAAACACTGTTTCTCTGTGAATTCAGTTAGTTCCATGTAGCAGGCTCTTGTAATATGCGTACTTCTTAAGATTTATCAAAATTTGGTGTGCCGAACTGAGTAACATGGTGAATTCGGTTAGTTCCCAATAGGGCGCAGTAGTAATAAGTGGACTGTTCGGGATATAGAAAAATTTTCACGAATGGAATCAAAATTTCTAGTCGAATTCAGTGAGTTCCCAATGGGACATGCTTGTATGAGTGTGCTTTTCAATATGTAACAACATTTTAAGGAACGGACTCTAAGTATCATGGTGAATTCAGTAGGTTCCCAATAGGATTCGCATGTAATAAGCTTGTTATTCAAGATAGAGCAACGTTTTAAGGAACGGAAACACTGTTTCTCTGTGAATTCAGTTACTTCCCAGTAGCAGGCTCTTGTAATATGCGTACTTCTAAAGATTTATCAAAATTTGGTGTGCCGAATCTGAGTAACATGGTGAATTCGGTTAGTTCCCAATAGGCCGCAGTAGTAATAAGTGGACTGTTCGGGATATAGAAAAATTTTCACGAATGGAATCAAAATTTCTAGGCGAATTCAGTGAGTTCCCAAAGGGACATGCTTGTGTGAGTGTGCTTTTCAATATGTAACAACATTTTAAGGAACGGACTCTAAGTATCATGGTGAATTCAGTAGTTTCCCAATAGGATTCGCATGTAATAAGCTTGTTATTCAAGATAGAGCAACGTTTTAAGGAACGGAAACACTGTTTCTCTGTGAATTCAGTTAGTTCCCAGTAGCAGGCTCTTGTAATATGCGTACTTCTTAAGATTTATCAAAATATGGTGTGCCGAATCTGAGTAACATGGTGAATTCGGTTAGTTCCCAATAGGCCGCAGTAGTAATAAGTGGACTGTTCGGGATATAGAAAAATTTTCACGAATGGAATCAAAATTTCTAGTCGAATTCAGTGAGTTCCCAATGGGACATGCTTGTATGAGTGTGCTTTTCAATATGTAACAACATTTTAAGGAACGGACTCTAAGTATCATGGTGAATTCAGTAGTTTCCCAATAGGATTCGCATGTAATAAGCTTGTTATTCAAGATAGAGCAACGTTTTAAGGAACGGAAACACTGTTTCTCTGTGAATTCAGTTAGTTCCCAGTAGCAGGCTCTTGTAATATGCGTACTTCTAAAGATTTATCAAAATTTGGTGTGCTGAATCTGAGTAACATGGTGAATTCGGTTAGTTCCCAATAGGCCGCAATAGTAATAAGTGGACTGTTCGGGATATAGAAAAATTTTCACGAATGGAATCAAAATTTCTAGGCGAATTCAGTGAGTTCCCAAAGGGACATGCTTGTGTGAGTGTGCTTTTCAATATGTAACAACATTTTAAGGAACGGACTCTAAGTATCATGGTGAATTCAGTAGGTTCCCAATAGGATTCGCATGTAATAAGCTTGTTATTCAAGATAGAGCAACGTTTTAAGGAACGGAAACACTGTTTCTCTGTGAATTCAGTTAGTTCCATGTAGCAGGCTCTTGTAATATGCGTACTTCTTAAGATTTATCAAAATTTGGTGTGCCGAACTGAGTAACATGGTGAATTCGGTTAGTTCCCAATAGGGCGCAGTAGTAATAAGTGGACTGTTCGGGATATAGAAAAATTTTCACGAATGGAATCAAAATTTCTAGTCGAATTCAGTGAGTTCCCAATGGGACATGCTTGTATGAGTGTGCTTTTCAATATGTAACAACATTTTAAGGAACGGACTCTAAGTATCATGGTGAATTCAGTAGGTTCCCAATAGGATTCGCATGTAATAAGCTTGTTATTCAAGATAGAGCAACGTTTTAAGGAACGGAAACACTGTTTCTCTGTGAATTCAGTTACTTCCCAGTAGCAGGCTCTTGTAATATGCGTACTTCTAAAGATTTATCAAAATTTGGTGTGCCGAATCTGAGTAACATGGTGAATTCGGTTAGTTCCCAATAGGCCGCAGTAGTAATAAGTGGACTGTTCGGGATATAGAAAAATTTTCACGAATGGAATCAAAATTTCTAGGCGAATTCAGTGAGTTCCCAAAGGGACATGCTTGTGTGATTGTGCTTTTCAATATGTAACAACATTTTAAGGAACGGACTCTAAGTATCATGGTGAATTCAGTAGTTTCCCAATAGGATTCGCATGTAATAAGCTCGTTATTCAAGATTGAGCGACGTTTTAAGGAACGGAAACACTGTTTCTCTGTGAATTCAGTTAGTTCCCAGTAGCAGGCTCTTGTAATATGCGTACTTCTTAAGATTTATCAAAATATGGTGTGCCGAATCTGAGTAACATGGTGAATTTGGTTAGTTCCCAATAGGCCGCAGTAGTAATAAGTGGACTGTTCGGGATATAGAAAAATTTTCACGAATGGAATCAAAATTTCTAGTCGAATTCAGTGAGTTCCCAATGGGACATGCTTGTATGAGTGTGCTTTTCAATATGTAACAACATTTTAAGGAACGGACTCTAAGTATCATGGTGAATTCAGTAGTTTCCCAATAGGATTCGCATGTAATAAGCTTGTTATTCAAGATAGAGCAACGTTTTAAGGAACGGAAACACTGTTTCTCTGTGAATTCAGTTAGTTCCCAGTAGCAGGCTCTTGTAATATGCGTACTTCTTAAGATTTATCAAAATATGGTGTGCCGAATCTGAGTAACATGGTGAATTCGGTTAGTTCCCAATAGGCCGCAGTAGTAGTAAGTGGACTGTTCGGGATATAGAAAAATTTTCACGAATGGAATCAAAATTTCTAGTCGAATTCAGTGAGTTCCCAATGGGACATGCTTGTATGAGTGTGCTTTTCAATATGTAACAACATTTTAAGGAACGGACTCTAAGTATCATGGTGAATTCAGTAGGTTCCCAATAGGATTCGCATGTAATAAGCTTGTTATTCAAGATAGAGCAACGTTTTAAGGAACGGAAACACTGTTTCTCTGTGAATTCAGTTACTTCCCAGTAGCAGGCTCTTGTAATATGCGTACTTCTAAAGATTTATCAAAATTTGGTGTGCCGAATCTGAGTAACATGGTGAATTCGGTTAGTTCCCAATAGGCCGCAGTAGTAATAAGTGGACTGTTCGGGATATAGAAAAATTTTCACGAATGGAATCAAAATTTCTAGGCGAATTCAGTGAGTTCCCAAAGGGACATGCTTGTGTGAGTGTGCTTTCAATATGTAACAACATTTTAAGGAACGGACTCTAAGTATCATGGTGAATTCAGTAGGTTCCCAATAGGATTCGCATGTAATAAGCTTGTTATTCAACATAGAGCAACGTTTGAAGGAATGGAAACACTGTTTCTCTGTGAATTCAGTTAGTTCCCAGTAGCAGGCTCTTGTAATATGCGTACTTCTAAAGATTTATCAAAATTTGGTGTGCCGAATCTGAGTAACATGGTGAATTCGGTTCGTTTCCAATAGGCCGCAATAGTAATAAGTGGACTGTTCGGGATATAGAAAAATTTTCACGAATGGAATCAAAATTTCTAGGCGAATTCAGTGAGTTCCCAAAGGGACATGCTTGTGTGAGTGTGCTTTTCAATATGTAACAACATTTTAAGGAACGGACTCTAAGTATCATGGTGAATTCAGTACTTTCCCAATAGGATTCGCATGTAATAAGCTTGTTATTCAAGATAGAGCAACGTTTTAAGGAACGGAAACACTGTTTCTCTGTGAATTCAGTTAGTTCCCAGTAGCAGGCTCTTGTAATATGCGTACTTCTAAAGATTTATCAAAATTTGGTGTGCCGAATCTGAGTAACATGGTGAATTCGGTTAGTTCCCAATAGGCCGCAGTAGTAATAAGTGGACTGTTCGGGATATAGAAAAATTTTCACGAATGGACTCAAAATTTCTAGGCGAATTCAGTGAGTTCCCAATGGGACATGCTTGTGTGAGTGTGCTTTTCAATATGTAACAACATTTTAAAGAACGGACTCTAAGTATCATGGTGAATTCACTAGGTTCCCAATAGGATTCGCATGTAATAAGCTTGTTATTCAAGATAGAGCAACGTTTTAAGGAACGGAAACACTGTTTCTCTGTGAATTCAGTTAGTTCCCAGTAGCAGGCTCTTGTAATATGCGTACTTCTAAAGATTTATCAAAATTTGATGTGCCGAATCTGAGTAACATGGTGAATTCGGTTAGTTTCCAATAGGCCGCAATAGTAATAAGTGGACTGTTCGGGATATAGAAAAATTTTCACGAATGGAATCAAAATTTCTAGGCGAATTCAGTGAGTTCCCAAAGGGACATGCTTGTGTGAGTGTGCTTTTCAATATGTAACAACATTTTAAGGAACGGACTCTAAGTATCATGGTGAATTCAGTAGGTTCCCAATAGGATTCGCATGTAATAAGCTTGTTATTCAAGATAGAGCAACGTTTTAAGGAACGGAAACACTGTTTCTCTGTGAATTCAGTTAGTTCCCAGTAGCAGGCTCTTGTTATATGCGTACTTCTAAAGATTTATCAAAATTTGGGATGCCGAATCTGAGTAACATGGTGAATTCGGTTAGTTCCCACTAGGCCGCAGTAGTAATAAGTGGACTGTTCGGGATATAGAAAAATTTTCACGAATGGACTCAAAATTTCTAGGCGAATTCAGTGAGTTCCCAATGGGACATGCTTGTGTGAGTGTGCTTTTCAATATGTAAGAACATTTTAAGAACGGACTCTAAGTATCATGGTGAATTCAGTAGGTTCCCAATAGGATTCATATGTAATAAGCTTGTTATTCAAGATAGAGCAACGTTTTAAGGAACGGAAACACTATTTCTCTGTGAATTCAGTTAGTTCCCAGTAGCAGGCTCTTGTAATATGCGTACTTCTAAAGATTTATCAAAATTTGGTGTGCCGAATCTGAGTAACATGGTGAATTCGGTTAGTTCCCACTAGGCCGCAGTAGTAATAAGTGGACTGTTCGGGATATAGAAAAATTTTCACGAATGGACTCAAAATTTCTAGGCGAATACAGTGAGTTCCCAATGGGACATGCTTGTATGAGTGTGCTTTTCAATATGTAACAACATTTTAAGAACGGACTCTAAGTATCATGGTGAATTCAGTAGGTTCCCAATAGTATTCGTATGTAATAAGCTTGTTATTCAAGATAGAGCAACGTTTTAAGGAACGGAAACACTATTTCTCTGTGAATTCAGTTAGTTCCCAGTAGCAGGCTCTTGTAATATGCGTACTTCTAAAGATTTATCAAAATATGGTGTGCCGAATCTGAGTAACATGGTGAATTCGGTTAGTTCCCAATAGGCCGCAGTAGTAATAAGTGGACTGTTCGGGATATAGAAAAATTTTCACGAATGGAATCAAAATTTGTAGGCGAATTCAGTGAGTTCCCAATGGGACATGCTTGTATGAGTGTGCTTTTCAATGTGTAACAACATTTTAGGGAACGGAATCTAAGTATCATGGTGAATTCAGTAGGTTCCCAATAGGATTCGCATGTAATAAGCTTGTTATTCAAGATAGAGCAACGTTTTAAGGAACGGAAACACTGTTTCTCTGTGAATTCAGTTAGTTCCCAGTAGCAGGCTCTTGTAATATGCG